>NC_134043.1:40783024-41097453 GCF_965140245.1 Athene noctua | reverse complement strand
GAATTCCCATGTGAACTTGTCGCATCTCTGAAGAAATAATTAAATCATTTTAAAGTTTTTTTTAATTTTTAATCTGGAAGACGGTTACTATAGACCTAACCTCAAGTTGTTTAGATAACACTAGCAACAGTGTCTTTGTGGGCAACTCTATTTTAATGCGTGTGGTTATTCAAGATAGCCTCCTAGAAATCGTTGTCATATTTAATTAAAATGTTAAAATATTTAATTACTGTAAACCACAGGGGATGCCAATGTTATAATTGCGTTTAAGATGAGGAAGAAAAGTAATTTGTTTTTCAAGTCTTGCTGACATTCTTAGCAGTGGCATCAGCACTTTACCCTTTTTATTGTTTAAAAACTGATTAACTGCAGCATTACTGTAGAACAGGATAATATAAAAAGTTAATATGCATTTTAATATATCACACTAACACGGTGTGACAGTGTTGAAAGGAATGCCTTTAAACACATCTAAGTTTGATACATTACTGCCTCATTATTTGGAGAAGATACTTTTTTTCCCGTTCAGCATGGTTGGCTTTTATTTGTTTTGAGTTTTATGATGAGCAAAATGTTTCTTTTTGGGATACATTCTTGGAAGAATGGCACAAGCGGGAGAGTGAAATCGTATGTGTTACAGTAAACTCGTGAGATATAAAGAGGACAAAATGCTTGAAATTATTCAGCATTTTTTATGGGAGTGTTATTATTAGTTTAAGGAGAAATTAAACTAATCGTGAAAGATACATGACTGACAACCAAAAACCTGTTTGGGAATCTCTTAAATTGGTTTATGCTATGGAGTTAGTCTTATGAGAAAATAATAATAAAAATTAATGAGAAAAAACTGCAGTCCTGTTTAAGTGCTGTGTATTTCATGGTTCTTAATTTACATAAAAATGTTTGCTTCACTCATCTTAATGTTTCAAAATAAACCCTAAACCAGTTCATAATTGCATCTAAACCAGTTCATAATTGCATTACAATCTGTAACCTACAGAGTAAGTCAGAGGAATAAGTTTGGTTTTAAACATGTATGCTTATTTGCCTAGATCGCTGCTCTCAGCTGGTGAAAGGCTCTGGTCCTAGAGGCCATGTACAAAGCAGAATCTACCTCTGTGTGTTCCCTGGTTCTTAGTTTGCTGTGTGTGAAGAAATAGGAGGAGGTAGCTGCCAGAGGGCAGTTCAGTAATGATCTTGGGGTGATGGTGTGTTGGGGAACAAGGAGAAAGGGAGCCAGACAACCTGGATAGCTGGACCCAAAGAGTGGTGGTGAAGGGAGTTAAATCCAGTTGGCAGCCAGTCACGAGTGGTGTCCCCCAGGGCTGGTGTAGGGGCCCTGTTTAACATCTTTATTGATGATCTAGACGAGGGGATCGAGGGCACCCTCAGTCAGTTTGCAGATGACACCCAATTGGGTGGGAGTGTTGATCTGCTCGAGGGCAGGGAGGCTCTGCAGAGAGACCTGGACAGGCTGGAGCCATGGGCTGAGCCCAACTGGGGGAGTTTCACTAAGGGCAAATGCCGGGGGCTGCCCTTGGGCCACAACAACCCCCAGCAGCGCTACAGGCTTGGGGAGGAGTGGCTGGAGAGCTGCCAGTCAGAGAGGGACCTGGGGGGGTGATTGACAGCCGGCTGAACAGGAGCCAGCAGTGTGCCCAGGTAGCCAAGAAGGCCAATGGCATCCTGGCTTGTGTCAGCAATAGTGTGGCCAGCAGGGACAGGGAAGGGATCTCACCCCTGTACTCGGCACTGGTGAGGCCGCACCTCGATTCCTGTGTTCAGTTTTGGGCCCCTCACCCCAAAAAGGCCATTGAATGACTCGAGCGTGTCCAGAGAAGGGCAATGGAGCTGGTGCAGGGTCTGGAGCACAGGTCTGCTGGGGAGCGGCTGAGGGAACTGGGGGGGTTTAGTCTGGAGAAGAGGAGGCTGAGGGGAGACCTCATCGCCCTCTACAGCTCCCTGACAGGAGAGTGCAGAGACGGGGGATGAGTCTCTTTAACCAAGTAACAAGCGATAGGACAAGAGGGAACGGCCTCAAGTTGCACCAGAGAAGGTTTAGACTGGATATTAGGAATCATTTCTTTCCAGAAGGGGTTGTTGGGCGTTGGAATGGGCTGCCCAGGGAGGTGGTGGAGTCCCCATCCCTGGAGGGGTTCAAGAGTCGGGTTGCATAGTCCTGAGGGATCTGGTGCAATTGGGAACTGTTAGTGTTGGGTTGATGGTTGTACTGGATGATCTTCAAGGTCTTTTCCAACCTAGACGATTCTGTGATTCTGTACTTCAAAAATACTGGGACTAACTGTTTGATAGGGTATTGGTGGAAGGAGAGCCTCTTCTGTAGGCCTGCCATAGCTGGTGCTTGCATCCATGTCCACCATGGAAGGGGGAAAAATGGAAGGTAGTCGGGGGGGGAGGCAAGGTGATGCATAAAACTTTTGGGGAGGCTAGTCTAGCTAGGCTTTCTCTGCACCTCCCTAGCTAAGAAGGAGAGATGCTTTTCTAGAGGGTGATTCAGAACAGAACATGAGTCTAAACCAGTGTCTTTAGAGCAGTTCCTCTCACTCTCTTGGTTATAGAGGAAGTCCAGGCATACTGGCTTCCCAAGGCTGAGTTTAGACTTTCTGAATGTCATTCTCAGGCTCTGGTGAAGCAGTTGCAGTGAAGCACTGCCTTCTGCTTGTTTACGGTAAGCAGAGCTTGTCATGATAATTACATCTAATTAAAAGAACCTTGTATATACCAAAATCTACAGATATTTCTGACTTTGGAAATCTGCTGCTAAGTATGCACATTGTATCGTGAGTTACCAAATGGCTTGGCTGTTTTGACATTTGGAAGTTGCGAAGAATCTACATTCTTATAAATGCAGGGTGCTTTTGAAAAAGAAAAAAAAAAAACACAAAAAATTCCCCAATAAATTAAACCAAAACCACAAAATCTCTAAAAACTTTCCTTTTTAATCTTACATCTCCTTTTGGCACTGTGGTAAAGTCAGTTTGTAAATTATTTTTTACATTTTTTGGTTACATGTACAGTGTGTTAGCTCATAAATTTTAGTATGAGCAGAAGAAGAAATTTGAATGGGTAAAGTTAATACTAGTGTCCCAGATAATTTCTGAAACCTGAGAAATTCAGAAAACTACTTATGTTGCCAATGAAGTTTTAAGTAAATGCTCTTCTTTCAAAGCTCGCATCCATGTAAGGCTTTCTTCAATATTTTTGCACTTACTAATGGTGTCTTCTTGCATGCTACAGTGAGTTTACCTGAAGAATTTTTTTTATCTTAAACCAGAAAGAACTCTGCAATATGATACTTGACTGCTGTGCTCAGCAAAGAACATATGAGAAATTCTTCGGTTTACTGGCAGGGGTGAGTTCCGTTTTCAGAATGTGCGCTTTATGGTAGATAACTTCATTGATTTACTTTTCTGTGTGTCAAACTTAAGTTTTAATGGACAAATTAATGGACAATAAATCAGTGACAAAGGAATGGTACTAAAAAGAGGTAACAGTATTCTGAGTTACCAGAAAATTTCCTGCTGAAGATTAATTTTGGAGACTCTTTTACCACTGCATTCGAAGCTGCTCATTAGTAGGTTTTATTTAGAGCACAACACTAAATATTTACTGTCCCAGGGTTGTGGGTGGGGTTTTTGTTTGTTTTTCAGTAAACAGCTAGCTCTTTAACTAATTACTAATTTAGTTGCCATTATTTCTTAGTTACTAAGTTTTCTGTATCTATATTGACAGGTCTGATAGTTAAGATAGAATACTTGTCTTCTCAAGGGAGCAAGTTATGCTGAAAGGTAGTGGGTTTGTTGATTTGTATTTCTCGTCCTGTATTTGAGGAAATACTTCTGCTGACATTCGGTTACAAAGCACTAATCATACGAATCTACACATTCAGTAGAATATGAATGTTTATTTCCACGTTCTTTGGAATGTTTATGTTCAAAATGTCTTACTGCTGTGTTCCCTGCTGCTATTTTAAATAGTCGTTCAATGATGTCATGAAAAAAAGTTACATTTGTTGGCGTTACATCAGGTGAAAATACTGCATGTGCAGAAGTAAAAGCATTTACTGGATAATTTGGTGTAGTTCAAAACTGATAATTAGTACTTTGCAATGCAGATGAGTTTCTTCTTCTGACAAACTGTTGAAAGCAATAAAATGTACCCATTTGAAGGTATATTCTTCTCCTCCAAGGGTTATTTAAAAAGAAAACCTTGTGGTAAATGTTTGCACCATTAGGTCACTTACATGTAGGTTATTTGCATATTCAATATTTTGTTTAATCCTGTTGTTTAAATTGTACAATGTTGTCTCAGCGTTTCTGCATGTTAAAAAAAGAATATATGGAGTCCTTTGAAGCTATTTTCAAAGAACAATATGATACCATTCATCGTTTGGAAACGAACAAACTGAGAAATGTTGCCAAGATGTTTGCTCATCTACTGTACACGGATTCGATTCCATGGAGTGTAAGTAAAAAAAGGATATTGTCCTAGATTTCCTTTTCAATAATTTATCTCTGGTATTCAGAAATAATATACAATACATTAGTTTTCGTATTTATTCTACAATTTGGAACTACTTGTATTTGTAGCAAAATGGATTATTTTAAGTATCTTCTGAGACGTTGTTGAACAACTCTGTGTTGCTCCATCTCCTCTTTTTGCTCCTTGTGCATCGTTATCCTCCTTCCCTCATTCTTAAGTAGTGATTTAAGCTTTTATTTTCTGGAGCTCAGCTGGAATTGGTTTATTAAAATGTACTTTTTTTAGAATTTTGAACTTTTAATCAGCAATGTAAATAGCAGTACTGTCTTTAAAAAACAAGCCTAAAGAAACCTTTAAAATTATATATTAGAAGTTTTACGATTGTCAAAAATCTTAAAATACTGCCTTTCTGTGATTTAGTGCCAAATGAATAAATAAAGGTGGTCTTGCATTCTGAGATATAATAGTATAACATTAAAAATGAAGAAATAAATATCAAGGTAACTCTTCATACTGTTTTATTCTTGTTTCACAGCCTAGTCTAATTGTCACACTTCAGGCACACAGAAGTCAGTACGTTTTGCTCCTTTAGACCTTAAGTCAGAAAGCTTTAACTTCCCAGAAGTTCATACACCTGATTTTCTGTTACGGAGCTTTCCTGGATAAAATAAATCCTTAAAGAATTAGTAGCATAAATATGATCAGAAACTGCTCCCATATGGTAGAAAAGAATTTCTGAAGAAGAAAATCTCAACTAGGAATTACAGAGTTTATGTTCCTGGGGAAGGAAAAATAAAATCTTTATTAGTTATTGCAGGAGGACGGAAGTTTTTTAAGATAAATAAAATAATTTATGTTTAAACTAAAGGGTTTTTTCTAAATATTTGCAGGTCCTTGAATGTATAATACTGAGTGAAGAAACTACCACATCCTCCAGTAGAATTTTTGTCAAAATATTCTTTCAGGAACTCAGTGAATATATGGGACTTCCTAATCTAAATACACGGTTAAAAGATGAGTAAGTTGAAATTTCATTTTAAAAACTGTAAATGTAATTAGTTTCTTTATCTGAAAAAGTACGGCTAAGTATTCTGTTTTCAAGTTCAACTAAGTGTAGTTCTGTAGCTGCTGTACTTCAAGAATAAGTGCACGTATCAATTTAGTCATTGCAATGAGTGAGCAATTAAGCTGAGTGTGTTACCATCCATTTGTGTTCAGATACGTGCATGCCTGTTTGCAAGATGTATCTTACTTTTTTTTTTCTCAATGACATTCAGCTTGTTATAAGAATTTTCCAAGTGCAAGTCTATTTTTATATATTCTCAGCTATATATCTGTGTAGTGTTACTGTGGCATCTTTTTCTGACAAAACTTAGAAAAAAGCACATAAATACTAATAACAGTTTTTCAAGGATTAGTTGCTTATCCTTAAGTGTAGTGTAAATAGCACATTCTTTTAAGCCTGTAGGTGATTTAATACATTGCATTCTGGCAGTGTTCCTTTCGGTTGCTTAAGCTGTTTCCTGTAAATTGGGATTTCTTCTATGTATGATGAAGGATTTAGTAGATGCTCTAGCTCATGTAAACTTCAACTTGAAACTAAACTTAGGTCCCTGTTTGAGATTTAAGCATAGATACCTAGATCTTTGAACTTCTTGGACAACAAGTATTATAATCTGCTTTCACAGGCTAATGCAATTTCATAAGTCTCTTCAGGGCTTCACAAAATCAGGCTTTCTGTTGTCCTAATTTGATACTATATATGTAATTTTTCTTCTGTGGAAGAAGTTTATGTTTTCATAAAAGAGCAATTGTTTAAATAGCATTTTGATCAGATACATCACAGATACCAACAATTAAAGTTTTGAAAAACAAATGAAGAGGAAAATTTTTGCTGTCCTGTGGAGACCCATACAGTTTCTTTTTCAGTTTATTAATGTCAGTGAGAATTAGTGCTAAACTGGCATGGTGTTTAATTTAGATGTTTGTTTCCATCAGAACATTGCAGCCTTTCTTTGAGGGATTAATGCCTCGGGATAACCCAAGAAATACTCGCTTTGCCATCAATTTCTTCACTTCTATTGGCCTTGGAGGACTAACGTGAGGAACACTTTTCTGATTTGATACTTAATTTCCCTCTCTTCCCCGCCCCCCCCCCCCCAAAAAAAAAAAAAAAAAAAGTGAAAACAAGGTGGGTTTTTTTGTTAATTAGGGATGAATTACGGGAGCATCTTAAAAATGCACCAAAGATGATAATGACACAGAAACAAGATGTTGAGTCATCAGATTCCTCTTCATCTTCAGAGACAGACTCTTCATCAGATTCTGACAGCAGCAGTAGCAGTAGCTCAGAGTCATCCAGCAGCAGTGACTCCTCATCTAGCAGTGACAACAGCAGTGACTCAGGTATTTAAACACAGCCGTAGCTATGGTTAACTATAACTATTTACTACTTTATTATTTACTTCTATACACCTATTTATTTCTGTTTCTCTGTATGCTTGTTTTGAGGAGAAACTAGCTAGACAGTGATAGTTTCCCTGCATTAAAAACTAATCCTTTTTTTAAAAAACAAGTTTTAAAATATTTAATATTGTTCATGGAAATTCATTTGGGAGTTTAGAAAAACTGTGTTCCGTTTCTAAGAGTCTGAGGAACATTTCTGTGTTGCACAGTACTATCACTTCTGTTTAGTGGAGGATGGAGGGATTAGAGTGATTCCCTATTAATACCTCTGTGGGATGCTGACTGGTGAACTGTAGAGGCTAATGCCTACAACTCTTTTCTTTGCTTGGCTTCATTGAGTGAGCTTGATACTACTTGTGTCCTTCCCTGTGAATATGTGCTAACTTCATGGGTTGGAAACTACATGGTTCAGTTCTAGCGCTGTGTTTAAATTTTATTCTCCTTCCAGGTCTCCATTTCTAATTCCTCTTCCTCAGGAAGAGTGTGTGTGGTGATACAGGGAAGGTTCTTGTCTATAGAGAAATCTCCAAGGAAAAATTAGCTTTTGCTGACAACTTAGTATTTTATAGTTCTGCATTATAATTAGTGTTTAGCATCTTACACCATCCTGCTGATGTAGAACCTTCTATTTGATGTGAAGTGTCATAAACATTGCTTAATCTATCAAGTACATGCTAGTATGAGTTAGTGTGTGCAGTCTCCCCCATTGTATATAATGTGGGCAGATGATAACACAGCATGACTTTCTATAATACAGAAGCTTGCTGATTCAAAGATAATTTGATTTATTACACACCTTTGAAATAAAAATGTTGATTAATAAAATAAAAGCAGTGTGAACTGCTCATGCTTTGGAAATGCTTTTTTGTTCTCCATTGCAGTTTTACTGTACAAAGTCTGGTTTGTGTGTCATCACATTAATGACTACAAAGCACTAGAGGAAGGCACAGTTAAACAGGGTCAGAGAGGTGTTGGTTCAGCAAAGAGCCAGATGGCTCCTGCATAGACAGCTGCAGCTCTGCTGAGCTGCTTGATAGGAAACAGAGAGGTAAGTCCTTAGTGACAAACCAACTGAGTCTGCAGTCTGCTAGTATGATGAACACTATTTTTGTAAGCTTAGGACCTTCCCTTTTACTACTTGGCCTTCCTCCATTCAGGAACACATTCACGAAAACTTGCATTTTTATATCTTTGCAGCCTGCTTTCACTTTTTTTTTTTTCCCTCCTGATTCTCGTGTACTTAAATACAGTGGTCAGAACACTAATTGGAGGTAACTATATTCTTTAATGGTCAGCTTGGTTGAGGTACAGTACTGGTTATAACTCCAAGTCTTCCTGTGTTTGCAGCGTTTTAAATCTTTAAAATAACTTGGTAGAGTTGAAAGTCATTTTTCGGAGGAATGTGCTATAGTGTTTCAGTGTTTTAACAGTGCAGTGTATAAGAGAAAATAGAAAACCTGCTGATGAGAAATCAACCATACAGCTAAATTAAAAATTACTGTCTTACTGACACTTAAAGTATGGAACTTTACCAGCTAGCTCAGCTCAACACTGCTCTGGAGAGGTCATTCCAACCAAAACAGGTCCAGCAGAGGACAAAATCTGTCATCAAAGCAGCTTCGGTCTTTGTATCTACTTTCTCAGGTCTTTTTCTGTATTCTGGTGGATGTAAAATAATAGGGAAAACACTGTTTAGAAAACTTTTAATTCATTAAAATCTATCTGAATTGATCCATTATCACATTTTATCAGAATGCCAGGGAGACTTAGTTCAGACATGAGCTAGCCAGCTCCTGTAAAATTCAGATATTTGATGTACTATTGAATCAGTTTGTCTGTGATATTTTCAAAAGGTGATTAGAAACAGCTGATACGATACTATAGTTTATACAGTAATGAATGGTTATTCTTAAATGGCTGCTACTGATGAATATGGTCAACTGAAATCTAGAGGTTCCTTATAAAGAGCAAACAGGAAGAGTAAGGCCTCTTCCACTGGGATGAGCACTACTGTGTATTTAGAAATACAGAGGTTAGTTTTAATCTCAAATTGTTGACAAAGCTGTGGCTGTTTCTTCTGAAAGTGAGCCAGAGGGCCATTGTTATGTTGCTGCAGTACCACTGTCTCAAGCCATCTCAGCATGACTCTAGTTTCACCATAGGATAGTGTTGAAGATTTTTTTTCCCTCTCTGCTGTTTTTAATCTCCTTTAATTGATAAGCTTTTCCAGGAAGTAGTTGGAAAACTAAAGGATTTTAAGAGACTGGATGGTCTGGGAAGGGTGATCTTTCCTAAAAGAATTACTTGTGAGAGTGCTTTGATGTATGACTTTACAGCCTATGCCTAGCCTTTTTGTATCAAGTTAGCAAGAGGATGATGATGGGTAGAATTTCTCAAAGATCAGGCAACAGTTGCAGGTAGATAAGGGATAAAAGCCCTGCTGATGGATACTCCTGAGTGGCAGCCACATCTGTACAAATCTGAGTTGTTCCCTCTTAAACAAATAACCGGGGGTGGGGGGAAGGTTATTGGAGTTTTGTCAGCAGATAGAATTTTAAATCTTCAAATATGAAAGCGTATCTTGCATAACTAAAAAATTCTTGGATCAACAGGTTTGCAGATTCCCATTTAGTAACTTGCTCTGTTTTAATACTGATATGACTGCTTAGTAATGTTTTGCATTCAAGTGCAGGTTTGTTCGGGTTTTTGTTAAGTTAAGGAGGAAGTTTCTTTTTGAACTGCATCGTGATTGTAAATGGGATGAAGTGCAGAGGGATATTCCCTAATTTCTTATTTGTATGCTCTTAAGGTTTTAGGCTGATGCATTGTGACCTTGCTTTTTGTTAACATGAGGTACTTGTGTTAATAACAGTGGAGTTACTGAGAAATATTGAAGCTTAGAGGAAAAATAGAGAGTACTCTTGGGCTTGATAGTCTGTTCACACTTTTATGGAGAATTTCTCTTTATGTAAAATAAAAAGCCTGTAATGCAGACAGACATTTAAAATCAGTACCTGCTCAATTAACAAATGCTTGAATTTTCCCCCATTGCATGACACAGTTGGGGGTGGGGGGAGCAATAAAATCAAAGCTCATTATTTTGAAACCTTTGTCCGGATACATACCCACAAAAGTTTTCCAACAGAAAATACCTCTATAACTTTCTATGTTGTTAAACAAGTTAATCATAATAAATTAAAATGCAACCTTATTTCCATATTTTTTTATAATTTCAGATGTTCCTAAAGCCAAAAGAAGGAGAATGCAAAAGAAAAATAGAGAATCTGATAAAGTTTCCAGGAAAAAACAAGACAGAAAAAGGAAATCACTGGAAAAGAAAATGGGAAGGAGGCAGCAAGAGGAAAGAAGTGATACTGAGAGCAAATCAGAAAGAAATCATCGAAATTTGAGAGAATCGCACAGAAGAGATGACGTATCAAAATATCATCACAGAGACGAGTCCAATGACAGAGACGCTTACCATGGTGGCAAGGATCGGAACCATGAAAGAAGTAAGGATCTGGTAAATAAACACGGTAATTCAAAACCAAAGAAAGCAGAGAGAAGGGCTTCTTTGTCTGATGATGAAAATTACAGACACTGGAGCAAAGATAATGGACATCGCAGCAGAAAAAGAGAGAGATCAAAATCTGGAGAGAGAGGCCATAATAATTCAAGTCCGAGAGAGGAGGAACAAGAAGACAGATACAGAAATGGCTCAGAGAAACACCGAGAGAAGTACAACCGTTATTCTGACCAGTACAGAGAATCAAGAAAGAATGAGGACAGACGAAGGGAGAATTCCCCATACAGACGAAAATAATACCTAACCAGAGTTTGACATAAATGTGCATTTCTGAGCTGTTAAAACTGTATTTTAAAACCTGTTACTAAACTTTCTTTAAAAAAACCTTTTGTACAAAGTGATAGTTTGCATTTGTAAATTTTATCAGACTTTTTCAGATTTTCAGTACCACTTTTTTATAATTATCGCATTGAGCATTTCTGTTAAATTCTTCCTTCAGAAAGATGAAGCAGTTTATTTTGTGAATAAACCTGTTAAGATCTCAGCAGAATGGGTGGTTTTGTCACTTAGTTTCAAGTATTTGTAACTTTATCATCTAAAAACCATGGAGGTTTAACTTTGCTTGTAAGTTGAAAGTCAGATAGAGAGGCTAGGGTGATAAACGCAACAATTTCAGATTGCAATCTGAATGCTACATGAGAAGGCTTTATAAAAATTTTCAAACCAGCATGAGTGCTTCAGGCATTCTGTAGTTGTTTATTCTATTAACTTCGCAAACAGGGAAGCAAGTTTGACCAAAATTTTCAGGAAATACTCCAGCTGATTTTTTTTCTTCTAGAGTTAAAAATTGGAAAAGCAATATTGCTGTTTTAAATGTCACATTTGAAAGTGTGTCAACTTGTTCTGTTACTTTTCACAATGTTTTTTAATATTGCAACATCCTGAGCTAGTTACACTTGTGGGAAAAAATTAGGTTGTTTTTTTCAACTATGAGTTTGATTTTAAAGTCATAGATTGCAGCTCTAGCCCTACAAAGGAAGTGTTTAATAAGGAACGTCTTTCCCAGTATATAAAAAAAATAAGAAAACAAAATAAGAGGTGTTTCAAATCTTTTTAGTTTTGAACTACATGGCTTGAAGTGCTTAAATTTATTGGAGGCATAGTTTAAAAAAAAAAAAATCAGTTGCAGCAGTTTATATTATAAATTGTTCTACCTGGAGTCATTTGAAGCAACTAGCTCAACATTCATTGTATGAGTAATAAATCAAAATCATCTGGTTAAGGCACTGAATCTCAATAGTAACTAAGGAAAATTTTGCAAGTCTTTCAGCTGGAAATAGGGAGTAGTGTGGACATGGTCAGTAGGAAAGACACAGGTGGTGGTTGTATATTATGCAATTGTTGATGCTGTAAGACCACTTTTTTTTTTTTTTTTACTGTGTGGAATGAACACAGTTGCTGGGTATATGACATCTTACACATTTCATGTGTAAATCATATTTCATCTTGTATAAAACGTAGAAAATGTATTTGAGCTGTTTTATAACAGAAAATAGAACAATTCCTAAGGAAATACATCAGTTTTGCCTAAATCTTGTCACAACATTTTTCTAAGAAAAATGTCACATTTTTAAAATGTTTTCTGTATTTAACAGAATTTATTTCTGCAAGCTTTCATGTAATAAAACATTTTCAGTCAAAAACATTTTCATGGAAAATAAATTCATATTGCAGAGAAAAAATAAGATTTCTGTCTTATACCACACAGCTAAAAATGTTTTAGTGGCATCATGAGGTATATCTTTAAACGCTGGTGGTTTTTTTTGTCCCACGCACTTCTCATTTTCAAAATGATTTGTGCATTTTGACAGTATATGTTAATTCCAGGAGAACTTAATTTGAAAGAATGTTTTTTAAAAAGAATTCTGCTGATACTTGTTATGCTGCTTTGATAGCTCTCTATAAACATGACTGGAAATGATCTGTACTTCATAATGGTTTAATTCTACAAACTTAATTTATCTAGAGTAATGCTTCCCTTACTGTGTTATGGGTTTAATAGCATAAATTTTATTAACCCATAGCTTTTGAGATATTTTGTTCAAGTTAAAAAGCTTCTTAGTTACATCTTTAATAAATGGAAATACATTAAACCAATAAATGTGAAAACAAAACATTAAAAAATGAAGTGTTTGATCTCAGACATGGTGAGCAGGAAATGCCATCTTAAACATCTCCAGTTCTTTGTGTTATTTCATCCTAGCTGATAAAAATACTGTGCTCTTTGATAGCGAAAAAGGGAGAGGGTGAGATTAGGAATTGAGCTGGGGTCTTAGCTGCATATACAATTTCTCAGTGGGTTGTTTTTTATTTCCAGAAATATTAATAGATATGTAATAGAATGACCTATTAAAAACAGCTGTTATTGTTAACATTACTACTATGAGCAGGTTCATGTTAGCTAGAAGCAGTCAGGCAGTGAGCAGCGGTTCTGATGCCTGCCTGCCGACTAACAGGCACGTGCTCAGAAGAACGGCTGCGCTGGGGCAGAGCAAAAGTGTCTCCAGCCCAGAGACCTGGTGGTCAGTAATACCGAGTGCTTTCCCAGTTTTTAGCAGACTGTTGCTTAAGGGCTTCCTGAGCCAAAGGCACTATGAGCATCTCTGAATATGGCCTTGCCCTTTAAGTGGCCTAATTCTTTAACTCATTTTGGGGGTCCTTTGCCAGCAGTTCCAATATTTTACATAAAAGTATGTTTCTTTTCTGTCTTCTGCCTGATCGCTTTTCTGCTTTCTGATGGGTTTTATGAATAATGTGTGTAGTTGTTTCCTGCCTGCCATCTTGTTTGTGATTTTTCTAGACCTAAACCTGTATATTCTTGGCAATTTCTTTTCCATAAGTAAAAATTCACCTGTAATCTCTCCTTGTGGGGAACTGTTCTGTAGCCCTGATCAGTCCTCCTGCCCTAGTTATTTATTTTACTATATTCTTTACAAGGGAAGTCAAAATACTATGTAGTACTCAAAATAAGGATATTCCAGGAGCTGCATAGTGACATAAGAATTTGAGGGTTTGTTTTCAGTCTATCCTCTCAATTGCTGTAGAGCTGAGTGGTCCACGGTGATCTCAGGCTTGCTTTCCGCAGCAGTAACAGCTAATTGTAGACCATGCACGGTAATGAATTGACTCGTGCATCTAGTCTGTAATAAATACTGGAGCTCTCTATTGTGTTTTGAATAGCAGTTTTGACACAAAGACTTCAAGAAGCTCTTCACTATTTTGCTCAGCTGTTAATGCTTGTTACTTAAAAGCATGGTTAAACCTCCTAACCTTAGCTTTTTGCAGTTGGGTCTGGTTCTGACTTTGTTTAACAGACCTCTGCTATCAGAAGTCACCTAATGCAACTGCTTCTGGGCTGTGTTCAGGTAATGACTTGGCTGCCTCTCACATAAAATAAATACTAAGCTGCTTTGGTCTTACTGAGCTGCAGGTTTCAGCCACGAGTGCTCTTGACTCAGAAGAATGAAAATGTGTCAGAGAAATGTGCTGTGTATGTGCCCTGTAACTAGCAACCTGTACCCTTGGACTTACAAAAGTGTGTGATGAGTGGGGGTATTCATAGCAATGCGCTGTCAGCCATCTGGGCCTTGGTCTTTGTGGGGTGTTTAAATATGTAACCGCTGTTTGCTTCTTGAGTTGGCTCCCCCAGTCCCTTGTGCTGGTCAGCACTCGGGCACGAGTTCCATCACGCTGTCTGCCTTCGCCCCTCAAGGGGGAACAGCTTCTAGAAGAAACTGTCAGACTCGGCTTGGCCTGAGCCGCTATGAACCAAAAAGATGTTTGGGAAGGAACTTGTGACAACCTGTTTTGATCTCATATACCTAAAATTGACCTTTCCGAAGTAGTTGTAATATCCACGTTCATAGATACAGTATAGAGAGATTGCATCCCTCTTGCTAGGACTCCCTGGCTACGTTTCTGAATTTGCTCGTGGTGTTCCAGAGATGAGCTGCTGACTCACCCAGTGAATTCACCATCCACGTAGGAATAGATCTTGACCGAGACGTTTGTGGTGTTTGTAAGAAGCATTATTCTGTTCTCTAACTATAAATTTATTGGGAGTAAGGCTGTGAAGCTGATTATTCACATACTCAAGTCTGAAGAATGGGGGGGTTTTGGAAAAAAAAAAAAAAAGACTACCACTGTTTAAGTCATCTTGTTATATAAATCGTCAAAATATGGCTGCATAGTGTGAATAAATTAGAAATTTTGGGAAAACTATCCACTCCCTTTGTTAAAAATACTTCAAAATTGTCATTAACAGATCATGCTTTCCAAAGCAGTTTTAGTTGCTTTTTAAGCAATATTGCAGTCCTCAAACCGTAGATGGTTCATCTCCACAGTTGTGCATGGGAATGGGAACTTGACTACAGGAATGTTTTTCTGTTTGTGTCATTCATGTTAAATGAAGTTTACAAAGAGATCATGTACATATTGAAAATCAAATTCAGTTTTGGAAATTACTAGTAGTACTAATTAGATTAAGACAGTATATTGTTTTAACCTATGAGTGTGGTGTTCTCTAATTTACTTAAGGTTCCAGTAACATAACTCGTCTTAACTTTTGAATGCAGGGTATACTCTGAAATAGGTGAGCACGTCAGCCACCAAAAGAATACATGAGCTAGGGTGGACACTTCAAGCTCCAGTAGCAATTTAAGTGCCTCCCTGTCATTAAATTTGTACAGCCTTATGAATATAAAATCTTCATTCACCATTCTTAAACTACTTTGAATTATTTTTCACTGTTTAGGAAAGCATAAGGCTATTTTTTTTTTTTTTTTTAGAATCTAAACAAAACAAGAGTCTATTATGTTAGCAGAGAGAATTGACTCCAGTTACTCTAATAACACTCAGAGAGCAGGGAAACTTGTCCTTAAATTTTTTCCAATTGGGTATTTTTTTAAAGCTTTTTTATTTGTCAAAATATTTCTTTAGGAAATGAAGTAAAAATGCAGAATAAGGGGTATTTTAATTAAAACTCTACATAAAACTTACATTAGTAGGCTAAAAGTGGCATGAGCTAAATACTACTTTATACACTGGAAAAACAAGGTCAGTTCAGAAATGTTCTGCTTTTTATATGTTATCCTCAAGCAAGTCTATAATTTGGCTGACACTAGTTAGGGATTTTCTTTTCTTGTCTACTCATGACTATCATCAAGCATTTTCTTATAACTTTAAAAAGAAAAAAAAAAAAAAAAGGAGGGGGTGCGACTTAAAGCTTAGCATTGTTGGGAAAATGGCTTGTTAACCCATAAAACACAAGTCCGTTAAGAGAATTAACTGTCACATTTTGACTCCATTTAAGCTATGTCTGTCTTGAGTCCTCTTTTTCTATTGCGGACATGGAGAAGTCTGAGATACTCAATGACTTTTGCCTCAATGTTCACCGGCGAGGGCTCCAGCCACATCATTCAAGACACAGAAGGTAAAGATGGGGACTGGAAGAAGGAAAAACTGCCTACCGTAGGAGAAGATCAAGTTTGAGACCATCTAAGGTGCACAAGTCCATGGGACCTGACAAGATGCTGATGTGACAGGTCCTGAGGGAACTGGCAGATGAGGTCGTTAAGCCACTATCCATCATATTTGGGAAGTCGTGGCAATCTGGTGAAGTTCTCACTGACTGGAAAGGGGGAAACATAGCCTCCATTTTTAAAAAGGGAAATACAGCAGACCTGGGGAACTACAGGCCAGTCAGTCTCACCTCTGTGCGGGGCAGGATCATGGCATGGATCCTTCTGGAAGCTGTGCTAGGGTACATGGAAAATAAGGAGGTGACTGGTGACACCCAACACGGCTTCACTAAAGGCAAATCATGCCTGACAAGTTTAGTGGCCTTCTGTGACAGGGTTACAGTGTTGGTGAATAAGGGAAGAAGAACTGACATCATCTACCTGGACTTGTGCAGGACACTGTCCCACATGACATCCTTGACTCTAAATTGGAAAGACACGGGTTTGACAGATGGACCACTCAGTGGATAAGGAATTGGCTGGATGATAACACTCAAAGAGTTGCGGTCAATGGTTCAATATCCAAGTGGAGAGCAGTGACAAATGGCATTCCTGAGGGGCTGGTACTGGGGCCGGTGCTGGTTCACATCTTTGTTGGCCACACGGACAGTGGGATTGAGTGCACCCTCAGCAAGTTCAACAGAGACACCAAGCTGTGTGGTGTGGTCAGCACGGTTTGAGAACAGCCCTGCAGAGAAGGACTTGGGGGTATTTGTGGGTGGAAAACTGACTGTGAGCCAGCAATGTGCGCTCACAGCCCAGAAATCCAACCGTGTCCTGGGCTGCATCCAGAGCAGTGTGGCCAGCAGGGCGAGGGAGGGCATTCTCCCCCTCTACTCTGCTCTCATGAGACCCCACCTGCAGTGCTGTGTCCAGCTCTGGGGGCACCAACATCAGAAGGACAGGGACCTGCTTGAGCAGCTCAAGAGGAGGCCACGAAGGTGATGAGGGGCTGGAGCACCTCCCCTGTGAGGACCGGCTGAGAGAGTTGGGGGTGTTCAGCCCAGAGGAGAGAAGGCTCTGGGGAGACCCTACAGCGGCCTTCCAGTACTGAAAGGGGCTGCAGGAAAGCTGGGGAGGGACTCTGCATCAGGGAGGGTAGGGATAGGATGAGGGGTAACAGTTTTAAGCTGAAAGAGGGTAGATTTAGGTTTAACGTAAGGAAGAAATTCTTCCCTGTGAGGGTGGTGAGACACTGGCACAGGCTGCCCAGAGCAGCTGTGGCTGCCCCCTCCCTGGCAGGGTTCAAGGCCAGGTTGGACGGGGCTTTGGGCAACCTGGGCTAGTGGAAGGTGTCCCTGCCCATGGCAGGGGGGTGGGACTGGATGATCTTTAAGGTCCCTTCCAACCCAAACCATTCTGTGATTCTATGATTATGTTGTAAAATAAAGTGGGGAACAAAATTTTTCCTGAGGGAGAAAATAAGCTGCAACATTTCTTAAAAGAAGGTGGTGGGAGAAAGAGCAATGATGTGGAAGAGGATGCAAAGCTCCAAGAAGCAAGAGAATTTGTCTTCAGTGTCAGGGTGCTCATGGCAGGTAAGGAGATGAGGTCAAAGCTGTTCTCACAGCAGGGAGCCACTGACACAGTTGTGTAGGTGCAGTGCTAATTGGTTTTAGCTTGTTGACTGGTATTGCTCCTTAATTACTTAACTGAAATGTGTGTTCTCCCTTTAAAATTGCTGGTCCCTTGCCTTTTTTTTTTTACTTGCTTACCTATTGCTTTAGGCGGTACTCTATGCCTCAGTCACAGCTGTGAAATCTCTTGTCAAATTTCAGATTCTGGGCTTTTTGCATAATACAAAGCTCTGTAAAAATTCCTTTGTTAATACCTTACCTAAAATTTAGTTTAACTTGAAGATTCCTTGTATTTTCAAGTCCCCATGGATAAGCCCACTCCATCCCATATCTACTGGAAATTTTCAGCATCCTTCCTTGCCCTGAAGTAAGACTTAAGCTAATTGTAGAGATGCCCATTGATTTAAAAGGGAGAGAAGTATGTCTTTCATCTGGCCAGTTATATATGCTGCTCCTGCATTGCCTGTATTTGTGTTGCTCAGTATTCTTACTCTCATTAGGCTTTTCCTCATTTTTCTCCTGTTCTGTTTTTTCCATTTTTTCCTAGCACTTCTGAACTTTGTTCTTTATCACATGCAGTGTTAGCCATTTCAAAAAGTATAATGCCAAAAATACACATTAAAAATTTACTATATATCACTTGCATAATGCATCAAAAAACTGATCTTTAAAGGATAACTTGGCTGAAGGAAGAGTGTGTGCACACTTCTACAACAAAGAACAATCATGCAGCACACTTCTTTCCTTTTCCTCCTTACCTCGAAATAATGAGTTACAGGACAATTGCAAGTTTGATGAGGTCGATCAGTCTTACATTTGTAAACATTTACTTCTGGTTGCCTTTATTTTGCACCACCTTTGCTAGGAAGAAGTATTGGTGGAGTTTTACAGGTTTTTGAATTTAAATAAAGAGGTTGTTGAAGGGCTTTGTCTATGCCAATATGCTCCCAGAGGAGCTGTGGTGGTACTAGTAACAGCAGAAAAAGTAAAGAGGGGTCAACATGTAGCGGAGAGTTGTATCCCATCGGCCTCTGTGTGCCTGTAAGGAGTACTAAGAGTTGGCATCTTCTTACTGGAGACTACGACATGCACCAGAATCTTTTGGCCATAAAGGCTCACACAGAGGCTTGCAGAGAGAGGTGTGCAGTGCTCAGCCAGTTTATCCATCACCTATACCTAGGAGAGAGATGCATCTGACTGTCCCCTCCCTGTCATCCCTCATTACACAAGTTCAGACCTGGGTGTGTTATGTTGACATCCATTTTGGTGATTATTGCTCTCGTAATGATTCAGGCATGGTAAACGGTAGGTCTGGTCAGTTCCTCATGTGCACTGAGGGTTTTCACGCCAGCTGTCTTGAGCCCTGTGAGTCTCACCTACCATGGCTGCTTTACAGGACATAAGTGAAGAAAACTTCTGCAGCACACAGTGGACTGAAATGGCCTCTCTTAGCTATAAAAGAGCACAAAGGGAATAGCTTCATTACACCAAGCTTAGCTTTTGCAAATATTTTCCTCGTTTCCTTCTTCATCTTCTTCCTGATTATCAGTCATAGGTGGAAGTGTCCTAATTTTTCATTTGGTATGAGAAGTGCCCAAATAGTCAACTTGAAAATTCCCCTGGAAAAATAATGTAGGACAGTCATGATGAAGAGAGAAAGATTCCACCAATTTATGAGTGGTCTCAGTTAGGTGGTTGACAGCAGCCCTTTAGTTTGCTGTTTCAGTCTTAGTGAGAATGCCACCCTCCCTCTCTTACCACCACCACTTACTGCTGGGAGTGTTAAACACATGTCTTCAGGGAAATGCATGACAACAGATCTCTCTCAAACTGTCCTCCCCTTCCCGTCTCCCATGTCCCTTAAAAAGGAAGAAATGGTCACCTCTTTCTGTTCCCTTTCAAAAACAGCATCTCGTGCCCCAAATCTAGCGTGTATATATACACCTTTAGAAGTGGGCTTAAGTAGTTGATAGGTTTCAGTAGTTGATAGGTTTCATGTGGCCTCCTCTGGGTCTTCTCTGTCTGTTAACCTGTTTTAACAGATTTCAGTGTCAGGGGATATTTATGGGGGACAGAAAATTGCATTAATTTGGGGGCTGAAACAGCTAATTGAGAAGTTGATATATTAGATCGTATTATGTTTTGGGTGCAGACAGTCTTTGTGGCTTGCCATGAGGAAGGAATACTTAAGTGGTGACTACCTGGAATGGTATGCACACTTTTAATGAATGTTTCCTTTGTTCAGGCCTTGAGGTTGGATGTCTTGTCCTAGACTCTTGTTCTTTGATTAGATTCACAGGGCCCCCTTCTTCTTGTGCTGTACCCTTCGTTATGAGTCACCAGAGGTGGAACACAAAAGTGCTTAAGAAAAAATTGAAACAGAGTGACTTGATCAGTGATTGAAATGAGAAACTGAAAATATGCATTTGGAAAAAAAAAAAAAAAAAAAAAAAAGGAGACGACCCTTTGCAGCTCTGTTCATTCCTGTCCTCTCTTCTCTGCACAGAAAAAAACCCTTGTTATACCTCTTTGTAGGAGAGAGATGGTGCATCGGCCTGTTTTGATCACTGTACCTGTTTGAAACAGGAATTCTTTGAGATGTCATGCACAAGTGCCTCACAGCCCATCATTTCCTTCACTCGTGCTGAGTATGTGATTATGGTTGTGAGGATGGATTCATTGCTAGGGCTTTGGCAGGGAAGGAGGCAGCCTCCATGCTCCTTGTGGAACCTCAGGCTAAATTCATCCCTATGCACACCGACTCGCTTTGTTTGTTTCATTTCGCAAAGCAACTCTTTCCTCCCATTTCATTTTTAGCTCTCTATTTACAGAGGCACAGACATATTGGAGAAGTGTATTTCAGTTTTCCACATATGTATAAACACACACTTACACTTGCCCACAGTCTCCTATTTTCGTTCTCTTTTTACGCGAGAGTTTAGGATTAGTTGTATGTGTGAATTAATATAGCTCATTCGACTAAATTTCAGCTATTTGTAGTCTGTGAAATGAGCTTTATTGCTGTACTATCTGAATAGCTCCCAAACATTATTTTTCCTTTATATTGTGTTAACAGTACAAAATATTCATCGTCCTGATATTGTGAAATATGACTGGGGAAAAACAAAACAAAACAAAACATTCAGTGAGGTTCTGTGGTGATATATGGTGTAATCTAATGCCACCGAAGTGGAAAAATATGTATTTTTTTATAGTACCTAATGACAGGCACTTCTAAAGGTGGGATTACAGATACCAGCAGTGTTAGTGTATATTTTGGTGTCACATTCTGATGTTTTATATACATGCAATTATACTTTCCTTTCCAGGAGTAACTGACGTTGAAGCTTAACGAGAACAGTATGCCTGTCAAGATGAGGCTCTGCCTCAGTATACAGGGAAGATGGGTGGCGTATCCTGTGGGCTGTGTGACTGTCATTACCCCTGTGGTAAGGAGCAATCACTGGGTTTAGTGCACAGGGTTTCTACTCAAGACTCTAGTCTACCTCATTTTGGGTGCATATATAGTCAAAAATGCCTTTTGTTTCACAGTGTTATGGAAGGCTTTATTTCCATAATTTCAGTTTCATTCTAGTTTATAAAGAAAATACGGCGTGAAGACCAATTGTTTTAATGATCTTGTTACAGATTTGTTATTAATTTGAGGTGATTTTAATGATTTTTGATGATTTGGGTTTAAATAACGAATGATTTAGAGTAACTATATAACCAGTTATACACTGCTTCAAAGTTCGTTTTTTAAGTCCCAGTCTGAGGCCATGTAGACTAGTGATAATTATTAACTAGATTTCTATACCGAGAATAAGACTCATGATGAGGTACCATTGTTAGACTGTCCAGTAAGGATGATTTATTGCCCTATAGACCAGGTACTGTAAAAACAGTTACATTGTGAAAGGGCCTCGAAGAATGTTAAAATTGCAGTGTGAGCCAAAAATCCTTGGGTCAAGGGCATTGGAGGGCCTTTCAATTAGGGCAGTAGTCTCTGGTGGTTGCAAAAGCAGCCCCTGACTCATTTCAGGACTCAAGTGCACATGACTGGAAAGAGGTGAGAATAAGAAAATGAGTTATGGGAGTTAACATGTTTATGTATGAGAACTTGATTAGTATGTATGACTGTATCCAATATAATCAGCATGCTACATGAGTTAGGTGTGTGTTGGTGGTGAGACGACCCCCCTGCACCCCCGGCCAGTAATAAAGGAGGGTCTGTTATCTACATCCCATCGGTGTCAATAAGTTCTTCTATCCCGTTTTGGTGACAATCTGTATATCATCCTTCAGTCGAGCGACAGTGAGTTTCAAGGTTAGTTAAGTGGCAGTTGTCAGCAGTCTGTGAAATTCTCGTTTTGAATGACAGGTTTAATTTGCACTTTAACCCTAATGCTGGCTTTCACTTCATCTTATTCCTTGTTCCTAATAACTCCAGTCTCTCCTTTTTCTGCGAAGACCATCATAATATCTTTTTATAAAAAGAAATGAAAGGGAGGGAAGGGGAACCTCATATCTCTAGAAGGCTCCTTTTATTTTCTTAATAAGCTTTCTGCTCCATCTGATTATTCTGAATTACATGTGAGATATTTAGTTCCTTATCAGTCAGTGTTTCAGAAGAAGATGCCACAAATCTTGCAGACTATGTTTATGGAATTGTGTCCTACATTAAAAGAAAAAAAAAGGTGTAATCTCTTTTAAATGTGTTGTTTTAATTTTCATTGAATGTCTGTCCTGTTACAAGATAGAGTGAGAAGTGCTCATTTTATTTCCATATAATATTCATTATTGCCAGTGTCCAGGTCTAAGTGCTTTCCTATTCATCTTTTTTGTAAACACTTCTTCAGAGTTTCACTTCAGAAGGAAAGCCTTCACAGCCTATGATCATTTTTATTCCCTCTCCTTTCTCTCTCACTCTGGGATTCTGTGCCATCCTCTGGGGCCAGCAAACACAGCATCCCGATTGACGGGACCATACCACTAATTGTCAAAATTACATTGTATTTTTGGTGGAGTTTCTTTTGCTTTTCCTTATGCTTTGGAACAGTCTCTATGTTTGCATCTTGACAGCCACTATGGTGATCAGGGTGACTGAGCTATCCACAGTGATGCTCTGGTCTTACTTCCAAGATTGGTACACCAAATTTGCATGAATAATTAACCAGGTTTCCTCTAATGTACATTACCATGTTCCTGTCAAAAGTGACTTTCAGCTGTCATTGTGTTGTCCTTTCAACTAATTCAGTTTCTTTCGTTTCCTATCACTTTTGTCCAAGTAAGCTGAATGGTAGAAGCAGCACCACACAATGTTAGAACGGGGTTTGAGGACTGTTTTTACTGTTAATCTCTTGCTATCCAGAAAATCCATGTGTTTGTATGCTTGTGGTGGTTTTGGCTGGGATAGAGTTAATTTTCTTCATAGTAGCTAGTATGGGGCTATGTTATAGTTTTGTGCTGAAAACAGTGTTGATAATAGAGATGTGTTTGTTATTTCTGAGCCATGCTTGCACAGTATCAAGGCTTTTTCTGTTCCTAACACCACCCTACCAGCGAGTAAGCCAGGGGTGCACAAGGAGTTGGGAGGGGGCACAGCCAGGAGAGCTGACTCCAGCTCACCTGAGGGATATCCTACACCACGTGACATCATGCTCAGCATATACAACTGGGGGAGGAAGAAGGAAGGGGGGACATTCGGAGTTACGGTGTTTGTCTTCCCAAGTAACCATTGTGCATGACGGAGCCCTGCTTTCCGGGGGATGGCTGAACACCTTCCTGCTAATGGAAAGTGGTGAATTAATTCCCTGGTTTCCTTTGCTTGCACATGCAGCTTTCGCTTTATCTATTAAACTGTCTTTATCTCAACCCAAGAGTTTTCTCACTTTTATTCTTGTGCTTCTATCCCCCATTGCGACACGGGGGGAAGTGAGCAAGCGAGCGGGCAGCTGAGTGGAGCTTAGTTGCTGGCTAGGGTTAAATCGCAATGATGCTTTATATTCTAGCGCCATGTTTCAGATCCCTGATGTCTTACCTCACCACTGGTTGATCTCTTTAATAGCCTCTTGTGCAGGACTTGTTAAAAGCTTTTTGAATGTCCCGATGAATTAAATTAAAAAACTATGTAGGTTCCCTCCTATGTCTTTTGGTGGTTCCTGTAATTGTAATTACATTTAAGTTAATACTTTTAATTTTTACTGAATATTTATCATGTAACTAAAAATGAGGTAAATAATTCCCCTAAAGACCTTTGACATAATTTATACAACCAACAACTTGAATTAAAGTATTAAATGGTTGAAGATGAAAATCTTTCCAAGGGGATAATTCAAGGACTTTATCTTCAAATACCTTTCAAAAGGTATTTAAAGGGAAAGATTTAAATGAATAAGGTAAAGAGACTGGGTGTGAAAAATCATCTCCCTTGTTGTGGCTCCAGGTGGTTGAGCAGCTTCATTTGAAACTACTTGAGAAACAGCTAGAGTTTAATTTGTTTCATGCCAAGGACCAAAAAAAGCAGTGAAATAAAATATTTTACTTATTGAAAACCATCTTAATCCCTTGAACTACTTAACTGAATGACAAGTAGATATTACAGAGCTGCTGTGTCCCTGACTTGCTACAGCAGGTGACAAAAGCAGGAGGAAGTGTGAACACAGCATTAGTCCCTCCGGGTTTATTAATCTCCTGTCAGGCCCTGTGTTACGGCAGACACAGAGATGCAGCAGCCTGGCACGCAGCACGGGGAGAATGTCACAGGCCTAAGCGCCAGGCCGGGGACAGCCCTGCCCTGCCACATCTCCTTTCCTTGCTCTCTGCTGGCCTTTACTGTTAAGTGCTTCCCCAGGCTTTCCTCTGTGCCCTCCAGCCGGCTGAACCGATGGCAGGACAAGGGTACAGCTGAGGGAAGGACAAGGGTACAGCTGAGGGAAGGACAGGGGTACCGCTGAGGGAAGGACAAGGGTACCGCTGAGGGAAGGACAGGGGTACCGCTGAGGGAAGGACAGGGGTACCGCTGAGGGAAGGACAAGGGTACCGCTGAGGGAAGGACAGGGGTACCGCTGAGGGAAGGACAAGGGTACCGCTGAGGGAAGGACAGGGGTACCGCTGAGGGAAGGACAGGGGTACCGCTGAGGGAAGGACAAGGGTACCGCTGAGGGAAGGACAGGGGTACCGCTGAGGGAAGGACAGGGGTACCGCTGAGGGAAGGACAGGGGTACCGCTGAGGGAAGGAGAGGGGTACCGCTGAGGGAAGGACAGGGGTACCGCTGAGGGAAGGACAAGGGTACTGCTGAGGGAAGGACAAGGGTACCGCTGAGGGAAGGACAGGGATAGCGCTGAGGGAAGGACAGGGGTAGCGCTGAGGGAAGGACAGGGGTAGAAGCAGGCTGCTGGAGGGGGAGCAACGTCCCAGGAACAGCCTGGTGCTGGAGCCCAGCACTGGGCCATGGCAGTGGGTTACCCTCCGACCCGACCTGATGCAGCGCCGAGGAGCGGACATGGGAACCCCCCCAGGGATGGATACAAGCTCGTACAGGAACACGAAACGATCTCCTGGGCTACAAACTCCCTCATTGTGGATAATATTTCATACAGTGTGCTCTGTTTAGGTGTTACATACATGCACAG
This sequence comes from Athene noctua, assembly GCF_965140245.1. Classification (NCBI taxonomy): domain Eukaryota; kingdom Metazoa; phylum Chordata; class Aves; order Strigiformes; family Strigidae; genus Athene; species Athene noctua. The sequence continues at coordinate 41,072,167 of NC_134043.1, read as the reverse complement.
TCCATGCCAGAGAATCTCAGAGCTAGACAGCCTGGGCTGGCTGTATCTTCTCAGTCTGTTCTGCAGATTTCTCACTCTTCTCCATACAGAGTCATAAGCAAGTTCTCTCATCTTGCTTTATATTGTTTCTAGGTCCTAATCTTAACGATTGGTCTTAAACAGGGTTGTAGTTTACAACATGAAACAGCAAAATACCACATACTTAACTTTCAGATGTGACTACTGTGTTTGGGGTAGAAGCCAGGAAACACATGTTCATAATCCAATGACAGAGGTGTCCACCTCCCCGCCCCTAAATACAGCCTAATTTCAAGAGGGCAGGAGATTCCCCAGTTGATACCAGTTTTACTTGTAGAAGTATATAGTGCAGAGAAAAAATTACTGAAATATTTTTTGACATAGCAAAATTATATAGGGGCAGTGGAAATTTTTTGTTGAAGACCTGTATTATTCAATGAGAAGATGTGAACCTGGTGCAAGGGTCACACGGAAACTCTGCTTGTTTTAATCAGCTGAGAGCAAGATATGACTCTGACCTTTGTCCAGAAGGGCCGAAGCTGGCCTGCCAGCCCATGCAGCAAGGGCTGCCAACAGGCAGCAACCAAGATGCAGCTGCAATGAGCTCTTGGGAAAATAACTTTTTTCTAACCCATTTACTATTCGTTATTCTACTGTGAAGAAAGAATGAATGCAGGCTCTTAGGTGGAGCCTGTCTCCCCACTACATTTGCTGCCATGAAGATTTTAAGCTCCAAAGGGAATCAGTGGAGGTTGTAAGGTTTTGTAGGATGATGGCTGGCAGTAGAGACAATCATGTCATATATCGTTTTCTTTGCTGAGACACAACAGCCCGTCTGTGCCATGCAGTTGCCAGACTGTCACATATTTTCAAAAGAGCTGATTTCCTGTGCCTACTGGGAAAAGAAATATGGAAAGTTGTCCCTAATGAGCTAAAAATTGTGAGAGATAGGGACTTTGTGTAGGTGTAGAGCTGAGCAGAGCATCACTTTGTCTTCCTCTCAGTCTGATTGCAGATTTAATTCATTCAATTCTATGCTTCTTTCCGATAGGGGTTTCTTGTTATAAGAAAATGAGACTACCCAGTGTCTTGCTTGATTCTTTCCTATTTTCCTATGTTGTCCAAACTTTAAAAAAAAAAATAAAAATCCTACTGTTTTAATATATCTGGATTGTTTAGGATAAGGAAGGTTGCTTTTCATTTCTGCTGAACACTGCTGCAGCCATGATTGCTGATGTCCTGATCAACCTAGTCATTCATTTCACCTTTATGGTGAAGTGGGAGGGAAGAGGAAAAGAGCGAGTGCACATGAATCATTTGGTAAAATATCCTGTAGGTTAATAGCTCATTTACCTTAAGTTATTCAAATACCATTCAATTCATTTCTCAGCATAATTACAGGGTGGACCAATTTTGATAAAACCTCCCCAATATATAAACTGCATTTGTTGTTTGGTAGATAAATGTGTATCTGCGTACTGAAGCATTGTCTTATCCACGTGGAAAGCAGAATATACATCAGTGTTCCCCTTGGAGCTTTCATCAAATGGACAGGATAGGAGCTCAGGGGGAATTTGTTTCTCCTTTCTGGCACAGGCAGTAAATCTGGTACCAAAATCTGCACATTCTCCAAAACCTGCAATAGACCTTGAAAAGCCCCCAGAGATCCCCGTGCCTTATCGTTATCCCTGGGACTGCTGCTGTATTTCCTTACAGCCTGTCGCTTGGCACTCGCAACACCCAGGAGAAAGACTTGTTCTACAGACTACAGAGGCTTCATGAAACAGAAACATCATGATATATATTTTTTACTAGTTCTGAGGAAGCACGCTGCCTGGCACATGTTGTAAACCAGTGCCTCAGGCTTGTGTGCCCTGCAGAGATCCCCGATCACAAGGCTGGCTCAGCCCCGTACCTGGCACAGTGATGGGAAGGGTTTCACAGAGACCACCTCCCCTCTGCTCCAGCAACGTCTGTGCTGTCTGAGGAGCTTGGTTTGGTAAGAAATCCACAAGTATAAGACTAGGTGTGTCTCTTTTTTTGCAGCTGTAGTCTAAGCAATTCACTTCTGAGATCTGCAAGCTTCCCATTCCGCTTTTTCTTTTGACAGTGCTGAAGCGATGCTTTTTTTTGTACATGCTAAGCCTCCTCTTAGAGAGAAGGCAGATCTCAACAGTAGCCCAGATTTTACTTTGCACATGAGGTTTGATTTGCTTCTCTGTGGTTACATCAGATGTAATTTGGTTTGGTGGATACTATTTTGGTGACTGTTCTTTTTTGGAACTGTATAATCATGGAGGCAGCTTTTGATCTGTTTAGTTTATAATTAAGCTGTATCTATTACTGTCTTTTTTCTACAGACTGAGTAAGTAAATGAATGAATGAAAATGTACTGGGAAAAAAAAAAAAAAACCACAACTGTTTTTTTCAGCTGAATTATAAACCCTGAGAAAATCAGATGTAGAACTCAAGTGTTGGTATCATTTCTATTCTATCAGAATTAATCTCCTAAAGTCTTAATGTAAAGGATCCATAAAAACAAACTAAGAAAATATTAATTATTTGAGAATTGTTATGGGACTTAGTGGCAAATACAGTAATTGTATTTTAATTACAAAATTGTAATTTTATAAGGCTGCAGGGTTGTATGTTTAATAAGCAGCTATTTAATTGCACATTGTGTTGGTTTTTTTTAAATATACAATGTAATTACAAGGCTGTGTATTAAAATTAATCTTCAAAATGAGGAACCCATCTCAAGTTTCCCAAAGTGATTTACTACATTATCTGCCAAATAAAATTCAGTAATCACAATATTACTCCTTAATCAATAGTATCATCCAGTCTTAACACTATGTATGAAATCTCTGTGTCTTTTAAAGATGATATGTCCGCATAATATATCCGTCCTTTCTACTGGTTAAGCAGAAGTAATTTTCTGGAACTCAAATATATGTATGCATGCATAAAAACCCTATGAAAATAGGAAATCAGAATAATCCAAATCTTGTTCTTGGTCACCTTTTTTTTTCTGTACTGTTCTTACAGCACAAGCATGCTCTTGTAGGTGGCCAATTACTGTGCCCTGTAGATGGATTCATATGACTCATCCAGTGTGTCTAAGAGACATCCACCCTATTGATGCAATTTCTCACATTTCTACTGAAATTAAACAAGCACAGCTGCAGCTTGTCCTTTACATATTCTTAGACCTGGTCTCTGTTCAGATTTTGTATGGATGTAACTACTTAGTTTTGGGTTTTGTCCTGGTTTTTCCTTTTGACAGGAAAAGAAAAAAAAAAAAAAAAGTTTTGATATGGAAAAGGAAAAGTTTCCATATGAGAGAGAAGTCTTAATATGCAGTCTGTCTGCTGGTGGGAGAAAAAAAAACCCCAACAACCCAGTAGTCAAATTTTCAGAAATAATATAATAGCATGGCACACAGTGTCCAGTAACACATGTAATGCTAGTACAAACATTTAGTGTGGATCTTTGTATCGGTAGAGCTGATGTGTATGTGTATATCCTGGCATAGTAATGTACTTGCATAGCCCTCCTGTACTGGAATACGCTGCGATACCAGCATAAAGCACCTAGCAGATGTCTCTACAGCCATACACAGAATTTTATGGCACGCTATACCAGTTCAGTTAAGTAGCTAAGTAATACCAGCTGTGTTGCCAAATTTGCACTGGTAGTCTTGTTTAAGACACAGACAGAGCTGCAGTTAGAGCCAAATCCCATGTCACTGGAATGATTCTCCCTGAGGATTAATTAGAAGGACTATTATTTATTTCATAATTCTGGATGATGCATTGAGACTTCATACTGAATAGTGTTAATCCAAGCACTTGCAATCAAGGATCACAATGCATTTTCATAATGCTTTCTCTTATTCTCATTGTCAGAGAAGGTCCCGAGGCTGTTGTAAAGAAAAGAGTCTGTCTTTCACCACCACCCGTATTTTACCCCACACTAGCTTTTCCAAGGTAAGCTCTGGGTATGTAAAGAATAAGATTACTCTTATTCTTGGTACCTTTTTCAATCCACAGACCAGGAGAGAAGATAACTAGTTTCCCATGTGATCCAAACCACTAACATTTACATTTAATTTTTTATTTCATACTTGTCCATCAGGGGAAAAGTGGCAAAGTTATGCTGCATATGCTTAGCTTGTTGTCTGTCCTTGAAGTGGCAGATCTCTTAGAGAAGGGACCACCGTCCCATAGCCGAAGAATGATCTTTTCAATTCAGATTTTCTTGGAATCATAGTTTGTTGCACTATTTGTATATTAATAGAAAAATTTCCAATATATAACTATATATGATACATTACCCTTGGTTTTGACTCAGTGACACCAAAGAAGAAACGCATTAGCTCAAATTCCTTATACCATGCTTCTCACAGTTCCTCATCTCCTATGCTGTGCAGGTAGTATTATTTTTAAAAACAGATGGGAACTCAGGAGGTGACTCTGATCTTTCACCTGGACTTTAGAAGAGGAACTGCATAGTTCTTATCTGGAAACCCCTGGTGATTTTTAATGGATGCTGGTTTAGGAACACTGAGGGAAAGAAATATTCTAATTGGTTTTGTTTTTCAGCTGAAGAACAGTTTGTTTCTATGTTAAATGAAGTAGTGAAAACAAATAGTATGCCATCTGGCTAGCCCACCTGGGTACTTTACCGTGAGGTTTTCAGATGTTCCCTCTGCCAGTTTTCAACTTCTTAAGTCCTATATCACTAATGTACTCTCCTTATCCAATTGTTCCTCTCTGCCTAGAAATTATCTGATTCCATGAACTGAATTAGAATTTAAAGACTCTGACTCTCTTTTGCAAAGATTTTCCCTGTCTGCTGATGGAATTTTTTATCCTCTAAATTACGAATGCTATGTTTCCAGCATTCACAGTAAATCAGTTATGCAGAGGAATAGGCCTCCATGTTATCTGTGAAGCTGATATTCTCAGGGGACAGGATAACATTGAATAGTCTCAATATGTACCAGTGAGCTCTCATTCTTAGAACAGATTGTGACTGAAAGGAAGGGTTTAGCTGCTTTTCAAGTGTTTGGAAAAATGTCATATGTTTTTCTTTAGAGCACTGTTTTCTGCTTCAGCTTCTTAAATGAAGAACGTCCTGCAAAAACACAAAAACATTTAACATAGCTGGGAAGGTAATGAAGTACAGATGCAAATATTTCATTAAAACAAAATATTTATTGCTGATTTGCAACTTTTAATGTTTTTACTTAGTATAAACCAAACATTTGTTCACAAGTGATTTTGAAAAGAATTGTATGTAAATGAAAACAGATTTGTGAAGAAGCATTCATATGACCATCCAGTTATTCGGTTTGTTATTTATTATTCATATTGAATGTGCACATACAACCCTAATCATAGCTCATAGATGTGTTTTTCTGAGCATAACGTAGACAGATAATAAAGAGAACTCCTTGTGCCAAACAGCTTGCAATCTAAATCCACATACTTCGACTCAACGTGTAGTCAGGAAATAAAAACGTGGGAATTAACTGACCTGTCACACAGTACAAATAACATAGTTATATAAGATTGAATGGTTGGCAGATAATTCAGAGAGTAAAGTCTATTCATATAAACAACTTATCAAATAATTTTGAATAATGCAGATTATTTGCAGGCACCCTCCCCAAGCTAAATTAATCAGATCTGAGAATTCATTATAGTTAGCAGACACAAGTTTTAAAAAGGGGTATCTCTGAGCAGCTAAGAAGACAAGCAGGACACTTAAACACACTTTAAAAACACCAGAAAATTGGAAATCTGTTGGGAATAATAAAAAAAGAGCAGTAAAGAGTTAACAGCAAGTTGCAAAAAGCATCTCACGTAACAAGGACTCCATTAAATATAGATGCAAAGTGAAAAAGGACAACAAAATAAATCATTGCCCTACTTAAAAAAATAAAGATAGATTACTTAGCAAGTAACAGGGTGGCTAAGTAGTTGCTTTGTCTGTTTTTACAGGGGAGGCAGATGGAGATCTACAAAATCTGAGATTGTTTCCCCAGAGGCAGTAACAGGGAAGCTAGAAAATGTATAGGCATATAAGGTATCTGGTTATAAAATGTCAGATTCCCTTGCAGGAACCAAAATGCAAGACACACATACAGCTGTGAATTTTAAATTGAGTAAGGAAATCAATGAAGTTTCAAAAGTCTTTAAAAAAATACTTGATCCAGACACAAATCTAAAGAATTTATTTACTGGAAAAAAAAAAATAATCAACAAACAGGTGACAAACAAGGAATGGCATGCCACTGGGAAAAACTCTTAGGAAGTCTTTTGAAGCAATGTTGTGAGAAAATACCAGGAAAATCTCAGTTTGATTAGGGACGGGGACATGGATTCAGGCATGGAAAATCATACTTCAGTCATCAGAGGGACCTTCTTCATCATACTTTTTCCATGCATGAAAGTAAGTAGTTAGATTTTTAGCGGTATTTTATTAAAACTCTCTTGTCAGATATTAATTTTGAAGACCGTAGAAAAGGGTGGAAATCTTCAGGAAAAAAAAAAAAAGCAAACACCTCTTTTTTCTTCACATCTACATGGTGAAAAAGGCTGTTAAGTGTCTTGGCATGGGTAGAGTGCAAAGCAAACACAGAAGGCTGCCCATATTCAGTTAAAACCAAGAGAATATGGGTTTAGAGTCTGGGCCAGTTACCCTGGGAAAGAAGGGATGTTGAGGTAATCCCTTAGAAACATCTTCCATTATAAGAAGACTTGGTACTTAATGGAAGGGAAAGAAATATTGAACTAGCTCTACCTGTAGTCTCTGCTTCTACAACTGGTCTCCCAACTTCTGAAGCCTTTTTTACTAAAACATTTCTCACCGAAGGCTAATATCAAATAGGTTACTGAGTGTTGTGGTAAGGTATTAGCTGTCTTTTTCTACCTGCCAATCCACGGACACGTGGCGCTCAGATCACAGCTAACCCTTGCAGGAGGTTAAAACCTTCGCGGGAACAAAAGCACAAACGCCAATATGGTGGTTGCTATTTGCGCGATTTTATTAACTGCGCAATTGCTTTATATACGCCTTTTGCACATCGCGAGGTCTTTAGAACCCTGTTCTTTCCGTACATCACGAGATCTCTCATGCGCCTCTATTCTTCCCATACATCGCGAGATCTTCCGAGCGCCTCTCCCTACAACTGAGGAAGCCTGTTGAAAAGTATTGGAAAGACTTGTGTTTATTTCATTATTGGCCTTATGGGATCACCAAGAAGGTAATCAACATTTGAAGCATTAAGATAGTAATTTTATATTTTGCATAGATATGACACATGCAGCACACACACGTACCCACCCCCCCCCCCCCCCCCAATATTCATTACCTGAAATGCCCTGTGGTACTTAGAGGCAGCTTGTTTTTGACGTGAACAATAATAAAAACTTATTGAGCCTTAATTCTCGTAGATTGAGCCTTAATTCTCATAGAAAGTACAACAGTCAAGTAAAGGAAGCCTTCCTCAAAATAAGCAGTAGGCCTTTCATATATATGTAAACTGGATTAGTGCAGAGAACTCAGTAGTTGCCCTGTTTCCTGGAGGAAGGAGAAGAAGTTAGATTTCTTGCACTATGTCTCTTAGAGGGCAAGTCATGTCTGTGAGGGTCGCTTGAAGCCTCCCGGCGGTGACCCCTACTCGTAATCTGATACGAAATGTCATCCAGCTTTAATATTACTGTTCCCTTTGGTAGGAAATACTTCCCAGCTCTTGGTATTTCCCTAACTGATTTTGGGTTGTGGGCATCCCTAAGAGGTTTGCTTGCACGCACCATTCTGCATGGATCTATGTTCTTCAGTGACAAACTCGTGTCACATTAAATCTGTTCTCAGTGACAGATGTTTTAAAAAAACCCAAACCACCTAAGTTTACTTTGGTAGAGCCAAATGTAAAGTTCTCAATAAACTGAAATGATAAAATACAGTTGTCATTCACACTCGCTATGTCTTCTGCCTACTCTACATATTCTTACTTTTCTCAGGATAGGATCCCACCTCTCCCTGTTCTTATTAGTTGGTTTATGCAGCTTTTCAGGGGACATGCAGCAAATAGCAGCCTCTCCTTTCTTCTGAGTTTACAGACCAGTCATCTCCTTATAAGCTCTCCTAGGTTAAATGGTGTTCCTGTTGCTCACACCACTTACGCAATTGTTTTGATATTCTTCAGCTCCTAAGAAATACTAATTGCACAACAATTTTATAATTTTATAACTTCAAGTGTGCTTTCAGCATTTGACAGAGATGAAATGTGACACTTTGATAATACAGATCACAGGGCATTTAAAATTTTCCATCTTTCCCACCCATACCATCTTCTAGAGCACAGCCTTTGGCAGGGAGCCAGCATGAAGAATGGTGGATTCTTATCCATGCCATGGACAATGGAAAACTTCACTGAAATGCTTTATAAAGATGTTTACAATTAAGTGTTGAATGTTGCTGTTTCTGATGAGAACAGTTCTTTCAAAGACGGATCCAAGATATATTTTCACATGAAGTGTTCAAACCCATATACAATTATCTATCCGCCATTACATCTTTCTGTAGGAGGTTGATGGTTAGCATTCACTGAAATAACATTTTTTTTTTTTTGTAAAAAGTAATTCATGAGCCTACTGAACAGAAATGTATTTGTTCTGAAGAATGTTAGAGTATTCACAGGGGTTCTTAAACATTTTCATCTTAAGAGCGAATGTGGTCCATGGTCATTGTAGACCACCTTTCAGTTTGAGACTGAATAACATTTCTATGGCAACTACAACAGCTGCTTACATAGAAAAATAGTATTTCATGAGCATAATATTCTTAGTTCTTTACAATAGGACTTAACAGTTGGATATGAAGAGAAAATCGCTGATTTTTTTTTTCCAGTCCTGATATATATTTTGTGATTTCTGAATGTATTTTGGAGACTGTTGTTCTAGATTACAGCAAGTTTATGTTGAAAAGAGCTAAGAGATAGACAAAAGATAATCAAATATGAAAATGTTGGATATAGCTAATGTGCGATCATACATGGATGTTCTTTTTCAAGATGATCAATTTAGTGTCTGACTGACCCCAAATCCTGCCAGTCTGTTTTTTGTTTGTTTGGTTGGTTGAGGCTTTTTTGAGCGGTGTTACTGAAGGGGTTGCGTACACTTGCAAATCCTCTACCATTGGTCCAGTGTTCCCAGTTTCAGTAGCAGATTCTCCCTACTGTGTCTGGGAAAAAAGAAAAGTGTCCCGTTTTCAGCTTCTCTTTCTCTCTGTAGGAGAGAGACCTCAGCAAATCTTTGAAAAACTTAGTGATGCTTTAAGAGTTCAGATTTCTTCTTAGCAAATAGTCTGTGGTAGGTAAAGCACTAGAAGAAGGGCTATATTCATGTTTTCATGGGATGATTAATTCAAACTCTGAAAATTTCCTGTCCTGAATTATAAAAGAAGTTATTGAACATAAAACTGTAAACAAGGTATGATGCAATTCTTAACGGTATTAAGTAGCACCGCTACTCTCCAAAAGCTGAAATTAAAATACGGTGAGAGGGTTTTCTCCAACGTTAAATCTTGTTTTTCTTTTTGCTGAGAAACAACAAAGTAAGCGCTGCAGGATTTCACCCGTTTGCATCATGTTCTACAGGAGGATGGATATTCGAATTATAAAAGCTGATACTATAAAAATGTTTATACTTAGGCTTGTATTGCAGTTAATGTTTCTGTCATTTACAATATTATTTTTCTATTAAGTACACTTACAAAACCCGATGTTTTCTAGTGTAACGATTATATTTAAGATACGGTTCTGCACAGTTTACAAACCAGAACTCACTAGTGGCGCTTCTTGCTCTGCACCACACACAGGTGGGCTGACAAAGCCAAAGGCTTGGGAGCCTTACTGGCGGTTTGTTTAAATTTTAGAAACAAAGAGAAACCTCTGACGACCAGAAACTGAAGGGGCGGGGGGCAAGAGAAGCAGGAGGCACGGTGTTCCAGCTGGTTGGTTGATGGTTTGTTGGGTTTTGTTTTGGTTTGGGTTTTTTTTTGAAAGCTGTTGCTCCTGGGGGACGGCTGTGATGCTCCTGGCACCAGAAGTCCCCGAAGAATCGGAAATTCTGAGGTAACCGCGACCGGCCAGCTCTGGGTTTGCCCAGGGGAACGAAACACGCTGTGCTGGAGGGCGCTGCTCCCCACAGCAGCCGCTTTCCTCGCCCCTCGCCGAGAGGCGCCCGGGGGCAGCGCCCGCACCTCGGGCGGCTCCGCCCTCGCCGGAGCCCGCGGCCAGGGCCCGGCCCGGCCCCCGCCCGGCGGGAGGCGCGCCCGCAGGTGCCGGGGCCTCGCCGCCCCCCGGGGCCGGGGCCTCTCCGCCCCCCGCGGGCGGCCCGCCGGAGCCCGCCGAGGCGGGGACCGCCCCGCGCCCCCCCGGCCCGCACCCCGCCCCGCACCGCCGGGGCCGCGCGGACGCATGCGCCGGGCCGGCGGCAGCGGGCCAGCCGCCGGGGGCCGGCGGAGTTGGGGCGCGCTCGGCTCGGTCCGGCCGGAGCGGGGCTGCCTCCGCCCCGCTCCCTCCTGGCGTCTCGGCGGCGGCTGAGGTAAGGGGCGGGCGGTGCCCCGGGGCCCGGCAGGTGCCGGCGGGGACCTTGCCCAATGTCACGGCGCGGCGGAGGGCGAGGAGGAGTTGGGGCGAGCGCTCTGCGCGCCGGCGATGCCCGGCCCGGTCACCGGCAACGGCCAGAGCCGGAGCCGCGGTCAAGCCCGCCCGCGCCGCCGCGCAAACTTTGCCGGCGGGGAACGGGGGGCGGCGGGCGGCGGGCGGCGGCGCGGGCCCCCCCGGGGGTCCCCCCGGGGGTCCCGCCCGGGCGTCCCTCGCAGCGGCGTTTGCCGCCGGGCAGGTGAGGCGCCGCCGCCGAGGTCGGGGGCTTCGGCTGCGCGAGGGACGCGCGGAAGAGTTCCTCTCCCCGCGGAAGGGTGCGGGGCTCTCCTGGGCTCCGGGCTGGACGGAGCGCCGCTTCCCTCGCCTGCCGAGTGACTTCGTAACCCAACAGTTGCGTGAGCGCAGCTCGGCTTTCGTGTTTTGTAAATCACGACGACTTCGGGAAAGGTACGTTTCTTCAGCAGAGGAGGAATTAGCCTCCGTGAAGGAGCCCTCCTCGATGAGCTTGTTACCGGTGAGGAGTGTAAGTGCTTGGCTTCGCAGGCTCCATCGCCAGCCCGTGGATGGCGGTGGCACGCCTAAAATGTTAAACTTTAAGTCCTGGTGACGCTGTTTCAAAGCATGTACAGGAGAGGTAGGTGCGAGGCTGAGTTTTCTGTGGGTACAGACAAGAAATTGCCTTGTTTCTGAGAAATTGTCGGAATATTTGTGCATTTCTGAATGCTCGTGTTTGCTTTCTGTTGATTTTTGACTCCTAAACAAACTAGGGAGCTCTTTTCATGGCTTTAAATCTTCTGGGCACTGGCTCTCTATTGTTAATCTTGAATGGAAGAGTCTGTAAATGGAAAAGTTAGAAAAATGCGGCGCTGCGAGTACACAAAAGTTTAAATAAATCTTCAAAGCCAACATTTAACTGCAGCTAGCTACTACTTATAGGAGGAGGGAGATGATAGTTTTATTTCCCATCCTCTGTTGCTATTTCAGTGATGCCTTTCACAAACTATAAAAACTAGGTGCAAAACATGTCCTCTGTTACTGGCAAGAACCTGTGAGTTTTCTTATCTAAATGGAATGTCATACGGAATGGTAGCGTAAAAACCTTAAATTGATGGGGATGCGTCTCCGTGATTGCAACAGATGCAGATGAAACGTTGCTACTGCAGGTCCAGAATGAGGGGTAATGGTGAGACACCCAGGCTGGTGACTGCAGGGAGGACGTGCTGTTTGAAGCTTCTGCCTCTCACAGCAGTGTTGTGCTCACCAGTGGATGCAGCTGCCCCCTGCCCTGTTACTTCAGTTCTAAAAAGGAGAAAAAGGTGTCTCTCTCTCCACAGTCTAAGCTGATGCTACATGAGTTTGAATGGGTTATGCTTCTCCTGTTCCAAATAAGTAATCTTGCTAGTCCTTCCAACTCACCGGGTCATCAGGAGATTGCTTAGAGGGAGGGACAAGGTTTTTCTTTTTCCTTTCTTCTTTTTGGTTGCTAAGGTGTTCCTCCATGGCCACAAACTTTTTTCTGGTGTTTGGTCTCGCCACATGGGTTTTCTGTACCTCACACTTTTATCAGTGAGCAGGGGTTGCTGTGATTGTGTGAGCCCTGAAGGCAGAAGAGAAACTGGGAGTTATGAAACGGGTCATACTTCTTTTTCTGTTGTTTGATTAAATAATCCAGAAGGTGGTAAGAAATTAGAAAGGAAACAATCCTCTGGCATGGTATCTTCACTGAGTTACCAAGTTTCTGTGTTTTCTTCCCAATGAATAATATAACGGGCGTTTGGTTACACTTAAAAGTATTAACAAGACCTAGCTGGTGTCAAGAGATTGTGCCGTTTTGCTTCTTTCTGCACTAGTGGGAGCTGGCTGTTGCCCCTGCGCTCCCTCTGCACGGTGCATCTCTCGTCAGGGACAAATGTACTCACACCAGCACCACTGTCTCTCAACCAGCACTTCTCGCCTGTCAGCATCTTTTTTTCCCCATCTTTTTGGTTTTCTTCAGCTAAGTTTTAACTGAGAGGATATCTTCCTCCTTGAATACAGTTGCTCAGGGATAAGGCGGTATAAAAGCAGGAAAAGCCTTGTGGAAGATAATCTTTTGGGGAGCGTAGGCTTGTTAATTAGCTCTGCAAGTCCTAGGATTTCAAATGGCAATGAGGATTGCTGCATAAAACATAACAGATGCTTAACTGTCATTTCAGTCATTGCTCTTCAGGTTATCACAAGGGACTGTGGTTTGAGAATATTTGCTCTAAGAGTTTGAGAATTTATGAACCAAGGCATTGGTGTTATTTTAAAAATGGACATATGGTACAGCTGTGGTAGTCTCAAATCCTGAAACATTCATCAGGCAGTGTTGGGATGTAACCGAGTACGGAACTGGAGTGCAAGATTCCCCAGTGTACCAAAATATGCTGCAGAGCCTAGGTCATCTGTAGTTAATTGGAAGAAAAGATGACTTTGCAGTCTGAATAGCTTGCTTTCTGAAATTCTGATGTCACTTTGTTATATGCTTTAAAACCATTGAAATTCCTTTAATGTCGGCTTGTATCAGATAAATATTTTAGTCCTGTAACTTTTGCATTTCATTCAGAAAATTGTAGTATTTAATGTATGTCACCCATCAAGATACAAATGTGAATATTTTACGCGATGTGATCCTCGATTACCTCTGATGCTCTGAAGGTAGAGACAGATGTTAAATGCGATAATATCTCGATTAAAAAAGGGGAAATTTACCTAAATCCATAGACTGCACTTGCATCTTTTATTCTCAGGCTGATGAATGGACAGAGAACTGAAGGAATTACAGGAACTTCACTCTCCTGTGTGACCGTAATATCACTCTAGCTGCATAGGCTGGTAGATTTTCACCAGATGCTCTGCTTACCGAGCTTTACAGATGCAATTCAAATGCTGACTGAAGGGCAATTCTCTATTGTTATTTTGCCCACAAGTGAGAAATGTACAGGTCCTTTCCAAAGGTAAAATATCTCCTTTTACCGCAACTTTACAGAGCGTGCATAGTCTTACTATAGGAAGTTTATGGTTTTCATTATTTGACAAATGACGATGTTTTTAACAGAAAACATTTCAAACATTTTGAAAATTTGTGTCCTAAGGATTTTTAAGAATGTTTTTCCTAAAATTAATCTGTGTTTTGATTTTACATAATGCACAGGGCAAACTGGGGAATTACAGGGAAAATTTTATCTGTACAGTGCCGACATTTAACATCATTGTACGTTACTGGATAAAGTGCTGTAGAACAGTAGCTAGCATTCTAATACAGTTACATGTAGTGGAAGCATATATTCTTAAGTAAGCATCACTTAATTTATGGCATCAACAGTAAGTTGTTAAAAATAACAAAATACTTGGTAATTTGTTTTGGTATAATGTGTTTTTAATGACAGGAGACCAGGGTCTCTATTTGTCAGTGTCCTGGTTTCGGCTGGGATAGCGTTCATTTTCTTCCTAGTAGCTGGTACAGTGCCGTGCTTTGGATTTAGTGTGAGAATAATGTTGATAACACACTGATGTTTCAGTTGTTGCTAAGTAGTGCTGATCCTAAGTTAAGCATTTTTCAGTTTCCCGTGCTCTGCCAGCGAGGAGGTGCACAAGAAGCTGGGAGGGACTGTGGCCAGGACGGCCGACCCGAACTAGCCAAAGGGCTGTTCCACACCATGGAACGCCATGCACAGTGTATAAACTGGGGGGAGTTGGCCGGGAGGGGCCGATCGCTGCTTGGGCATGGGTCAGCGGGTGGTGAGCAACTGACTGTGCATCGCTTGTCTTCTCCCGGGTTTCATTTATCTCTCTTTTTGTGTTACACATTATTATTATATTTTATTATTATTATTATTATTGTTATTTTCTTTTAGTTATTACACCATTCTTTCAACCCATGAGTTTTCTTTTTTTTTCTGATTCTTCTCCCCATTACACTGAGGGGGGGAAGAGTGAGTGAGTGGCTGTGTGGTGCTTAGCTACTGGCTGCGGTTAAACCACAACAGCCAAAAAGAAAACATTTTTTTTTTTTTTTAATGCCCTGAAATACATCACATTTCATGAAGTTGAGCTAATATTTCCAAGAGTGATGAATCATGCCCATTAACTTTGCAATTTTATCATGTTTCCTTTTTAGATGAGTGTTCTCATTAGATCATCTGCAATAATTCTTTTGACTTTCTCAAATGTAAAGTGTAGAATCTTAACACATATGTTGTACGTTTTGCATGCAACTGTGATTTTTCTTATGCATTAGCTAAAGCTGACATTGCTTTCTATAAACATATTAATTGACATGTTAAAAATTCATTAGAGAACCTGAGCTGCCAAGGCTTGTAAAAATAGAAGCCTTGTAAACCAATCTAACTGTATCAGTGCAGTTCCAGTCCTCTGCTTATCAATATTGGTACCTTACCAATTCGCTGCTGTTAAACTGCCAGATGGATCTTGTAATGACAGGTGGTGCTAATACATATCTAGGCACATTAAAACTGTGCTGTTTATATTATTGATCAACATTTGGATATGAGCAGGTTAGGCTGTTATGAAAACATTGCTAATACTTCATTCCTCAGTGAAATCATACAGTAACACTTTGTTTATTGACAACAACGTTTTTGGTGTTAAACATTTATGATAGGGAGTTTAAGGGGGGGATAACTAAACATGAGTACATGTAGAAGCTTTAGACATCTACAGTCCTTTTCACTTCACTTTATACACTGAAATTCTTTTCAATTACATAGCCTTCTCTGTTTAAGTGTTGCATAGGTTTTAAAATGTGAGTTGCCTAGAATGCAGAGACTGCATAAAATAGATTTCAGTTTGCAAATAGGTGATATGCACTTTCTTGTGTCGCAGAATCGGCGTAATTATGCCTCCTCATTCACAGCTGTTTGGACCTTTTCCTGATGATTTTGCTATGTGACAGGATGATGGGTTGCGGTATTGGTAAGATGCTATCGTTCTGGAATGTACTGGACAGCGTTTCATTACTCTTGGCTTTCTATTGCAAACTGGTGCAGACACGCCAGTGCTGAAGGTACAAAGGATTTGGGGCACACCTGCAACCAAGTCATTCATTTTGCATGTGAAGTAGGGTAATGTCGTCTCCTGCAGCTCACTGAATCATACTGAGAGGTGTCTCACCAAGTCTTCTCTTGCAAACAAACATCAAAGCTCAAAGCCAGTCCACTCTGTGATAATATGATGGCGTTCACACCATTACTTGTGACAGGGAAGGCGATCCTTAAAAGCCTAAAGTCTTGTGTAATAAAGGAAGACTGTGTAACTGCTTACTACAGGCACCGAAGAACAATTCTGTACCTGTCTGAAACGGTAGAGTTAAGGAGAGCAAAGTAATCTGAGGTAAAGACTGAATTATATTGTCATGTTAAAACATACTTTTTTTATGTGCTGTGATATTGTTATGTTTTGTGAGGCTTTTGGTGCATCATAGCAGCCATACTGCTGCCATTCTACAACCAGTGTCTTCTCATGCAGAGGGGTTCATAATCGATTTACTTAATGGTGGCTGGTGTAGTGCTGATTCCCAGCAGAGGATGCCACCTACTGAATCTTTAACACTACTCAGCGTTACTAAACTTGTAAGATCTAATGAGTTTATATCATAAGTGGTTATGGCTGTAGGCCATGTTGTTCTCTCTGTATATACTTGTGCAGGTACCAGCAAGTTAAACATATGGTGGGAGATTTTGTTTAACAGCTCATGCTGTTGAGTTTTAATTTGACACTTCTCAGTATATCCCATTTAAATACAGTAGACTATCAGGTCTCCTTAGTCCTATTACAATTTGATGCAATTTCAAAGATTAATTAGTTGAAGGATCAGTGATATGACAGGCAACGTTAGTAGAGTATGCTTCAAAATGGGAAGTGATTTTTATGTGACTTGGTTTATACTTTACAGTGTTTATTTTTATCTGTCATAATTTTGAGCTTTAAAAATGAGCTTGTTTTCCTAAGCTAGGGAAAAAATTTTTTTGAGCATAGAGACTCATTATCAAGATGTATCCCAGGGAAGAGGAGTGAGGATAAGATACTAAGTAAATACTCTCAAAGTTCTTACTCAGCTCTGTGTACCAAGACTTCCAAAGAAGGTATAGATAGGAGCCTCCTAATGGGATTTTGTAATGGAAATGCTAGTACAAGCTAGCAGAGGAGTACCTAGCCTCTATCTTTGCATGACTGCATATGACCAAAAAAAAAAAATTGTCTAAACTTTCTTCCTTTGGCCACCTGCTAATAATTGGATGGTGAATCTTTGACTTGGAATTGCAAATGCATGTAAGTGCCTAGATGCACTTCATCTTTCTCTTAAAATTACATTATTTAATACATGTTACTAACTAAGAAAACCCCTTATAAATCGGTGTCAAAGCTTTACAGAAAAAGATTCTGCCTTTGTCCGTTTCTGCAGTCTGTTATCTGCAATGCAGGTGCAGTCTATGCCAGACAGCTGCATGTTTGGTAGTTTGTGGGGCCTGTGCCTAGTCAATACCATGTTTGATGCTTAACTGGATCCCTTGTTAATCAGAGGAGCAAGAATACCCATACTGTAGACATCAAACAGCATTGAGACAACTTGAAAATTGCCAAGTTAACTACTTGAAAATTGAAAGACCAGAAAGTGTTGTCTGTACAACCTTAACTGAGCCTGTGGGTGTGTATAAACAGGAGTAAATTTTGGGGGTTTTCGGTGGGACTTTGGCCAGCCTTTGTACACAGGGTAGGTAACGCTTACTTACTGACAAATGACTTTTCCTGACTCTCTTGGTGAGTGCCTTGTCACTTGAACATAATTCTGAGAATGTGGGCATTTCACTGGTGCTCGGCTTATAGTAGCTGTGTGCTTCACAATTGGGGGAAAAAAAAATAAAAATCTGTGCAACGCTTCCATGACATAAATGTATGGCTTTCTTCCGACATGGTGGGGGAGCTTTGGCACAGGGAGAGGTCTTCAGTAATGTTAGATGCTCAGTTTGAGTCGTGGGGACTGGTGTGTCAACACTTGGAATGATGTAGTGTGTGTTCACAGCATGAGCATCCAGCAGCTCGCAGTTATCGAGTTAGGCTCCCAGAAAAGGCATGCCCAGTTAGTGATTGTGGAAGGATTGAATTAAGCAACTTGCCTAGCATTACTAGCAACTCTGTGGTAGAGCCCAGGATACGGATAGATTCTGCACTGCAGCATTCAAGTGCCATAACCTTGAGAGAATCTTTTTCTCTTGCAGTCTCCTGCTTTTCTTTCAACTTCTACAGCAAATGAGGTAGGTTTTTTACAGGAGGTAGCTGTTCTTATGACTTATGTTGACTGTATTTATTCATCTCCAGTCTGAGAGGAGAGGGAAGAACATGGTCTTGTAATTTAAAGAACCTATTAGCTTTTTTTTTTTTTTTAAAAAGCAAGCTATACAATCTCCTAAATTCTGTCCTGAGGAATTATGGTAAATCTTGAATTGTTTATAAGTGTGTTTCAAATGTTTAGATCCAGAGCCTGGCTTCTGGAGCTTCTGGAACAATTAAAGAAACGAACTTCGTACTATGTGGAGCAGCATTAGAGGCTTGATGTGCTTTGTGTTTCACTGATTTGCTCAGATATCATCAGATCCCAGTCTGGAGAAGTTCAGCCTGTTATTTTAGACAGGTGACATCAGAAGCAGCAGAACCTTGTTATAGACAGTTTTGGGCAGCCAAAATGGAGTTATAATAGTGCTAGTCCCATAGGTAATATGAAAAATATAAAGTAACATATGGGTAGGGATGTTTGGTGCTGTTGTCTTATTCTTTGTAGTATTAAACTGCTCAAAATTAATATTTGTTGTCTGCAAAACTATAAAATAAATTCTGAAGATGCAAATCACTCTTCTTTTAGAAGTATCTGAGACTGCTGCAGCTTTACGGATCTAGGTTTGAATAAGACTATATCCACTGAACTTGGGACCCCTCCTTTACTTCAGGTAGGTGACAGATGCTCTGGAGCAAGTGATATTCCTGAAAGGCTAGACAAGAGCCACCTACACTGGCTTTCTTACACTTTTCTTTCAAACAGGTTTGAGAAAACACTTCAAGTCAAATTCTGCTGTCTTTAACCCACATGCTGAGGAGTCTCACCAACTCAGGAATGCTACAAAAATAGCATAAGAAACCAGACAGTGGAGCTTTACAAACTTCAGCAAGCATCAAATAAAGTTGCACTGATGATCAGTAATAACAAATGTTGCAGAACTAATGTAAAAATTTTATTATGTGGTGAACTTCATAATTTGGTTATATTGTCAACTATGTTGTAGTGCCCTGTGCTAACTGTAACTTTGATGTGTCTCAGTTGTCCCCTTCATAATTGCAATTTATCATGTAACTCAAATAGGATGGGGAGGAGAGAGGTAGACAAAATGGGAATGCTTGTTTTTAACTCTTTCAGTGAATTTGTGTTAGCCAGTATTTCTGCATGTAACTTGGTGGTGGCTTGTTGCAGTTTAAAAGAGCTGGAAAAACCTCTGCTATTGAAGAAACCCCATGGACCTCTCTTACGTGTTACTTGTAGCTTTCAGAAGCCTTTCACTTTGTTTTCTGTTTTGCCAATTATCAGGCCTAGCATAAAGGACACAGCCAGCATAAAGATGAACCAATAACCAGATTGTATTTGGTACAAAAGGGTCAGTACATGGGTGAGCACTGGGGGTACAAACAAGTCCATCAGATTATACATAATCGACATCAATCCCACTGACCCCAACAACGACAACACATGACCAACAACGGGTGGAATAAATGGTGACATGCAGTCTCCCATAGAAGGGACGGGAGACAACTGAGTCAACAAACCAGACACATAAGACCAAGGAAGCCACACACTGAATCTCTACACAGCCCGCGTTTACAACAGCCAGATCTGACTGGAGCCCAGTCCCAGGGAGGCGGGAGGTCCTTCCCCAACAGGGAACTCTGCACAGGGCACCCACCTCACACACAGACACTGCCCCTCCTGCAAGGGGTCCCAGCTTTTATCCCTCAGTGAGACACCTGACCTTTGGTCACTCAGTGCGGGACACCCGGGGCTCCTTTACCCAATGGCTCTGTCTGCCGGGCCGGCACCACCCTGGAGGGAAGCCTGAAGGCAAACTCACCCCCCTTTGGGAAGGGCTGTGGGAATCACCCATATGTCAACCTTAATTTGGGGCTTGGCCCCTGAAACCCCAGCATTTCATTTTTGTAACTGTAAATTAGAATATTGATCAAATTTCTGTATTGTGGCTTCGTAAGAAAAGATTTGAATTTTCTTTTCCATCTCTAAAGTGGATGTCTAGATCTTGAGCAAGGACAGGAAAACTTTCTTCTTGTTCAGAGGAAAAGATTTATACTGATCTGATTTGGTGATTTTTTAAAATTTTTTTTTAAAAATCGCATGCTGGCATTAGACCCCAGATGCCATGACACAGAAGGGCTGTGGTCGACAAGAGTGTGGGGGGGTTTGTAATCTGTATGTGCAGGACCACAGCCTCTTCCTGCCTTGTACACAGTTGCTCAGAGGTTTCTTTTACCATGTGGTTGTGATAACTATGCGAACTGTCATGGGGAGTTACGAGTCAACAGCATGTTTCATGCTGAGCATGGGGGTCTTGGCAGATTTGCTTTTGTACACTACTGCTGTATAAATGTGTTTAATATTAACATGATGTTTTGTATGGAATGGCTTTTGTTTTTACAGAGCTGGCAATCATATTTTGTATGACACTGCATCGAAGTTTTGAGTGTTTTTGATTATGAATTTTTGACTATACATATATTTTGGAATCCATTCTTGTCATTTATTGTTATGTTGCTACTGCTGCTGCTTCTTCCATCTTACAGGAACCCTCAAATTCCTTTCATGTCAATGACTTGTTGCAAAAACCAGATATATTTTAAAATTACTTATCAGGTTGAAGTAGCTGGCTTTGGGCTACAAAAGGATTTTTTTGTTTAAAAGGATCATTTCAGCTTGCATTTCTGAATGGGCTAGTTTTCAAAAATGGGCATTAGTGGTTTTTTAAGCATTGTCAGAATCTCTCTAGAATGATTGTTACTAGGATTTGTATTTTTTATTTTTCCAAAAAGCCACAGGCAGAACTTAATTCACTTATCGGAGTACTGCCAAATACTTCTTAAAGTTTGTGGGATAGTGTGAAGATGAAAAACTTCCTCGAGATTGCTTGGGATGCTTCAGGTTTGCAGGTCACAGGAGAGTGAACTGTGGCTTCGTGGGCTGAGTGCAGGCAGCCCTGCCTGGCCCCTGCTGCTCGTCCTTGCCGCTCCTGATCATCCTCTACACCTGCCTCGTTGTATTTCTTGGCTTTTATAATTTCTTGACCCCAGTGTTGGCTTGGTGAGCTTAGTATTTGACCTAGCTGTGTATCTGATCAACGTTCCCCTTCCTGATTACAGCCTAGCTCTACAAATTGCAGGAGTGGCCGACGACTCACAGGGATACTGGGATACCCAAGTAAAATTTGAATCTTCATATGGATCCTGCCCCGTTTTTAATAAAAATATTTTGGAGCCCTTTTTCCAGTCAGTCAAGCTTGAAATAAAAGTATTTTTGAAAAATTTCACATACCTTTTTTTTTTTTTTTCCTTCAACAGAATAAAAGAATGATGCTCTTTATTTTTAAAGCTTAGTTGTCAAACCTGTGTATACATTCAGAGCAGAAAAAAATTGTTCTTCTGTGTTTTAAGGTATTTGGTGGGAAACCAAAGTTATGAAAATGAAGTATAGGACTGCCGCATAAGCACTAGACTATTCCTTGGAGTTACACGTTATTGAGACTGATGAATACACGTATTTAAAAACATATATAGTTAATAATTACTCTGAGATGAATTCTCTTGTGTTTGATGATACGCTTTAGTAGCTACAATTATTAGGTCACTAAAAAGAAGAAGAAATAAAAATAAAACATATATCCATATCTCTAGAGAAAAAGCTCTTGGAGCTAAGAGGATCATCCTCATGCTGGTTTTTTATATGGCCTTGATATCACGGGTTTCTCACCTACTAACAGATGCTCTAGGTGTCACAGTAATATTATGCGTACTTAAAAGCCCTCCTGGGTTGTGAGAGAGAGAGATATATATTTTAGTTAACATGTCTGCATCAGATTTACCTCTAACCCTTCAGAGAAGATCTTTTACTACATAATTGCATCGACTGAGAAATCTGGTACCAGGAAATAGATTGTTTTTTCTCAAGTGAGCCATACCTTATTGGCAAGGGAATCCTCTAAGTAGCCTGAAGTGCTCACACTTAACTTTAACTGCTGGATTTAGGTGCATTTGATTAATGCTTTGCCTTAGTGCATGTGGAGATTTCTTAGGTTGTGAATTGCTGTCTTCAGAAGAGGTTGCTCTAACTGGAAAAAAACCTAAGTTCAAAGACAGTATACGAGACTGCACTGCAACACGTGTGCAAGGCGGAGTTAAGTTTGTTACTAAAAAACTAAAAAGGACCGACTCAGGGTTTCGTGGGGCTTCCATGCTAGGAAACTAAATATAGATGCCTTTCAGATAGAAATGCCCACCTCTTAGAAGAAAATATTTACCTGCTTGAAATGTCTTTTTAATATTTGACAATGTTTTATATAAAATATGGCCAATTTTAGAGCTCTTTGATATGCAAGGATGCAAAATCCTATGCTTATCTGACCCTTTAATTAGCTCTCGTTCTGCCTCACATGATTTATAGCCCAATGACTCCTACGTAAAAATGATGTATGACTTAATGAAGTGGAAAGCTAGAATGGGATCGCACCTCTAGTTGTTTAACGGTTTCCCCTAGCTAGGTGACTGGTGTGCTGGAGAAGAAAGCAGCCGTAAGCATCTTCTCATTTATTATGGCAAGGACATAAAAGTCCATGTTGCTGTGACTTATAGTTGTTTGCTTCCTTGTCACATATACAATTCATTGGAGCGAGGAGGGAATGTGGCTCTTCCATAAAGCATAAAAATAGCGGGTAAGAGTAGAAATGCAGATGTAATCTTTCTTGCTCAAACTTTAATGCAGCTGTTTCACATATTTAGAATCCAGCTCTAACTATTTTCTTGATACGGGAAAAATAGTGTTCCAGCATGATTTAATTCCAGTAATGGGGTTGGTAAACCCTTAGCAGGCCAATTGTATTTGCTAGCCAAGGGATTTTGGGAAGGGTCTTTTCAAATTGCTACTTTGACTACTTAAGTAACTTTTTTGAAGAAAGCAGCAGTTTGCTGTATTACTCATACACCTGAAGCTTCCCTAGTTATGTTTCTGTATACTCAGGTATATCTGGCTTCTTAGTGGTTCATGGTCTAAGTGTGTCTTCTGGAGTGGGGAGGGGGGACAAAAACCAGGGATACTGCTGACTGACTTCAGCCTTGTTTCCATCTCCAGAAATCATCTGGTTTCTAGTTGGGGCAGCCGCTTTCAGTAATTGCTGAGAGGAGCCATGTGAAGTACAGGAGTGGAATGAGAGGTCCTTTTTATTTTGCTGTGCAGCTGCATAGTTTAAGTTCAAGAATTATCACATCCTGCCAAGAGTGCAGTAACATTACAGGTATACCTGTAGCATCTGTGTGGATACAAACCCACATGTATTTAATTCTGAATCTGTTGTGGTCTATGGGCATTTCCTACGTATTCCAGAAAACATCCATTCCTTATTTAGTCTGTAGTCCTATCTCTGTGGAGCCACAAAGGCCTTTGCTGGCTTGCATCTGAGGGTTCTGGTCTCTCCTGAGAGATCTGTAGGTCCCATCCTTTTTCTTTGTTTTCCCTCTTGTGAAGTTTGAATTACTGCTATTAATCTTCAAAGAACCATGTGGTACCTTTGTAGTTTGTTACCTAACCCATGAGCTACTGAGTTTGTAAGTGAAAACTGTTACCTACTACCTACTCCCATGATGGGAGATAGGGTTTCTGACATATATTTTGGGGTTCACAGAGGGTGATGTTTTGCTATTGCCTGGTATTTATTCATTAAGTATTTAAGGATTTGTAGAATTTGCAAGTTCTTCCTTCAAATTTCTGATCACTTTCTCATATTCATAAATATTTTTTTCAGTCTTTCTAGACCTTACAATCTATCCTGGAACCAGCATCTTTGGGACAGCCGGTCCAGGAATTTTTAGGTATCTGGGGAAAGAAATAACACTCCTCCTCTTGCAAGCGCTGGCAGTGGGTCTAATCGTGGAAGTCTGCTGTGCAGGTCATTTTTGTATTTGTATCTTTGGCTTCTGGGTGTTGGACTCTCATCATTATTTTGAATGACGGTAGAAGAGAAACTGACTTGCCATTTTACAGTTGCAGTTTGGGCTTACTTCATGACTGCAGTTAAGATAACAGAAATATAGTATTCAATGAATTATGCAACCATCTGAGGTTGTGGCAGAGCTTGAGAAAATAGTGAAAAGCAAAGGTGACTGCTCTTGGAAAGGTAGATCACTCCTCTTAAACTTTGTATTTGGTGATGTGTTAGCTCGTAGTTCCACAAGTGAATTGTATAAGCTTTCCTAGCACTTCTGAGATTGGTGCAACTTCTGGGAAATCTCAAACAACCTGTAATTTCTGATGGATCTTTCAAGGAGGCTGTTACATAACATGTAATAGAGATCTTGCTCAAAGTATAAGGAACACCAAAAGAGCCATTTCCAGAGTAGAGTAAGGAGTACATGTGCCATTCACTGTATAATCCTGGAAGTCCTTGCTGCCAGAATGGCAGATTTCATAGGGCATGAAGGGATTGCACTGTGTGCTGTGATATAGGATGATCTGCCTCACTCAAATTTGGATGGAGGCTTTTTAAAGGTTTATGTGTCAGGCTTGCGTCTCAGTTGTAAAAGAGAATTTTGGCAATGGTGGAGGTTCCTGATTCTCTGTTTGTGTGTTAGCTCGCTCATCGCTATGAGGTAGGCTGAGGTCACCTGCTCAGAGCAGCCTCTGCATGTGAACGCATTCTCCATTTTCTTTTCCATAAGAAAATGGCCTTTCTAGTTTAGGTCATCAACTAGGAAAGAGTTTTAGTTAATAGGAAATATAAGCACCTGTGCTGAGGTATGGTAAGTGAAGCTGTTTAGCTTTGTGTAAGGTAATAGCTACAGATACTATTAAGATCATCCAGCATCCTAATTTTTCTTTGGGAATGTTTTACCCAATTTTGAGTAGGCTCATCCTGTCTTAACTTGGGATATGATCCGTTATATTTTACAAGGTGATATGTTTTGTAGGGAGTTGGAATTTTAGTTACACATTTTTCTAGGTAAGAAATTACACGTTGACGAATGTGACTATAATAGGGTAACACGGATACTATCTTTACATGAAGGTGCTTGCATACTTGCTGTCATCGTGAGGTTACTACCAAAGTATTAAATTGTTCTTGCTCATGACTTTGGTATTTTTCAAGGTACAGGTACAGTGATGTACCTGGCTTCAATCATGCAAATATATTTGCATCTGTGGGTCCCTCCTTTCCTAGGGGGATTGTTGCATGCTCGCTGATCCACCTGTGCAGAAGCATTTGTGAGATCAGAGCCTAAGCGTATTACTGTTAAATGTAATTAGATGTTAAACTCACACTTCCAAGTGTCACCCAAGATTAACTGAAGAACAGGAATGATTGAGGACACTTTAACTGCTGAATCCTTGGAAAACCATTCTGAACAGGCGGACTTCTTAACTTGGGAGCTGGGGACCGTGGGCCATTACCGTGTGTAACTCCTTGCCGAACAAGGAGTTTTAAAATGTTCCTCCTTGCTTAGTCTACTTTTAAAGAATAAATATTTTTTCATGTGAAATAATTTGATCAAAAAGTAGTATCTAAGTGTTCGTATATTGATTATTTGTGGCTGATTTTATATATCTTAGTTGGTGGTGTTTGCTAATAAATGTTTCTTCTTTGTCTAGGTAAGAAACTTGGAATGAGTATCTAAAAGGCAGGGTCAGTGTGATCAAATCAGTGTTTCCCAACTTGAATGAAATATTCTATTAAAACAACAAACAGTGGATGCTGTACCGGCACTGTTTAGGCTTGCTATGTTTTAGGAACCTTGGGATTAGTGTTTATCTGTCCCATAAAGGACACAAATCATTTAGATTAGAAGTAATCTGATTGTATTGAAGTACAAAGGCCATTCAAGTGGGTTAAGTGACCGGGGTTGGTAAACACCATATGACTGCTGATTGGTCGATGAAAAGAGTATTAACTGAAAGATAATGATGGATTTTAATCCAAATCTCTAAAGGGCAACAGCTGTAGTTCCCAAATGAGTTCACTCTTCGACAGTTTTAGGACACCAATTTATTTGTTTCCAACTATTTTTCTTGCACAAGAATTAATTTGAAATGTAATTCGTTATTTCTACATAGAATATACCGATTCCATACAGCTTTCTATTCTACTTTCAGTAAATGAGTTCACTATGATTTTTATGCACATTGAAGAAATTGCAGTTTTTATTCCAGGGTTCTGCAGTATGCTAGGGTAAATTGTTAGTGTGATTTGGTTTAGGAAAATCAGCTGATGCTCTTCCTGTTCATGTCTTTTATCAACAGAGTATGAAGTCAAGAATTTAATTAAAAAAACTCAAAGCAAACTCAATAACTGGTATTCCATATGAACTTTTTTCCAGAATGCTTACTGATGTTAATGCTTATGAATGACAAGCAAATGCTTATCACTGGTAATAAATGACATGTATTTGTGTAGTGTGCTTTATTTCAGAGGGTCTGTATGTATTTTAAAAATGGGAATTGCATCACATAACAAAGAATATATGATATCCTGAGAGTGAGAAGTGGTAGCATTTTAAGAGTACAATGTAACGTTGTTTAGGATGTGAACTGAAAAATATAGGCAGGCTGTATTTATTAGTGACTTCAGTATAGGGGTTATACTACTTTTTTTGGGTGGTTGTTGCAATAAGAACTTTGCAAAGTTTCAGATTCTCTCTTAAATTTTCCCCCCAAAATATGTGCTTACCCTGAAATATGCATGTTCATTAAAGGAATCAGATGAATGACTGCAAAAGGAAAGTAATTTAACTTTGTGGTTCCCTGGTCTGTCTGTCTATTTGGTTTGGGACGGTCAACAAGAGAACAGATGAAGTGGTCCTAAACCATTGTTTTAAGAGTCCAGTCAGTCAGACATAGGAAAAAGAGTTAAAGGTCCTTTAAAATGGTAGCAGTTTTATCTGTCTTTGTATCTAGAAAATGTGCACGATGAAACCATTCCTCTATTGTTATTGAGGATTTATTCAGATAATCTAGACAAGATATGTCCTCATGGCAGGAGCAGGCAATAGATCAGCCTGTGTACTGTACCTACAGATTGTTTTGAGAGCAAAAATGGAGTCATTAGTACCTAAGTCGTGTTTTGTCCTTTTGACGTAGACACACGTAATGCTGTAGCAAGTGTAAATAAGTATGGATCTTGTCCTTTGGAATTACAGTGTAATTCAAAAAGAGTTAGAAAAACTTTACCTGGTACAGAAGTTATTGGTGAACCCCTTTGCAGAACTGGGAGGACACTGTTGTTGAATGGAGACCTTGAATGCAGTTATGTTAGAGCAGTATGAAATGCCTTTAGAAGATTGTGACAAAAAGCTTGTGACCTACCTCTACTTGATTTTGGAGGCTGTGAAGTCTCTTATTTTATTTGTTTTTCTTATAATGTAATAGATACTGCTTAGTTATTGAAATGCAAGAATTTTCTCACTAAGAAGCTGGATAAAACAGAATTCCAATAAATGGTAATTGTACTGCAGGTGCTATCTTGAGAGTTAAAAACTATTTGAGCATTGGCTTGTGCATTGGGGTAACAGGATGTCTGCTTCACTGCTACTTCATGGAAAGGGTAAAGTGAGAGAATCTGACAAGGTGCCCATATATGTTTTGTATATATGTGTGTGTGTGTATATGCTTGGCCCAGCAGTAGCAATGGAATATAATTGTGTCACATGTCATGCTTGCTCAAGGAGTCGAGCAAGAACTTTGGTTTTCCCAAAGTTAGGATAGGAGATAGGATAGAGTAACCTGTTAAATTTTCTTTCTTGCTTTGACACACTAAACGTGTTTTACAGCTTTTGATATTTTGAATATGGTTAATCCATAGGTGATTGGCTGTGTGAATGTTTTGGTCATTAGAGTTTCCATGTTGGGCAAACCCAAAGGCAGACACAAGATTGTTCCACTTACCCTTGGGAATTTTTGCAGTGTGAGGAATGTAAGGCTGGGCCACAAGTATGCAATGAGAAACGCAATAAAATGCAAATGGTGACCATTTCTCCTGAGAAAGTTTTCATGATCCAATGTGAACCTTGGATGTCTTTAGAGGTCAAGAGCTCCAGGTTGATCAATACCAGGATATTGCTGTACTGTGGCTGGAGGTTCTGCTATAGCATCTGTAGTCACACTGAGCTATAGAGTTAGCCCTTAAGATGCTTCTTTCTCCCTATTGCCTATTTTGGGGTTTTTTGCTTATTTTTAGAAGAGATTTTTTATATATTGAAGGGGGAGAGTGGGGATTAGGATACAGCCCCATTTCCTGAAAAATATTTGTTGATCATCTCTAGCACAGCTACAGCTGGCCCCTGAGCTATCCCAGTTCAAAAGATGAGCAGGAGTGAGGAGACTTTCACAATATCAGCTTAGTTCACAAAGGGTCTCTGAATTAAAAGACCTTGTTGGTTAAAAGTGTTCAGAAACCAAAGCAGCTACCTCATTTGACTTCTCAGTGACGACTTAGATTCTTGTTCTAAATTTGGGGAAAAGTCTTTAAATGTTAAACAAACAAGCAAAAAGCCTTTTGAAGGGTACTTCTGTAACATTTAGAGTTCTTAGGTTTTCAGTTTTTCCATTTGCATGCTTGTTTGACAGTGCTGAAACAGGTGTTCATGATGCTATTTAATGACTGCAATTTCTGAAAATAACATTTTGACTAAATTGATTATCTTCCTCGAGAAAACTTTGGCTACAAAACAGGATTTTCCAAGGGGAAGTAGAAAATATAAGTGGAAAATTTCCAACTGTACATATTTAGAAATTTCTTGTGGAAACTAAGTCCTTAATATCCATTGCAAGGGTATGTTGTGGGATCTCTGGAACTCTAGTTGCTTTCACATGTGGTTTCCTGTGGCAGACGACAGTGTGTTTCTGCTGACAGTTGAACTGGACTCTCTTTGTTCATGTCTTAGCTAAGGACTGATAAATATTTAAAAACAGTAACGTGGCATTTAATTGACAGTTTTGGTTACTGATTGAATTGGCCATTTAATATAAGATGAATGAATTAGAAGCTGAGAATTCTCACTGATATTTGTCAGGTTTTTAATTGCTTATGACTAAACAAAAAAAAAATTATTTGTATATTGTTTTTAAGTATTTTGTTAAATGAACTAGGGAAGCCTACCCTTCCTGCTTTTTAGGGATAAAGAAGCATTAATGTTGCAATTGCAAAACAGATGAGTCCCCATCTGGAGTTCAGGGAACTGGTTTGATTACTGCTTGTGATGAGTTCAGACTGAGATGGGTGCAGAGAAGTGTCCTGGTTGGGGAAAAGGAGATCCTGTTTTTTTTATGGGGAGACTTCCTTAGTCTTGGAAAATAAAGGGGGAGGTTGTGGGAATGTGAAGGAAGAGGAAACACCTGCCTTCTGATGCATGTAGGCACTGCACACACCAGGGAAAGAGAAATTTTAAACCAACAGTCAGTGTTGGCCCAGAACCAGTGGCTGGAGATGACTCTGGAAAACCTTGTATGGCCAAATACAGGTCTGATTGTCCTGGCTAAGGTTCATGAGGACTGAACTTAAAGGTCTTTTTTTTTTTTTTTTTTTTTAAAGTCTCGTGTTTCTTGTAGTGATAAAGCATAGCAGCAGTACAAGACTTGATCAAGTGCATGGCTGAGATCAACACTCCTGCCTAGCTGCCAGATGCGTTGTCAGCTCAGAACATTCAAAAATTTATCAGGTCCTAGTATAAAAATCAGTTTGGTTTCTCTTTATTTCCCTTCTAGTTTTTGAGCCTTTAGGGTTCCTATTTTCAGTCATCTCTACAAGGATTAGAGGGATACTTAAAAAGCTAGAGTTCGTGGGGATTTTTATGGCTGCATGAGCCAGACTTAAGAAAAATGCCTAATACTGCAAGTTACAATTCTGAGAGCTAGCAGCCCTGAACTGATGAGCAGAGTGTCGTAAGTAAACGAGACATTAGATTGATAAAGTAGGTTTTTTTAAGTGAACCTTTCTAAATGATGTTTCAAAATGTCATGTTTGTGATGTCGGCGCAGGAGGCATATTCAATCCACTGGATCTTTTAAGGCAGTAAGTGTGTTTAAAGTTGTCTTTTAGGAGAAATTGTCTTCAGTTATCGCTATTCAGCAAAGTGTAACTTGAGCACAGGTCAGCTAGATAAGCTAGTGTGAGAGAGCAAGGTCTTAATTAATCAAGGGATCTGTTAGAGGAATTGTTTATCACAAGGATGTTTTGCATTATAAAGTCAACTGTTTACACACTGCAAAAATAATAATTTTTAAAAATTTCTTGATTAATAAAACATTTAGGAAGTTGAAGAATCACCAAATGTCTCCAAGGAATGCAGCAGCTCCAGCAAGGGAGAGAGATCTACTGAAATAAGGTATAAAAGTCAGCTTTACTGCCATCTTAAAGTTGCAAAGGGCTTTGAAAAGTGAATGGCCAGAAAGTAATATCTCATGAGAGTAAACTGGGCTTCTGAAGGATAACTTCAGCTGTAAATACTGAAGTAAAAGCTTCTTGTTGTACACCTCAGCATTTTCAAGGGCAAAAATACATATTCTGATCACACTTCCATCTTTCTGGGGGTTTTATTTATTCAGAGGAGATTAACAGCCAATTTTCAGTGTGACTGCCTTCATCAGAAGTTTATCCCTTTGCAAAATGATGTTTTTACTTTTTATGGGAGCAGTATGCATGAATTTCTGTGAAGACTTCAGATTCGTAGTTGTAAAATGAAAGGTGGAAAAATGTTTACATCCCCAAGGAGATGAAAGAATTGTATTCTGTGCAGGAAGGCAGTATAGGACTAACTGTGACTTGCATAATTTTATTTGTCAGATCTTTTTGTGTTAAATAACTTTATTGTGGCATTGGGTTTTAATTACATAAATTATTACATGGACATGCAATAAAACCACGTGTTCTGCATATAGCTGCTGTAGGATGCATAGATTGGTATTTGTGGTCTCTGCAGTAGAGGAAGCAGTCTAAGATGATTTAAAGCAACTGACAGTTGTACTAACAGTCATTTAAAGAAGAGCAAGGAAACTTTTTGTTAAGGAGCATGGAGAAACTCTACCTCGTGCCCCACATTGCCTCTGGTTGCTTCCTTGGGGGGAGAGGAGTGACAAATCCTTCTCTTTGCATGTACTTGCCCATATTTTATTTCTTTAGATGGGTCCTACTTTTTCTTAGGAGCTGAGCTGTCATTTGGAGGTGACTGTTTGGTGTATTCTGTTCTTTTGCCCTGCCTCTACCCGACATGGTATGAATGCTGGAGGCGGTGATGCACTCGTGCTGACTGGAGGCGTCTTCCTTCAGCATCCGCTCCCGGGCTTCCAGGAGGATCTCTGCTGATGCAGCCTTGTTAGTGTGGGCTGTAGCACCAGGGGCTCATACAGTGCTGGGCCTCGGCAGAGACCTCTGAAACCCCTCTCTGTCATTACTGTGCAGTACAGACCTTCACGATCTCTCCCATGCCCTGTTTTTCTGATGTTAATGATTTAAAGGCCATTTGGCTGTGTTTTGAAATCCCACTTCTTAAGGGGTGAGTTTAACCAATACTTTTTTTTCATCTGTGCAGACAGTGATGTAACCTTTACACTTGTGCAAGGGTTAATTCCCTGCCTCAGTGAAAGGTTTTCATGTACCTGGTGATTTAGAACTGTTTGGAAAAATGCACTGGTGGATGTGTTTTTATATTTTCTCTTCTTGCTTTATATTTTTATCAATGTACAAAAAATATTTAATTAGATGATTTAGAGAGGAACGTGTAGAATTTTATGTAGTTTGAGTGCTTAATGGCCCCAGACTGGGGAAATTGCTGTATTTTCTGTTAACCATCTATAAATGGGTATGACAGATGAAGTGAGTAAGAGGAAGTTTGCGCTGTTTGTGAAGCAGGCAGAAGATGTCACACTAGTTCTGCTTTTTACTTGACTTTTATTTCCTCTATGTGTATATAGTATGACAACACATGAGCCGGAGGACAAGAAGAATCTACGGAGATATGGGGGTAGGAAAAGAGCTGGGGCTGGGCAAGAAATCATAAGATGGAGAACAGCTGTCAAAATGATAGCAGTAGAGAGATGCAAGCAAAGGAGGCAGAAAAAACATCCTGTCAGCAAGAAGGAAAATTTCTAAAATTTCTTCAGGCCAAAGAAATCTGTAAGTTCTGCAGAATTTCATCTTGCTTCCTGGTCTCAGATTCCATCTGGTTCCCTCTGAGCTTGTGGGCTGTATGTGCCTTTTGCCACTGATCACAGTGAGAATCCTTTGCTGCTCTCAAGGTGTTAGAGGTGGGCCCAGCAGCACGTTGTCACTTGTTCTTGATTTACTGCATGCCTGTTAACAGTGCAATTTACCCTGCTTTTATTGGGCATTTAGAGAGCCATAGCCTTCTGACCTGTCTGATCTAAAATAAACTTAAACTAACCTAGTAGGTCTCAAAGTCTTATAAACTTGATAGCAGATGGCACATGCTTTTTGTTTAGCCCTGCATATACTATCTTGGTGGGTGGTAACTGCCTTAGGACAAAATCAGCATCCCACCAGTCACCATCTGGGATGGCAGATGATATGTGGGACTGTCATGAATAAGCATTCTGATGTTTGTAAATGTCCGAAGGAAGACACTGCTTGTTAGCGCGGCAGTTGGTATGCAGTCAACACTGCGAGAAGCTCGCTTTATGCAGTAATCAGCAAAAGCTGAACTGTGTGCCTCGAGTCCATCTCTGTAATATGGGTGGATGTAAGGTGATTCTTTCATAGTTTGTTCATTTTTGTGGTGCATTTGAACAGCCCTTATTTTGGCAGACCTTTAGTCTTTGTTGTTGCTTTTTTACTAAAAAAAAAATTCTTCTGTTTCTTAAGTACTGTGTCAGAGGTGATGTTTAGATGCCTCAGATCATACCTGACGCTGATAATGAGCACAAATGCATGCTACAAAGCGTGTCTTTGCTTTGACAGTCTAGCCTGAGTTGGTGGGTGAAGGGAGGGGATGATTTGGACACAAAGGTGTAAAATTACTTGCAAAATAAACCCTAGAGTTTTGTTGCAGATGCAGGAGTGGAAATGCACATCTTCTGTCTGTCCTCCCATCTTCCCTTCTCCCAGGTCGGGGATACACAGACAGACATGTGAACCATGAGGATACCCACAGGCTGTTTTGCTCATCTTTTCTGTCCCTGGCTTTATGCACCAAGTCTTTCTTCTGGTCATAAGTGCTTTGAGAAATACTACTTAGACCAGTTTTGGTTGGAAGGGTTGCTTGTTATTCATGTGACAGCTTCTTTACGTAGAGTATTTTAGACAGTAAAGCTGTTCCTGTAGGAAGCTCTGGGTTATATCAAGTACAAACATCTTTGGAAGGAAGAAATCTGTGTATCATGCAATTTGCTTTATACTGCAGTTAAGACATCTGTTTTGGTTTGTGTTACAGCATGTTTTATTTGCACTTAGCTGGTCTGTGTATCTGCTGAAATGGGTATGAAGCAACAGTTTAATGAAATGACTTCTACTTCAGTGATTCAAATGGCTGATGACTATTTTTTTTCTCGGTACCTTCAGAATACTTGGTATAGAACATCTACAAGAGTGTGGCACTTAAAATTTTTATGCAGTTTAGCGCTGTTGGAATTGCCAGTGGTTCTCTGGTATGAAAGTTTTGGCATAGGGGCAATGTACTATCGGAGTCTCTTCAAGTGTTTTTGCCTCTTAGTATACTATTTGCATATAATACTTGATTTTATACAAATGAATAATAAAAGGGGAGACAGCCAAATAAAACCCCACATGAATTCTTCTCAATTCAAGTACTATTTTTTAGCTTAAAGTGTAAATCTTAGAGGTATGTACAAGAGTTTATCCACTCCGAATTATATTAGTGCGGTAGCATGGTTGTACTGACTGGAATGCAAAGAAATGAGGAGCATTTGTCTGTCAAATTTGTATGAGCAAAGGCATTCACTCTAACAGGCTCTTAATTGAGGGAAAGCAGGGTGGATTATCTGCAGCATGGAAACACATGCATGTGCTATTTCTGCATCAGAGTGTGAATTGTCAGCAAGACCAGCAAAAGGCTGCCTCATTTTTTATGAATGGAAGTGTATTTTAATGTGGAATAAAATAGGTATTCGAAATGGATTTTGCAGGTAGCAGTCACTTGAAGCCTGAGTTGACTGTCAGCTCAAGTTTGGGAGAGGTTTGTGCAAGTCCATGGATGGGCAGGAGGAATTAGGGAGTGGCCATATATTCGACTCTGCCGGGGGGCTCTCGGAGTACAGTATCAGTATAAAATATGCTTAACTTCGGTTCCTTTAAACAAGGAAAATGGGAAACGAAGGGTTACATTCAAGGCAGTGCTGACTTTACCTGGTCTGTTCCTGCATATGACTTCAAACTAGGTGATCCACTTGCCTATTCTTACGGTCTGTCGCTACCGGTTGGATAATTCTCTTAGAACTTGATCATAAATCTTAAGTCGTTAATAAGACCAAACATATGTTATGTCCCTTTACCTTTGTACTTTAAGGGAACATTGCTTTCAGTATTTTTAAGTTCAAAAAGAGAATCAATAGTTTACATGGACATTGACAGCCTCTTACAGATGACTAACCTGGGAGGATCCTCATCTTTTTAGGAGCACTTTAGGACTGACATTCACTGCCACTGATCATGCTTGTAGTTTTGAGCAGGGTTTTCTCTCCTTCATATTCTCAGTGCTGATGTGTCTTAATCTCACACTATTTATGAATGTAGTTTGGTTTTTGGTTCATGCCCAGGTATTATTTTCTCACAGTCCTCAGAGTTCTTCCCTTTGTGTCCAAGAGCTGTTTTGCAGTATTACCAGGCTTTATCCTGAATTAATGGTTTCCAGTACAACTTTCATTCAGCTCCTAGCATTGTCAGACATGGGCTGTATGAACAAGGTGACTGTCTACTCTGCCTGGCTTTCCGCTGTGGCTTCCCTTCATGCTTAGGTGAATTCTGAATGTTTTTAAGAAAGATACAAAATGATTTTTGCTTCCTGAGACTAAAACTATATACTCCTCAAATGTGATTATGCTCAAGAAAGATAAAGCAACAGCCAGATTCAAATACCCTGTGGGAATCTCCCATTATGTCAGTGGGTTTTGAACTTTATTCATGCAAGTTCATGCCCAAAACTTTTTTTATGAATAAAATATATGCTTCACTAGAAGTACCTTACATCTTGTACCAGTTCTCTAGTTAAAAGCCATTTGCTTTAGAGTGGGTATTAAGTTATCATACATTTTGAGAGATTATTCTAAAACATAGAGAAATAATTTGTTCTTTAAAAAACTCCCAATTTTTTTGTGGTCCTTCTATTGTTGAAGGCTGGTTCAAACTGTATCCTCTACATCATTTTCCTTTTCTAAGTTTGTTCTCTGCTCTTCTGAGTTGTAAAATCTGGTGGAGGTGCATCTAATTAATGTTTCATGTTCTTCAGTGCAGATGGTTTTTCTGTGGAGGAATACAAGATTAGTCCTTTGATTTAAAAGAACACTTGGATACAATACTTTGAAAGATACAAGTAAAAAACCTGATCTAGCAACTTTGTAGAAGTCTAAAGATTTAGGAAAGTCTCAGAAAATTATCTTTGAGACAGTATCATTCAATTTGTTTTATTAAATTACTAATTGACAAGGCAGTTCCCTAGTCTCAAGGAAGCAGATTGTGAAAATGGGCAAAATTGGGAATACACTTAAGAAGATTCACTTTGTTCACTTCTGCTTGAAAAAAGTAAGCTTTAAAAAAAAATTATCTATTTTTTGAGGAGTTGCTGTTAAAATGACTTGTACTTTTCACATGTTTAATCTTAAAAAAATAGGTGGGATACTTTAAAAATGATTACTGTTTTTTCCTGGCTGCTTGGCATTTTGGCATGTGAGATGTTTTAATCCTGACTT
Source organism: Athene noctua (assembly GCF_965140245.1). Lineage (NCBI taxonomy): Eukaryota > Metazoa > Chordata > Aves > Strigiformes > Strigidae > Athene > Athene noctua. The sequence goes on along the minus strand of NC_134043.1, from coordinate 41,036,246 downwards.
TGTCTGACAAAGAACTCATGTAAGTCTGTCCATATTTTTGTGGTAGGTTTTTTCCTGCTTCCTGGGTGTTGCTTTAAAAATACAGAATGTTTGGGGTTGACGTCTGTGATTGAAAACTAGAGTTCCTGGATGAATTACTATGCAAATATGACCCAATACTGAATCAGTGATGTTTGGTATGTCACGGACTCTTTTTTGTTTATGAGGAAACTAAAATGCAAAGACTGGACTATGTGATACCTTATTAAATGTGTTGCAGACAATACAGTAGGGGTGGCAGTGGTTATTGGGAGTGTTGTAGAGATTTATTCAACAGAATTGTTGATGGAGAAAGGTAAGTGAGTCGAGTAGCCATTTTCCTGGCAGGTCTGTTGCCTCTGATAGACATATGCACGTACGTGGTAGGGGAGGACAGAAGTCTTAAGGTGACATATACAACCATGTGTTGAACACTTTGGGCAGCTAGATTTTGTTCTGCAATTAGATAAGAGTACCTAAAGTGGAGTGCAAGTTAACTGAAGGTAAGTAATGGCTTAATGACAGATTCCCAAGTAGAAAGTACCAACTTGTCAAATGGGTCATCAAGCAAAATCATGTTATGATAATGCTGGAAAACTATCTGTTCCTCTTGAACCATAATCCAGTATAGCTCTCTGGACTCCAAACTTGATTAACCTTCATGGCAGCAGTCAGGTATGTTATGTCAGGTGAGGATATATCTCTTTGGTAAGTAAATTGATGTGTAAATCTATTCTTGTTAATGTTAAGAATGCCAGAAATCCGTGAATTTGGGGGCTGAAGAGGAAAGGATCAGCCTTATAATTAGAGCTAGCCACAGACATGGGCACATGCAACTGCAATCTGTGATAATCTAAACCAGGAGTGATTTTTACTCCAGTTTAGCTGAGCTCCCAGTCTAGTACAGTATGTCTAATTTTATGTTTCCTTAACATGGACAGTTTCACGGCTGGTAGTGTTACCGTAAATTTGGTTTCAAAAGAACCCTATATTAGTTTGAAGTTTTTAGAAGGCAAGCATTCTTTATTGCAGCACTGGATGCACGGGGGATCATTCCACCTAACGTGCATGCCGAAAACCAAAAGCACACTTTTATACAATAAAAGAAATGAATATTCATATAATTTCTGAGAAGTACACACCTATTTCCAGAGGATCTAATGCATATGTTAATATATTGTGCAAGTGTACGAAGATTTGGGGAAGGGTCTCCGAGGGGCTTCCATGGGGGTTTTCAGTGGTCTGGGGTGGTCCCTAGTGGTTGTTGAAGAGGTGTCTCTTAGTGTCCTTTCTATGAACTCTTGAGTTTTTTTCCATATAAAGCCTTGTCTTGGCTCATTGCTCTGTCTGTAAAGTTTCTCAGCTTTCTTATCTTTGACTACCACAGGTGTCAGTTAGTTTCTCTGCCCTCCCCGGGATGTACCCATCCCAGTTACAAAAATTACTCCCTTGGGCGAATTCTTGTCTGAGGCCACTTACCTAAGCTAGCACCAACTGCTTGCAGGCATGAGCTGGCAGGCATCAGTAGAACTAAGCAAAATACTAGCTACTTAAATGTTTTCGGTTTTCTGAATTACCTTGTAATGAACAGCTAATGTTTGTGTTGTGAAACAACCATCTATTTTTGTAGTTTAAAGAGAATCTCATTCAGATGTTAAATACTCTAAAATGTGTTAGTGAAGAGGCTGTCAGCCATTTGTCATACTATACCATTCAAAAGTTTTCATGAACAGGAATAGCAAGCTGGCTTGCTATTCTTCTTCACATTGATAAACTAGCATCAAAATATGGGCTAAAAAATTACTTAACCTCGTTTGGTCAGTGTGCTATGATTAACTGATTATTTATCTGTCACAAGGAATAAAAATGTATTTGCTTTTCTGAACCATCCAGTTTTTACTGTACTAAAACATTCTATGTGCTTTGTGAGTAGAGATGAAAGAAAAAAGGAAGAGTTGATCAGATGTGTATGGATGGGTAATAAATAGTTTGACAGGTGGAAACGTTGCAGAATTTGATGCCTCCTTGAGAAATTTCAGAACAAGATGAAGATTAAACATGGCAGTTCTCTGTTTTGATTTGTACTGAAAGAAAGAGGAACACATCTTCTGAAAGAAAACTGGTCCCTTAAACATATGGGAGATTTTTGAAGGTTGGCTTCAAAATAGTCTCTAGTGCTTTTTTAACACTGTAGGATACTGCGCACAAGGCACTACGCATATGCTGTTCACCACAGTATCCCAATAGAACTTGTTGCCCAGATGGTGCAAACCATATGCCTCTTGATAGTTTATCTATGTTTGGGAAATACTATCTAAAAATATAAAAAAGGTCATAAGACTTCTCAAAAGCGGCTCTAGTGAATTTCTTTTAAATAATGCATTGGAGGTATTCAAGCTCTTTGGGGTGTGTTTTTGTGTGTGAGTGTTTTATCACAGAGATGAGGAGCTATGGAATCATACTTGCTCCAGTGCAAGACCACAGCTCTTAGGGCATGTGCGCAGACTTCACTGGTCCATCTGCATAGATAATTTTTCCCCACAAGAGGTGCTTAAGAGGTGTACAGCACAAGGCTTAGTCTTGGGTGTCTCTTTCTTTCCCCAGCCCCTGCCAGTTGTCTGAATGAACCTTTTTGGAAATTACAAGCTGGTTAATTTTTATATTTGTTTCTGTGTCTTTCATAACTCAAGTAACTATTTCCAAAGGCTAAAGGAGAAAAATCTCTTTGCCCATATGTAAGCTGTTAAAATACGTTTTCTGTTTTGCTTACCTGGCACAGATCCACAGAGGGACAGCAGTCTAATTACACTTCCAGCATAGTGGTTCTTTGAAGTATCAACTAATTAGGAATGGGCATTGCAAAAAGTTTAGACCAGCACTCAGGAAAAGAATGCTTCATGTAACCATCACTAATTCATTAGGATAACCAAAGCTTATTTCCTCTGAGTAAAGATTTGCACATTCTCACCTACAGCAGTGTACTATATATGCTACTTCTTTGTAGCTCCTTTGAAAGCACAACTCTGTTTAAAAGTAAATTAGCTAAATTGAAAGGCTAATTGCCTTGAGCTTCAAGTACAAAGGCTGTCCATGCTTAGATTTCTTTGCCAGCTGTAAGAGGCTGAGAAGATGTGGTTTCAGAAATCCTAACAGGGTATCTCATGACACCTAGGAATTTTAATGTGGTGTCATAAATCACTAATTTATTCTTGCTCTAGTATTGCTTGCAGAATCCATTCGGATAGATCACCTCCGCGTACTGAGTAGGAAATGTGATGGGGGACAACTTGTTTAGTCTGGTAACAGCTTATGTCGAATACCTGATAAGCTCTTACACTTGCATTGCCTTCTCTTATGATTTTGATCAGAGTAAAAAAGAGTATGTCTTGTTTGAATCGGAACTTATGTTTGCAAGAGAAAGAAGCAGACTTTCAAATACCGGTGAAGGATGAATATGGCGTACGATCCCTTTATGGACTTTGATTTTTCTGAATCATTTCAGCCGGAAGTTTTCTAACATACTTGGATGCTCTTCTTTGTTTCCTGCTTTTTTTCTTCGTTCTCACCTTTCAATTTTCAATTGGGTCTAGTCCTCTAAGTTGTTGAGTAAATACAACTACAGTGATATAGCACTACCTTTGTAATCACACTACCTGTGTGTCACTCCACAGAATCGTGTCCTTTATGTATGGGACATTTTAATTTGTGGATATTGTTATGTATCAGCTGCTGCTGAATGGCCTATACTGTGCTCTATCCAGGTTTTACAAAAGTGGGAGCTCGCAGGATTGATCTGTTGTATTTTCCATCCTTTCTCCTTTTCAATGAACTTGTATTCTTGTTTTAAGTCTTAAACCTATTTCTAAATACTTCACAATCCAATCTATAACTATTACTCTAAATGTTTTTTTGTGATTTTGCAGGATATAATGATCATGTAACTTCTCTTTATTCTCGGTTCACTGGCTGTAGTCTCAAGTAGCTGCTTCTGTTACATGATAATGTTATTGAGCTATGTGTAAGCCTGAGGAACGAAATGGCCTCATTTCATATCTGACTCCTGGTGAGTGAGAATAAGTACCATCCAGAACTCCTCAAAATCTGTCTGCACGGAAAAGCTCTTTTCGAAGAAAAAAGAAAAAGACATTTGCCAGATGCTTGCTTGCATAAATTTGAGTGACTAGGAAATGTTGAGAATAGGAGCAATGCTCAAGTTTTTTCATGCGTGGGTTTTTTTAAAATTGCAATTTAAAGTGTATGTACAAGTTTCTTTCATAAAAGTGTTAAAGCATTCAGATGGCCTTCTAATGAAAGGTTACCCCTCTTACAAAATAGATTGCATTCATGGTGAGATTCTTAACACTGACTCAATGCAGAATTGTACTTGTTCTGTATAATCTAGAGCCAAGACATTTCAGTAGAGATTTGTAAAGGTGTGTTTTTCCAACTCTAACTTTAAAGAAGAAAAGAAGGAGACAGTATTTTAAAGACAAATGGGACCTTATGAGAAATAACCTTTTAATTTTTTAAATAAATGCATACATCACAAGAAGTGATCAGTTTTAGTAAAAGCTGTTAGTACTATGTGAAAGATGTGCATACTGTAAAATCTTGGTGGATATTTGCCACCACCACTTTCTTCTTAATGACTTTAAAAGGGTCTGGACAAGGCTTTTCAAACACGGATTATTTGCTGTGCCAAATGTTCAGGTCTCTCAAATCCAGGAAGACAAGGGCTGGGATTTCTGTGTAGGAGCCGGCAGGATTCTGAGGGCTAGCGTGGTTTGGTCTCTGGCTGCATGTACAGGTCCTCTCCAGGGTTGGACTGATCAGAGCATGCTGTTGCAAGCCCCCCTAAAGCCAAGGTTTAAGATGCTCAAGGTAGGTATTTTTTCAGAAGTGCTTTGCATCTGCTGTTCCCATCAGTTGTTTGGAGGTCAGTGCTGCTTATAATCAGGTCACCTTTTAATTTAGATGCAGAGCTTTAGACAATAAGGGTTATTTAAAAATTTCGGCTTGTTTTTCTTATTTCTTAAATTTGTAGCAAGAGATTGCTTTAAGGACTCATTTGTCCCGTGTGAATGCAACTAAGACAGTACTTTGTAGTAGGAGTGAGTTTAAAACTATTCTGTTTGTAAAAAGAAAAGTGAAACTTGGACAGTAATTTCTTTTTCTTTGAAGGTTAATTTTCTTTCTAGACTGGCAGCTGGGATGCCTTAGGGTGTAGGTGCGGTGTTTGAGTCCTTGCTGTGCTCAGTTGTTCTTTCAGGGTGTGTCCATATTAAAAACATTTTTGGTCATGTCAGGAGTGCACTTTTGAGGCAAGTGTTCTGATTTTCCCCACTTAGCCTGCTTTGGTTCATATTTTGGCAGTCTTTAACAACTTTAACAGCTGACAGGTTTCACTCTGTTGAATGAAAGTAAACCAAAATGTGCAGCCCAGGAGTGTGTGTATATTGTGCTGCGGTGATAACGGGCTAATGCAGTACTGCACTGGTACTTTCCAAAATATATCGCCTTTGAAAGGTCCTGGTGCTGTTACATGTACTCAGCAGCAGCTGTCTGCTCCATCACTTTGCCTTCTGACCCACACAGCTTCCCAATGCAGATGTGTGCCTCTACCACTTTTAAATGTATCCAAAACAACTTTCATTAAAATCTTAGAGATTATTGAAATAATTACTGAATTATATTTTGAATTACTTGCTTTCTCCAATCAAACATGAGATTTTTGACAAGCCAGGATTTGTAAACTTCTTTATTTTATTATTAAATGATAAAGTTTGCATGTTTATCGGATCTAAAACAATGTAATATAAAGATACTTTTGTTTCAAAACCTTTTACTTCAGGGAACAAAACCAACAGTGCTGTTGAAATAAAAATATACAGAAAACAAAGGGAGTAGGGGAAGTTATTTATGGTTTAAAAAATACATTGAAAAGTAACAAATACCAAAGCTCTAAGCAGATTAAATTTTCAGATGAAAACGTCATCTAAGCTCAACTGAGTCAAGGACCTTGGTTGCTTGCCTTGAAATATGATACTTATGCTTAAATGATTTAGTGTGACAGTATCTAGCCTAGGTTTTCAGGATCACTAGTATTTTGGTTTTAAAAGCAATTAGGTGCCTCTACCCTACAGTTATTTTTAATAATTTTTTTTTTTAGTATTTGATGTGCTGTTTATCTTAATTAATGTGTTGTTTATATTTTTTGTTTATTTGATAAGACCATTAGCTATATGAAATCTGTTTATTTAGAATACTTGATCTGTGAATCATGCCTGAGGAGGAATCTGTACAAATACTAAAATTTTAAGCATGGGCTAGATTTAGGAATGTGATGAAATACTCCATCCCGCCATATAAATGACTCTTTAAAGAACCTAACTCTGAAGTTGTTTCCATTTGTATACCTGTGCCAAAGAACCAGACTTTCTCTTGGTAATATACTTGTCTGGATAACGAGAGGACTATTCTAGTTCTGCTTGTGAATACTACACTGTTTCGGGGAGGATTGCTACGGCTGCTTTTGTGTTCTGTTTTGTGTGCGTGGAGGTGTGGTCTCTCTCATTCCTCCTGCCTACCAGGATGGTAGGTGTGCATCAAGATCTGTCCTCCTCTGGTTCCCAGGGCTAAAAAAGGGGCCTGCACTTGAAGCCTCTTTGCTTCTGAAAGCTGATTATAGGTGCACTCTTGCCTGTAAAGAACTGCTCATCTGCACAGCTCTCTGACCCAGCCTTCAGCTGATCCAGAGTATTTGGGGCGAGGGGGGCAGGAAGACGAATAAAATGTGAACACCAAGTTCTTTAGCCAAGAAAACAGAAATATTAGAGTTATTCTAGACCCTTCTCCCCCTGGTAAGGAGTGCCCCCCCCCCCTTCCTTCTCTCCTGGTTTAGCAGCATATTAAATAAAATACAGAAGTACACACTTCCTGCCCCCCCCCCCCAGCCCATATATAAAATTGTTCTTTGTGCAGCTTGGTTCATTTATCATTATGAAGTTTTATTTTCTAGGGACGTGTGCATATTTCAGGCTCTTGGATTGTTGTTCAGGGACCATCATTTACTGTGTATTTGTGTAGATGCTACAAAACTAACTTCTAGCTGGCATTTCTCTAGAATAGTTTTAGTTGTGAAGGCATTGATGGACTGCTGTAGACAACATCTTAATGCTTGTATGAAGGCTGAAGATTTGGGTGTATATAAAAGTGGAAAATATTCATTAGTCTCACTTGAACAGTCAGCTTTCTTCCAGCGTTTCAGTAACATCTCTTATCAGCATCCTTTTTGTTGAATAATTGTATTTGAGGCAGTGGGTACTGCTGTGGGCATTGGAAAGTGAAAAGCTCTGGAACCAGTGTTTAGTGAAGCAAAGGAAATGTGTTTGAAAATAATCTTAACCTCTGTTAGAAATGCAATAATAAACCTGCCTTAAAATAGAGAGCTTCCGGAACAAAATAACGAGTTGTGAGGTGGTGTTGTGCGCAGACTGTGATATATCACCGACTTATTATTTCTGAGCTCTGTGGTGTGGCACAAATGCATGTATTTCTCTATTAAGCAATGCCTCTGCCATTTGGAACCCTGTTTGTTGGAACTGGTCTTTGGAGCGTGTTGTACAGCATTTTAAAAAAAAGAAAATGCTGATTTAGTAGTAAGAATCATTATTTGGCTTCTAGTAACAATTTTGTTTGTTTGATTTGTAGGTATGAAGCGTCCGTTAAGTCCTGACCACGTCTTTGAAGATGGGATTATGAATCAACCAGCTTTTCTACGGGGCTTTGAAGAGAAAGGACTGAGAAATGACAGACAGGACTATCAATTAAGCAAAGAAAAAAAGAAGATACTGTTTTCCTTCTGCGAAGTGTGCAATATACAGCTGAACTCTGCAGCACAAGCTCAAGTTCATTACAATGGGAAGTCTCACCTGAAAAGAGTGAAGCAGCTAAATAATGGAAAACTCCCTACAAGTACAGCTCCTGGCACTTTGTTTGCAAGTACAAGCACAGGTACATGATTAGTAGGAGATGTCAGATTTTGGGCAAGAAATCTGAGGAAGCTCTACCATCCCCACCCAACATAACCATTAAACAATACAGATTAATACGAATAGTTACTAATGTTTTGCCATGTTCAGAACTACTGGTGTATTTCTTCTCCTGTGAAGCCAACTTCTGTTGAGGCAATACTCCATCAGTGCATGGTGAAGGGCTGTGTTGGGCCTTGTGTAGTAGTTGAGATATGGTCTAGTTTAAAAATAGCTGTTGTGGCTTCAAATACTCATGCCTTTTGCCATCTTCTTTGTTACCAAAAGAAGGTTCTGGAAGGATGCTATGTGTACAGAAGAAACTGTAGTAGTGGTGCATGAATGTAGTGGTGGGAAGAGCGGGAGGAGAGCTGGAATTTACAGGCCTGGCCCATTTATTGTTTCTGTTTTCAGTGGTCTGCCTTTGAATTACTTTCATTCAAGTGAGAAGTAATTTGAAATAATACATTTTACTTACTGGGCAAAACAAAGGTCCCAAATGCTTGGGCAAAATGCATTTAACATGCATAGTGTAAAGGTGCATAGCACATAATGTGCTTTTTTTGTTGTATTGTTTTGGTCTTTTTTATTTCAGTGTTAGATTCAACTCATAGCTATTCTGAGGAGAATGTATTACTTCCTTGCTTCTCTATGCATATAAGAATGTGAACACATGGAACAAATGATTCAATCTTGTATGGTTGTAAGGGTAAGGATGTTGAGACTCTCCTTCCCTTTTTTAAGGGGTCCTGGTATACCATATGGTCTCTTGCTTTGATGTTCATAGTTTAAGGATTTTGCTGCAGGGATTATCCTTTTTCTGTAATTTTCCAACAGCATTGAAGGAAATTTGTTTGAGCACTTTAAGGACACTTTTCTTACTGGTAGTTGAAAAAGATACTTTCTTTCTTCCCTTCCATTTATTTTGTTAAGCATAATTCAGGAGGTCTGGACATTGGACAATCTAAAAGGGCCAAAGTAGATCTTAAAAGTATTCTCTACATCTCAAGCAAGTATAGCAAGTCATCCTTTCTACTTCTGAGATCAATAAAATGCTGCAGGTTTAAGGAATTAGTGTCTAGAGGAAGCAAAAGTTGCTGCTTATTACTAACACTTGGTATTGATGAAATAACTCTCAAATCTTCATGAGAAAAGTTTTAATTTTATTAGAAATTTTTTTTATTAGCCACATGAGGGGATTTGCTTTGGGTTTTTTGTTTTGTATAGAAGCAGTCAAACTGCATTAAAGGGTTTAGCTTTTTTTTTTTTTTTTTTTTTTCTGATTTTAATTCTTATTAACTGAATTTGACTTTTTTTGAATTCTGTGGTATTGTTTTGTTTGGTTTAGAACCAGGCAGTGTAAGAGTATCCTTTGGGTAAGGCCTGTGGTCCAAAAGATTAAATTCTTATTGAATAACACCTAAATTACTTAATTGAATGTATTCTTATATCACCTTAGTATCTGTGAGATTCTGATTTGATTTAAATTCCTCTCTGTACTGACAGAAAACATTTTAAATGTTTTCAGTGTGTATTTTCTGTTGGTTTTTTTTTTTTTTTTGTCTGGATCCCTGCACCTGATGTCTTTGCTGTCATTCCTGGGCATTGCAGCTGATGCACTGGTACCATTGCTCTGTTGCTCGAAGAATGCTCTGATGTTGAGAATATTCTAAAATTGCTAGAACGCATGCTTTGGGGTTACCGTATAGCTTAGGCTTTGTTCACTGATCTCTACATTAGACTATGTCCTAGTTACTTACTAGTTATGCTTGTCTAATGAGTATATGTTGAAATAGGCGTTCTGTTTTCATAGCTGAAGGATGTTGGGTTTACAGCATTTAAAAGAAAGAAATGCCTTGCATAGGCTTAAGAGCCAGTACGAGAACAAGATTTACTGAAATGTAGTTCTCAAAGAACACTTTCCAAAAATAAGTAGAAATTAATGTTCTTATAAATTGACATTATCCAGGCTCAGTTTAAATCCATGTCCTCTGAAGTGTTATTAACCCTTGTAATAGGAGTTTTCCTTTCCCATTTCTTTGGCTAACATTGTAAATGGAATTAATTGTGCAGATGGTTACGAGAACAATTATATTTATCTCACCTCGCCAATGAACAGACTTTATTCCATGTGTGAAGGAAGCAAATAGCCCCTCTCATACTTCATTGTTATAACTACATACCCTTCTAACAAACCAGGTAGTGAACAGTTCAACACACCTTGGGAAACTTTCTGCAAAGGTTCCTGCTAATCTGTGATTGGAGTTTTCCTCTGTCTTCATAAAATGAATGTGAAATTAATAATCTTCCTGTTGGAAGTTATGTAAAATATACACAACTGTAAATATTCGTTGACAGTACAGAAACCAGGATTACAGATCTGCCAGGACTATCTTGATCCTGTGTGACAGAACTGATCTGTGTACTATCACTGCATCCAGTCTCCTTGTCTCTTGCACTTTCTTCCAAATGGGGATGAATGCAAAGGAGTATGAGACGTATTTTCATATCAATCCTCTTCTGACGGTCCTCTCTGTGACAGCTGGCCTCAGGTTGTTGTTGTTACAAAGCATCCCTTTAATTGTGGATTTTCACTGTGTTTTACAACTATAACCTCAATTTGTTGCTCCTAACTTTCAGTAATATGTAATGGTCCTTGTACCACTGTTGAAAAGTTTACTAAGATTTGGTAACTATAGAATTCCAGGTCTTGGCAATAATACTCTACAATGCATAAATGAGGAGATTTTGTATATTTAAAGTCTAAGTATCTTTTTAGAGATAATTTAAAAGTTACTTCTTTAGAGTAAGGGTACATTTGTCATAGAATTTCAAAAGGTACTTGGGAACATATTTTTCTAAAAAGCCTGCTCTGTTTCTATAGACTCTTGTTTATTTTGCCTCCTCCACCCCATTAATGAAATCTAAAAGCTATTTTGCTATTGTACCTGTACATGCAATTTCAGTTACTTCACAGCGAGTAAAATTGAATATGAAATAAAGTTTACAGCTCTTTATATTGACCAAATCAAGAAATTAATTGACTAAATTAGAGGACTTTGATTGAACTCCTCATTTTCTTTAGATTGGTGTTAAAAATAAGGTGTGTGAAGAAAACAGCGTTCCACTGGAAGAATATATTGCACTCTGTTAGAGGCTTTGAACTGCTTATGTTAGTGACTGTTCATTACCGTTTGTACCCATCCCATCTTACTGCAGCTCAGGCTGAAGTATGTCAACAATAGCATTCCCAAGGGCCCTCCCTACCCTTGTGCCAGGCACATCTGAGGTACTGCCAGGCTTCTGCCAGAAGGAAATAAATGAAGTTTCAGGAAAATAAAAAAGTCGGTATTTGGTTCTGCAGCTTGAACTGGAAGTTATTTCAGTTATTTCCTATAAGCAGTAAGAGAAAGGGTAGTTATTTGCTATCTTGGGGAAGAGGTTTTTGGGAGTGGGCCCGTTCAAAGCTTTTCAGCAGCATGTGTCTTGCTGGAGCCTGCAGCGGCGATAGCTGTGGGTCAGTCTGGTCGCAGGGGCGATAGCTGTGGGTCGGTCTGGTCGCAGCAGCTGGGGTACCCAAAGCACATCTCATGGGCATCTATACCAGTGCACACAGTGTGAGCAACGAACAGGGGCAGCTTGAGGCCATGATGCAGCACGAGAACTATGACACAGTAGCTATCACACAAACGTGGTGGGATGCCTCACACAGCTGGAGTGCTGCAGTCGATGGCTGCAAGCTCTTCAGGAGGGACAGACAGGGAAGGAGAGGTGGTGGAGTGCCCCTGTGTGCTAGAGAATGCTGTGGGAGCTCAGAAATCAGGTTAGTGATAACGGGGTTGAGAGTGCGTGGGTTAGGTTAAGGGCCAATAAAGCAGATCTTGCTGCGGGAGTCCGCTACAGACCCCCCAACCAAAGCAGTGAGGTGGGTGAAGCTTTCTATAAACAGTTGGGGGAAATGTCGCGGTCACTTGATGTTGTTCTTGTGGGGGACTTTAACCTCCCAGGTATCTGCTGGGATCACAGCACCGCAGAGAGGGAACAGTCCAGGAGGTTCCTGGAATGTGGAGGATAACTTCCTCACCCAGCTGGTGAGTGAGCCGGCAGGGAAGGTGCCTCCTGGACCTGCTGCTTGTGAACAGGGAAGAGCCTGGGGGGGAGGTGAAGGCCAGAGGCCGTCCAGGGTGCAGTGACCATGAGATGACTGAGCTTTCGATCCTTGGAGGAACAAAGAGAGGGGTTAGTAAAACTGCCACCTTAGACTTCCAGAGGGCAAACTGTGACCTGTTCAAAAGACCGATTGACAAAATCCCTTGGGAGGCTGCCCTGAAGGATATGGGAGTCCAGGAAGGCCGGGCATACTTCAGGAGAGGAGTCTGAAAGGCGCAGGAGCAGGCTGTGCCCGTGTGCCGGGAAACAAGCAGGCGGGGAAGGAGGCCGGCCTGGCTAAACAGGGACCTTTGGCTGGACCTCAAGAACAAAAGGAGAATCTGTTCCCTTTGGAAGAGGGGCCAGGACTCTCATGAAGACTATAAAGATGAAGTTATGCAGGGAGAACATCAGGAGAGCCAAAGCACAGCTAGAGCTCAACCTGGCTACAGCTGTTAAGGATAACAAAACATGTTTCTATCAATTCATTAACAACAAAAGAAGGATTAAAGAAAATCTCCCTCCTTTACTGGATGCAGAGGGAAACATGGTAACTAAGGATGAGGAAAAGGCTGAGGTGCTCAATGCCTACTTTGCCTCAGTGTTTAGCAGTGGAACTGGCTGTTCCCTGGACACCCAGCCTCAGGAGCTGGGAGATGGGGAGGGGAAGCAGACTGAGGTCAGCACAGTTGAAGAGGAGGTGGTCAGAGACCTGCTGCACCACTGGGATGCACACAAGGCTGTGGGAGCAGGTGGGTTACACCCGAGGGAGTCGGCAGATGTGCTCGCCAAGCCTCTGTCCATGATTTACCTGAAGTCATGGCTGACTGGGGAGGTCCCATTGGACTGGAAGGTGGCAAATGTGACACCCAGCTACAAGAGAGGCAGAAAGGAGGATCTGGGAAACTATAGACCTGTCAGTCTGACCTTGGTGCCAGGGAAGATCATGGAGCAGGTCATCTCGAGTGCCGTTACAAGTCATATAATGGGCAACCAGGGGATCAGGCCCAGTCAGCAGGGGTTTATGAAAGGCAGGTCCTGCCTGAGAAACCTGATCTCCTTCTACGACAACCTGCTTATTGAATGGGGGAAAGGCTGTGGATGTAGTTTACCTTGACTTTAGAAAGGCCTTTGACACCGATTCCCACAGAATTCTCCTGGAGAAACTGGCTGCTCGAGGCTTGGATGGGCACACGCTTTGCTGAGTAAAAAACTGGCTGATGGCCGGGCCCAAAGAGTGGTGGTGAATGGAGTTAAATCCAGTTGGCAGCCAGTCACGAGTGGTGTCCCCCAGGGCTGGGTGTTGGGGCCACTCCTGTTTAACATCTTTATTGATGATCTAGACGAGGGGATCGAGGGCACCCTCAGTCAGTTTGCAGATGACACCCAGTTGGGTGGGAGTGTTGATCTGCTCGAGGGTAGGGAGGCTCTGCAGAGAGACCTGGACGGGCTGGAGCCATGGGCTGAGGCCAACTGGAGGAGTTACACTAAGGCCAAATGCCGGGGGCTGCCCTTGGGCCACAACAACCCCCAGCAGCGCTACAGGCCTGGGGAGGAGTGGCTGGAGAGCTGCCAGTCAGAGAGGGACCTGGGGGGGTGATTGACAGCTGGCTGAACAGGAGGCAGCAGTGTGCTCAGGTCGCCAAGAAGGCCAATGGCATCCTGGCTTGTGTCAGCAATAGCGTGGCCAGCAGGGACAGGGAAGGGATCTCACCCCTGTACTCGGCACTGGTGAGGCCGCCCCTCGATTCCTGTGTTCAGTTTTGGGCCCCTCACCCCAAAAAGGCCATTGAATGACTCGAGCGTGTCCAGAGAAGGGCAACGGAGCTGGTGCAGGGTCTGGAGCACAGGTCTGCTGGGGAGCGGCTGAGGGAACTGGGGGGGTTTAGTCTGGAGAAGAGGAGGCAGAGGGGAGACCTCATCGCCCTCTACAGCTACCTGAAAGGAGGGTGCAGAGAGCTGGGGATGAGTCTCTTTAGCCTAGTAACAAGCAATAGGACAAGAAGGAATGGCCTCAAGTTGCGCCAGGGAAGGTTTAGACTGGATATTAGGAATCATTTCTTTCCAGAAGGGGTTGTTGGGGGTTGTTGGGTGTTGGAATGGGCTGCCCAGGGGGGTGGTGGAGTCCCCATCCCTGGAGGTGTTTAAGAATCGGGTTGACAGTGCTGAGAGATCTGGTGTAGTTAGGAACTGTCAGTGTTAGGTAAATTGTTGTACTGGATGATCTTCAAGGTCTTTTCCAGCCTAGTTGATTCTGTGATTAATGTCTGTGAAATCCCACCCGCCAACTCGAATACAAGGGCTAAAGTATCTCCTCTTCAAAGGGAGAGGAACCAGTTTTGAGATCGTGCCACGAACGTGGCTAATTTAAGATTTCTTGCCTTCCTGTCTGCTAACAGAGAGCTGAGGAGTGACTGGTTGAGGAGCTGAAGGCAGGAGGGGGCAGCATTCCGCGGGCGGGAAGGGCGGCCTGGCTGCGGGTCCGCAAGGCCTCCACGAGATGGTGCTGCAGGCCGGGCCATCCCGCGGACGAGGCACCGCCGGGCCCTTTGTTGCCTTCTTCTGCTACCGTTATTTTCCTCAGCCTTTTTTATGAAGCAGGCATAAGAGCGAGTTGTTTGTTAATATATGCTGTGGCCAGTTCTGTGGGCGACTACGTTATATTTCTCCCAGTTGTCATTTGAAGATGACACCGATTTTGCTCCACAAATTCTCAGTATTTGTTTTGTGGGGTGGTATCTTGCGGTGATCTCCTGATTCTCTTTTATTTGCCCCCATGCTAACATGGAAATGGTTGGTGTAGTTTTAAGAGTGAATGTATTCGAAATACCTCCTGAAGTCCAGCTTTTACAGATCCCTGGAAATGGGTAAGGTGGTTTCTTTTTTGTTGCAGTAAATGCCCAAGTTCTAGAAGTAGGCAGAGCAGAATCACTTTTTCCTCGGTCCTAGGCAGTTTTAAACAACAAATGTGCTTTAGGGTCCAGATACCACTCACTAATGCTTATTTGAAGATCTTTCTGTCTGTTTGGCTGGAAGTGAGATTGGGGCATCAGTCCTCTGGCAGTGTATATTCTGATAGCAGCTCTGCCTTTTTGCTCTTGAAATCTCTGACCTTGCAGGACAGTTTTGGAAATGCTGTGGGTTCCTATGGTGTGACTCTGTAGGGAACAGTCCTACAAGTTGATGTGTTCTCCTGTGATACTGAGGAATGATCATGGCGTGATTTCCTGAGAGTTCATCAACGCATAGTTGTGTGATCTGGCTCACAGCAATGACAGGCAGGGGTTTGTTAAACTAGCAAAATAAATGCATAAAGAACTAGACTTCTGTTGTGTTCATGACTTAAATCAGGTCACAAAAAGGGCCTGGTAACTCTAGTGCAGGGGAGAAGGTAAAACAGCAATATTGGACATGGGAGGAAAACAAGAGATTGTGGAGAAGGCAGATTTTCTTCACTTTTGGCAACAGAGATTAGACTGCTTTGCCTCCTTGTGTGATGCCAAATTAAGTTGGAAGTCTAGGAATCCTTTCAAGTTAGTGGAGGCAGGGAAGCTTACGATGCAAGTGCTCAGAATTATCCTTCAAAGCTAATTTGCATATTTGTTTGCCAAACATCTAGAGTTAGGAAGAGTGAATACTGTCTTCAGCTATGTCAAATGAAAAGGACTTTCTTAAACATCTAATTTAAATGAATAATTAATTTTCTAAGCATTTGACTTTTTCTTTATCTTAAAAAGTAAAACTGACTATTGATAAATGTTGTGAAATTATTCGGTAAATATTCCAGCTAGCCTTAAATCCACATGTCCACCTTTGGCCTGGTGCATATGAGGAAGGCTTTTTTTTTTTTTTTTTTAAAAAAAAAATTAAACTGTAGAGAAATTACCTTGCCAGGTGACTAGGTCAGTGCAGGATTAGGCAATGGTCTGTTAAAACAGAATGAAACTGTAGTGCAATACTCAGATTTCAGTGGAGTTTTTCCTTGTTTTTTTAATTGTCAGAAGAATCTGATCCTAAATGGAGGTCTCTGTATGTAGGCTTGAATCCTTAACTGGGCCAAGGCTAGCTTTCTGGCAGGTAGCTTAGTTGCCATCTAAGACTGCTTTGTGCCAACTTAATGGAGAAAAATTTTTGCTTCCTTTAAGCCTCTTGATCTAGGTCCTCAAATTCCTCATCAGTGTTTGTCTTTCATTTTTCTAAAAAAAGAACAAGGATAATCTGACTTTTATTACAGAAGATCTTTATGAATTATTCTACCAAGTACTCAGAGGAATGCTAAGCAGCAACCAAAAGTATCTCGAAAAAGTTTGTGAGCTGAGTCCTACTAAATGCATGCATGCATTAGCTACAGAATTGGTGTGTAAGACTATAGAGAAGAGGAGGAGGGTAGTGGAAAGTACTGTGAGCTTACTCTTTCTTGTGTTATGCCAAAACCTTTTTTGCACTTGTAGAAGGTCAGCACTTGTTATGCCTTCCACATCTGCTGCCTACAGCCCAGCCTTTTGGAAAGCAGTTTGAATAAAGCTGCTGTGGGGACACAAAGTGAAGTGATGCCTCAGGGTATCTGCCCCCCACGTGAAAGGGAGGTTGCTCCCTGTTTTGCTGTCCTTTTTTGCGGCTCTGTTTGGAAGAGATTAGACTCTTTTGCTAAAAAGCAAAACTTACCTTTCTCCAATATAATAATAATAATAAAAAAACGTTACGTTCCTGTAATGAAACTTGGATTAGTGAGCTGTTGACAAACTGTTACTATTTAACTTCTCACTACAGGGTATGTTGACTTCTTTTCTTATTCAGTGGTCTTCTGAACAGGACTGCATTTGGTAGATGGTTCCACATTCTTTCCTCACTTGGGTATCTTCCACAACTTAAGAAATATGTAATGTTACATGTTAACATTTTTCCTAAATTATGAAATGTATTTATGATAAGTGATTGCTGTTTTTCTTTCACAGCAGTCATGACTGGCTGCTCTGAAATTATGGGGATTTATTATATTGTTTAGGTGCACTTGATACTCCTTACAAAATGATTATGATCATAGTTAATATCAAGGGACAAGAGCTCATATTAAAGATGTTTTCTCATTTGCTAATAACTATAAACTATATCGATAATACTTTCTTCTGCATTTGAGTAGCTGCACTGTGAAAGTACTGGTAAAACTAATAAAAATAATAAGTAGATGATATGTGTACTTAGTGGTAGTCTTTGAGGAGATTGGTTGTTTTTAAGTAATTGTCAAGTTGCATTAGAGCAAAACTTCCAAAAATTCCCTAGTGGAAAAAAGAAAACCCAACCTTTTCTGAAGTTGGTAATGGTTATCAGGCCAATTATTCATTTTAGCCTCTACTTCATTATCTTGTAGGTGGGGAGCCCATGAATGCCATTGGTAAGCAAACAGTATGTGGCTAGTATGGAAAAAAAGTGGTTTACGGCGGGTGATGCTTTCGGTGGAGTGGGGAAGCATTTAAAAATAAAATTGGCTACCACAGTTGGCACTCTTTGCCACTAGTTTTCATAAATATATTCTTATATCAAAATTCGCTGCAAAATCTCTTCTTAAAGAGTTTAACCTGTCTTCAGGGGCAGTTATGAACCTGCATGTAAGATATTAGATATTCGGATGTTCTGGGGTATAGGACCAAAAATACAGCTGCTCATCAGACATGATTTCAAGCTGAGAATGGCTGCAGGAGTGGTGATGGCAAAACTTCTGCTCAAGTTGAGGGGTCTCCCTTGTTATTTAAAGAGCCCTGGCAATGCCCCGGAGAGCTACTGAAATCAGTTGAGTTCATGTTGCTGCAAGGATTTCTTCACTGTCTTTTTGAAGGATGTGATCCACACTTTACAGGTGTAGACAGCTGAGATGAAAAGGGATCTATAGATGCAGAGTCATCATTTTTATTCAGTGCACCATTTCCAGCAGTGATTTCTATATTGAAATGGCTGAAAAAATAATAAAGTCAGATCAGTTTATTTTATTTTATTTTTTTTTTATCTTGCAAAAGTAAATCAGATACTCTCTTTGTACGATAAGTATCCTCATCTGGGATCAGATCCTGCCAAAATTTCTCTGATAGTTGTCTCATAACACAGTGGTATATTTGTATAGCTGCACAGGTATTATAATAAAAACTCCCATGTCTTTCTATTTCTTTGCAAATGTAACCTAGTTGTGATTACCTCTGATTCTTATTATGCTGTGTATCTCTGTGGGTATGCACAGCAACACATGCCCTCTTACATTTTTGGGAAAGAAAACATATGAAGTACCTGAAAAGACAAAAAGCTTTACACAGTGGCAAGTCTGTGGGGGAGTAGGAAGAGCATGAATTTAATAAGCCATGGAGATTTTTCATTGTAAGTAATTAAAAATTATTGTTGCTTTTGAAAGGTGAAGGCATTGGTCATGTAATGTCATGATTTTAGTTGTTGATTTTTTTTTTTTTTTGTACAAATACTTAATTTGCTGGACTGTACAGATCTTTTCTGGGTCAGAATTCTAAAATTTTTCATCCAAATATTTATGCTTCTCTTTAATAGATGCCCTATTTGTTTATGTATAATAGACTTTGGCTATTATGTGGTTAAAAAGTACTTATTTGTTCATTTGCATAATTGTAAATGAATCTTATTTAGAAAAGCTGTAAGGAATCATTAATTTTTGTTGCTGGATTTTTTTCCAATAACGAACCTTATCAGAATAGAGGCTACTGATTCTCCCCTGTCTCGTGTTCATTGTAGAAAAGACAGAGCTATTTTTAACATTTACACGTCTAGATAGATGATTCTTCGTTTTGTGTGGTTTGGAGCTGAATCTGTAGAGCCTTTCATAATCATATTCCTTTCTGTTTTAATGGTTTGTTTGAATTTGATCAGTGTAGCTGATTCCATGCATTGATAATGAAGGCTTGGGTTGCCTGTTTCTCAGCATAAATTCACCTCAGACTTCTACTTTGACAGTGCTCTGTGTTTCGGTACGCATGAAGATACAGAACTGAAATTGCTTTGCTTTCTTTACAAATGACTCAGAGTGTGCTTGTCCTTCCCTAAAATGTTGCCAGCGTGTGAAGGATTTTCAATGAGCAATGCAATAAGCCGGCATCTGGGAAGGTTTGAGGCTGCACTGGTATAACAGTGTACTGTCACACAGATGATCAGGGCTGGAGCCAAGTCTGTAGCACCGTAGATCATATTGGTCACATACTGGAAGTTTTGTTTATGTAACTTGGTTGCTGTTTAAGCTGCTTAAATAGTATTGCCATAATGTGGAGTGGACTTCCCAGTAGAGGTGAGCATGATTTTTATTATTAAACTTCACTGAATTGCTTTCTGATATGATATTAAGAGTGGATGCTTACATGTTTGGCATTATTTCTGTGTGCATTCATTTGTATTTTAGTTATTCTAGTAGAAAGGGTAAGGAAAATGACAAGGCATATAATGTATATTTTTCTTCTTATTTCATTATTAAAAGTAACTCTAAATATGTGGCAAGCTCCCTTTCCTTGCTTGCTGTTTGCAGAGGGCATCTTTCCAGTAGGTGACTTCCTATGCATTTTAAATGTTTTTTGAACATGTCAGTGTTGCTGTATTATTGTTATAGAAAGAAGCTAATTAGCAGTGTGACTAAATACCTCTTACCAGAGCTTGCTTTCTGGCTTGTTAAATCTCAAATTGTAGTTACAATGATATGTAAAACACAAGAGCTGTTGGATTCTGTAGATAAACTAAGAAGGTAAAGAATGAAGTAAATTGTATACAGGATTTGACATCTTGCGTCTGTCATTGTTAATATTAAAAGTTATGACCTGTCATGCCCAGGATAGCTTCCAGTAATTTGTTTGCACTGACAGCTTGCCTTAAGAAGGGTATAAAATTACTGTTGCTTCTCCCTAACCAGTTAAATTTGAGATTTAGTGCAGTAAGTTTTATTTAAAGGGAACAGATAGTGTGCTAAAGGTAGCCTGTCAAGTTCTAGCAGTAAATCTTTAAGCTCAAAAGAAGCATTATCATAAACTAAATAGACTTTATACTTATGTGTTTAAAAAAAAAAAAAGTTTATTGAGAATTCCACCTATAGCAGAACACAAAAATCAGTTCAACGGAGTTACTTATTAAGCATTGCTCTTCTGCTAGTATGTTTAGTTTGTGGTGAGACGTGCTATGATTATATTTGTGTTTGATAGTATTTTTTTTTTAATAAAAGAAGGAAAGATGCTGTAAAATATTTATTAAAATGTTTTTCTTGCCTGCTATAGAAATGTCTATGCTTACTATGTAACGACTGCTGTGTGTGTTGGTTTTGATTTTTTTTTTTATGAGGAACTAGGACAGCTCATACGCGTTTTCCTGCTAAATATATTTATGAGGCAGCTGTTTTATAGCTTTCAGCTCTAAAGTTATAGATAAGTGTGTATTTGTTTGACAGAAGATTCGAGAATTTCCATTTACTGCCAGTACATGTAAAGCTTGGCTAAGCAGACTGCATCAGGAGCACACACCATTTGTATTAGCCAATCTGTCTTTGCAAGTCCCAGGGCCACTATCTTGCTAGAAGCCACTGTGTGCTTTTGAAAGCATGAAATTAGTTTTATACTGAGCACATGGTTTCTCATTTAGCAGTTCTTTTTATGGTAATGGTCAATTTATGGTTCAGTGCCAGAATTTTGGTGTTCTGTCAAAGCTGATAGCTTCTGCTAAGGTGTTCTTTGGAGATAAAAACAAACAAACAAAACCCAAAACAACCACCACCCCCCAAAAAAACCCAAAAACCAAACAACCACAACAAAACCCAAACAAACCACCAAACAAAAACCCCCTATTTGTGGTGGGAATCATAGGAAGACCTTAATAAAGGAAGGTTCTCCCCAGTGACCTAAACTACTCACATTTTGTGACAGCATTTTGGAGTTATTTTGTTGTAGTCTTTCAGATAGCATGCATTTGGTATTCATGACACAAAATTATTAAATTCATTGTCACTTTCTTACACTTCATACAGAGTTTTATAATCACTTTGCAATAAGCTTTTTTTCATGACATGGAAAATTACTCTCCCTCAATGCTGATTTGCTCTGTGTGCTTATTTATAACGATCAAGGCCAAAATACGCTTGAAAATTGTATATGAAGCACCCTAAACATTCAAGGGAGATGCTTTTTAGAAAGCAACTTCAGAGCACGTTACAAACTTTGCTCTTTCTTTGGAAATCTATAGGAGACAAAATAAGTTGTTAGCAAATACCTTTGTAAAACCTCCTTTAATACATGTAATTCATAAATTGATGAGACGACACTTTAACCTGTGCGTCATTCTTGGAAGAGGGCATTCTAACTCTGTCACATTGCTGACTGTTCCCTCACTAGCAGCTATCATTAGTGAAAGATTAAGGTGGTTAACACTGTGCATTTATAGGCTTTACTGGGGTTACTTTGTCCAGTGTACATTAATTTCTCTTGTGTATGAGGTACTTTTAAATTGTGTTGCTTTTAACATAGGTCTCCATAATTCAGATTTGATCCTGCAATAAGCATTTTTTTAATGATACAATATTTGCTTCTTTGCCTCTTGCAGACAGAATTGAGCAGAATTTGACATTGCATTTTGTGTGGAAGACGTGGTGGGCTCTAGAACTAGTGATATTTCTTCTCTTAAGTAATGGGGAGAGATCCTGATCTGCTAATGATTTGCCTTCCTGGGAAAGAAGCTGGAAGGCATAGCTTCCAGAAGCTTACTTAAGAAGTAAACTTAGGCTTATTATTACATCATCATAGAGGAGGAAGAGAAGTGAAGCTATGGAGACTACTGCACTTTGTCAAGGATGCGTGGAAGGCCCAGCAGAGTATAACTTCAACAAAACTCCTTTCTCAAAGCTGTGTTGTTTGGATCACCCTGTAGTCACAAGATAGATGCAGACTGACAGCCTGGTTTTTATACAGCTTTAAAAAAAGAGGAAAGATTGCTGTCATTTTAGGACCCTTGAATAGATTTGCTTGCTATTCTTCAGTGTGTGTTTAAAGGCTACCAGACAGAAAATATTGTTACCAACATTTGGAAAACAATGTGTGACATGTCACCACCATGACATATAAAACTTGTTTTATTTCTTTAAGTGCTTGAGCTAGAATGCCTTTTCTTGTCCTTTTATTCTTTTTGGGATTCTTTTTATCTGTGCTTTTTATCTCTATGAATAGAAGCTTGTCACATTTCAAGCTGGCTAGTTCTTTGTTCCAAGAGGTTGTTATCTGTAAGGTGCTTTCAGCTTCAAAGATCTTGCATCCTCTTCCAAGTGTCTTTATTGCTGCATATTTCCCCTCCTGCCATTTCACATTGGTAGGTAAAGTGAGAAGCAAGATCTGGTGTGCTCGTTACACTGGACAAAGCTACTTCACTTCCTGGTGGGGAGTTCTACTGACTCAAGAGCCATTTCTGTATCAGATTGCCAATTATCACATGGCACTATAATTTTAATTTCTTCTCCTTTAGAAGACATCATTGTTAGTGTTTGGTGTTCTTTCACAGTTTGAGAGCAGTTGGGGGATAGCAGCCTCACTACTGTGAGATTATTTACAAGGAGATTCTGCAGAAGAGGGTACTGTAAGATAAAAGGAAAAAATGATTGGGGAAGTGGTATGGGGTTGTGAGCAATTCCACGTTCATCACTTGACTTTGGGACTCAACTCTAGTCAAGCTTTTTGTGGAAATCTTGAATTTGCCTTTTTTAGTGAAGGTCACTGATGATTCCTGTCAGAGGAGCTGAGTAAACTGAGAACTGTAGTTCACTGTGGCAGCCCTGTTGAAGCCTTACTGCTGAAGCTGTAGTTTATATATGTTTTTCACTGTCTGTAGGCTGAAGAGCCAAAGATGTTCTGGAGGTTTCACCTGGAATGTTCAGCCAAGAAATTGTGTGGTTTCTTTCATAAGCTTTCTGTTCTGTTGGATTCTGAGCAGTAATCATAACATGTCTTTGAAGAGAAAATGAACTGAAAACTTCCCTCTTTCACGTATGCTTTTTGTTCCTGTACAGATAAATTTTTTTATTTTTTTTTAAGTGGGGAGAGCAGGGTACTTTTTGATGTGTGTGGATGTAAGGAGAGTGCTTTTGTATTGACACCAGCATTTGGGGCAGATAAAAGGCTAAATTCTGTAGCCTGGAAAAGTTTGTTTGTGATTGAGTAGTGCAGATCTTGGGAGGAGATGACGAAGTCTTTTTAATACTCTGTGACTAGAGAAATACAGCTTCTTTAAGGACTGAGATTTTCAAATATATATAGTGTGTTATAGACGCTACCTGAGGGAAAGGATATGACTGTGAAAGCTCAGTGAGCAAACCTTTTCCTGGTAGTGAACTTGTGAAAGTGTCAGACTTTTGACTGGACAATAATTTATGGTATGATATATGTGGTGGTAGCTCTTGTTAGTGTGTGTGGTTGTTCTGGATGGTGTATGAGATCTGTGTTCAGATTGCCTGTGTTCAGGTGATTCAAGTATGATTCCAGGTCTGGGGACTCCTGAGGTTATTGTAGTGTGTTGTTCTTTGGATTTTTTTGCTTCATTGTTTTATTAGCTGTTCACTTGGGTAATGTTTATACTTTTACAAAGCTAGAAGAAGAGACAGAGAACAGGTCTCCAGTGTGCTGGTTTCCCTTTTGCTCTCTTTAAATGTTCTGTAATGACATAATTAGAAGTCAGAACATACCACCTGGAAGTTTGTGACTTTGCACAGGGGCCTCCATTTTCTTTCTTTATGATACCTTGTAGTAGGGGGAACAGAGAGAGGAAGGGGAGGGAAGAAATTCCTGTAGGAAGTTCTTAAAATTGTCTTGCCTTTTTTCTAAAACCGGATTCAAAATTTTCATGTGTGCAGTCTCCTCTTGCTCAGTTTAGGGTGTTTGCAGTGATGATATCCTGAAATGTTGTGTTTCATAATAGGTAGAATGAAACCATACTTCTGGGACCTAGCATTTAAGCGGGAATAGAAAAGGAGGCGCTTTTTTTTTTTTTTTTTTTTTTTTTTTATCAGCAGAACACAAATAGAGCATGGAGAAAATAAAGAGGTGAGGAAGATTTCTAGGCTTTCGAGTGGCACATCTGGATAAAGAGTCACAGCGATCACCTCATCAGGAAAAAGCAGACTAGTTGGAAAGAGCTGAAGGTTATTGTTAGGAATTGCAATTAGTGTATTGTGGCCAGCTTTGTTAGTGGTACCATTGAAGCCTGATACGTCTCTAGTAAGTTTCTGAATAGAAAAAATCCATCCTCTGTAGCAACCTCTTTTTAAGGAAACATAAATAGCACTTGGCACCTGTGTACCCACGTTACTTCTGAAAATAAGATTTAAGCTTTTCAGTCACTTCAGCTGATGAGCAGGGCACAAACTTTCAGAAAACCCAAAGCTGGAATACTATAATTTTATTTGCTGGGTATTAAATCATCATGAAAACAAACCCAAGTGTTTTTGTCAACATTATTATAAAGAATGCTTATATTAAAGTGGTGTAGTACCAGATATTTTTTAGTAACTATTGACAGAAACAAGGAAAAATGTGGCAGAAAAAAGTAAAAATATTGTTGGTTCCTTCTTCAATTTGTCATTTGCAAACACTTGCTCATTGTAATTTATTCTCTCTAACAAGTATTTTTCCTTCAAAGGAAAAATATCTTCTTTCTTTCTTTTCTTTCCCCCTTCCTCAAAACAAACAAGACAAATGCCTTTTGTTTTAGAGGTTACTTCAGATTACCTTTGCTGGAAAAAAAATACTTGAGTTCACATTTTTCTCTTAATTATGTACTACTACTGTGGAAGTTATTGTTACTGCATGGTATCTATGCTGTTGGTAAACTTCTGTAGGTAATGTTTCTCAACTGGACAATCAATGAATCTTAAAATCCAAACTGATAACATAATCATTTACCAGCAGCTAATGAATTAAGTCTGTAATCTACTTATGCTTTGTAAGGAAATGCACATGAATATCTGGATGACAAAGCTATTTATTTAAATATTTTATAAATTCACAAATTTTAGAAGATTTTATGGTAAATAGTCAGTGTTTGGTACTTAGTGGTTTATTTTGTTCACTAACAATTATTCAGTTATGAGGCAGAAACAGTCTGTTGCTCGGTAAGTATATGAAGATACCCATGAGTAAAGTATAATTTATGGAAAGAATAGTTTGAAATGTTTATCCATATCCAAACTACTAAGTAATTCTGAAAAAAAAAAATCATTGAACTGACATAATACCGTGTGTTATATATAGCTATGTAATTATAAATTTTGATTTATAACCAGATATTGGATTTGTAAATACTTGTCAAGGCTTTACCAGCTTTTACCTAAAGCTATCATGTTGTTCACAAATTATATTTATTCATTGATCAAGCCCAACTTTACTGGACTCTTCCAAGAAACCGGATAAGCCATAATGAGCTATTGCAAGAATGGACAAAGGCTACTGGGGATTTCCATGCTCTGAAGGTGCTCTGCAACCTAAACGCAGGACTTCTCCTCCCTGTCTTTCATGCACATGCTCCTTGTTGGAAAGATGTTAATGGGCTTGGTGGTGATGAGGGAGAGATTTGGGTTAGAGCTTAACTGTGATGTGCCAATTAACTCAAGAAATAAATTAAAATAAGAGGAAGGAATCTGTGAGAGCAGAAGGCATTGCTGCATCCTGATGCATGAAATGAAACAGTGGTGTGGCTGGAGTCAGGGTGTTCCAGACTTTTCAAGGACCAGCTACTCCTCACATGTGCACTTTATCTGAGACTATAGTGATGGCTCATCATGTACATAAGGTTAAACATTCATGTAAGTGTTCACAAGTTGTTGGGTATGGTTTAAGAATAGGAGCTTGAATTGGAGCAGAAGAAAATACAACTGGCTATTAAAAATGCTGTGTTAAAAAGGTGAAAAGTAGTAACATGATATTTTTGGGGACAGGCATTAAAAAATACTACTTGAGGAGATGCACACTGGATTTTGATTTTTTTTTTTTTTTTCCCGTTTTTCGCATTCTGGCTGAAAGTTTGATCAGTTCCTTTGTTTTTCTACCTGCAAAACGTGAAGCAAATGTGTGGTGTGCAGTGATGCAGTACTGCTCACCAGAAGGTATGGGATGCTGAAGCATCCCAGGGTTTTGCCCCCATCAGCTGTGCTTATAAATTGCAAGTGAAGTTGATCACAGCTGAAGAGGCAAATGACTAGGCAGTGTGAATTCTGTGCTGTATTTGGGGGGTTTTGTTTTGGCTTTTAATTTAAAACATTTTTTTTAAATCTAGGAAGACTTCTTGTGGAGAAAATGTCTTTTGAGGAAATGCACAATTAATCAAAATAATTCTGAAGAAATGCACAAGCATTTGAATTTTTAAGTATTTTGTGTTTCTTCTTTATTTTTATACCAGGAGACTAGTATTTGAATAAATATGGTGTACCAAACCTTTTTATCTGTGTTTAGAAATGCAATTTGTTATACCAAACTGTTTATCATCAGAAGTCCATTCTATGCATAATAGGCATGTTATTAAATAAAACACAATTCAAAAGGTTAAAAATAGCTTTATAAATAATATTTTTGACAGATGATTTCATTTTTATTATCATTATTTCAAATAAAACATCCAACCACCTTTACTGAAGGCTGTTTTGAAGAGAAGCTTTGTTGAGTTTTTTAACTGATGTAGGCTTCTTCTGGTGGTGGTCTTTTATATGCAAAAAATATATTTGAAGGGCTTATTGAATAGCAAGCATCAGTGAAATTTAAAGACGTCTTTGAAACTGAAGTTACAGATTTCAATCACATTTTATGTCAAGACTCCGATGACAGAAGGAAAGAGCAGGTTTTAGTGGATAATGATCCCGTCTGTTGCATATTACTGCACTGGACATCTACCCTGGCAAAGACAGGCCATGTTTACAATCGTAATGTCCTTGTTTTTTGCTTCAATTCTTGGGAGGTGATGGAATGACAGACACATACTTTCTGTCTTAAACTAAATGCAGTTATTTTCCCGTCTTTTTACAGTTTTGCTTCAGAAGTATTTGTTATGATTAACCAGACTTGAAGTCAGTGGATGAATTGGGCAGATAAAGCCATCTATACTTTTTAAGTATTTCTACTTTGTAGTGCTTTCCTCGTTTGAAAACCTGGGATTGCTTTGATAGACAGTAAGCACACTACCACGGCTGCTTCAAGTCTTACCTCTGCAAGGTTGATGCAATGCATCAGAGTTACTTTAACTGCTTTAAATAACTAAGATAAGAATCCTAATCATAAAAGTTGTCATGCATTAATTGAATAGCTACGGAGCGGAGAGCGGGAATGTGTTCGTTCTGCTGGCTGCCGATTAGCAGGCTGTTTGACTGCTTGGAGTCTCATTCATCCTGTGCAAGGGGTTATCGTTCTTGGAACCGACAGCTCCACACTACGCAGAAGGGAGCTGATCCAGCCCCTCTGACACAGGATGTTCCTCATTTGTTCTGCACTGATCTCTGGGTGGTAAAAGCATACTGCTGGAAAAACAGTAGTAGTTCAGAAAGACTGGATGAGGTGCTCATGTACCAGATAGGGATCGTGCATGGAATCTGGGTGAAAAAACAGCATTTTTTATTCTGTCTTGAGTGGTCCAAAATATGTAGCTAGAAATTGTATATCCTGAAATGTGTCAAAATGGCAGATTTTAGTAGGTAGTTGAGTGGCGGTAATCTGCAAGAAACTGATGTGCTACTGTAAATATACTACCTACCCTGAAATTGAAATCCCTTTACTCACTATATTATTTTCTAGGCCATCTATTGTGTGGACATGTAGTTTATTGGCTACCTTTAATAGAGTCCTAGGGTCAGTAGAAATTGTATTGCAAGCTCAAGGCTTCAGGTGTTGTGTAGCTGTTAGAGCAAAAACCAGTGACATTGCAGACACACAGTGGAGGACTCTGAGGAACTGCAATCCTGTAGAAACAGTCTCTTACTCTTTTTTCTTTGATCTTGTTGTTGACCATTAGTGGAGCAATCAACTGCTAGAGTGAAGTGAGGTCTGAAGGGACTTCTACCAATTAACTGAAAATAATGAGAAAAATCTTCTTGTTACACTAATCAAACGAAACTTGTTACCAAGAAATTTGGAAGTCAACAAATTTGAAAGCCATGTATGGTCTAGCCTGACTCTTCTGGTATAAACAAATTAAGAATCAGTGCATCCAGTTGGGCTCATAGACTCTGAGGACCAAATGAATCACCGAGCCTTATCTCCTGTACAATACCAGACAAAATAATCTCAAGCATTAATTCCTTCAGTAGAAGAAATTGCTTTCCCTAACATGCCAGTGCTTGCTGTTAAGTCCAATAAATCTGCAATTGAACTAGAACACATTATTTAGAGACACATCCAAGTTCAATTTAAGGACTTCGGGATGTGATGAATTTACTTATCTAAACAATTCAACAGTGTAACAACCCTTTACCTTTGCAGTTAAGAACTGCATCTTACTGCCAATTTGAATTTTCTAATTATGAGTCAGGAGGTGCCTTTTCTTCCCTACTATTAAAGAACCTATACTATTAGATGAATTCTCCTTCTAAAATGCAAGGAAGCTTGATTTAAAGTCCAGCACTGTTTGTATTAAGTGTGCAGTTGCAAACAGGGACTGTGTAACATCTGAAGAGAGCATGTGTTACTTTTTTCTTTTAATAGCATGGTTCACATTAGTGGTCTCAGTGGCTCTCTGATGAATCCAAATGACAGCTTTGCCTCCACAGTAGTGGACTGTTGGATCCTGGTTTTTAAAGTCCGATCAACAGTAACATACTCTTTCAGCCAGACTTTGAGTTCATAAAGTTCTTTTTCTTAGCATCAAGTTATGATACCAATACTTCTCAAGATTTTTCTGGACTTTTGCTGTCTTTTCCTCTCCTCCAGTTAATTTCCAGCTGCCAGGATCAAGCTTTTCTCAGTGAGTACTTGTGAAAGGACAGTTGTTTTCCAGGTCAAATCCTTTGCTTATGGTATACCCAGCTTGTTTTGCTCTTCTGTAGAGATGGTCTCTGTTTCTAAAGCTGTATGTTCTAATCCTGTATGAAAGACAGCTGTGCAGCAGCTCGATGTCCACTTCTTGATACCACCCAGGATGTGCAGTGACTTTTGTCTTTTTTTCTTTTTTTTCAAATGCGTGAAGCTTAATATTAATGTGGGGATTGGGGTGGTGTAGTTGTAATCTATTTCCTTTATATCATGTGTGCTTACTATTTCACCTAATTTTCTTGGTATTAATATCGAAGACTTTTATTTATCTACAGCACACCTTCAATGAAAAGGCAAAAAACAGGGAATACAGAATCTTCTGCCTATTTCCTAATCAGCTTATAAAGACACTACCTGTATGGTTTACCTGACAGATGTTTCCTTACAGTTTTACCTGAAGTTTTGGAACTGACAACATCTGTAATCTAACCATGTAAATAATTTTGTTGAGTCTTTATATTTTTTGGTACATTACTACTAGTACCTGACAGGCATGCCCATTAGCCATTGTCTTTTCCCCACTCCATTGGGATTGTTTAGAGACAATATAATACAGTGTTTTATTCAGATCATTATCCTTGGGATGTCTTTAACTCCTTTGGAGCATGTCCCCAGAACCCACATCCATCTATCCACAAAGAATTCTTTCTGTAGTTTGTGGTAGGAGTAGAAGCACAGTATAAGCATACTAATTTATTTGGATGACTAATTCCTTCCTGTTATACTTAAGGTAAAATGTTTACAGTTTAGTTGCACAAAACTGTCTTGGACAAGACGTTTAAGCCTGTGACTGTAATACATAATATTAATCTTTCTAATACCTTGCAAGTTGGTGTTCAGGATTTCTGACTCCAAAGCGCATGCGCCAGAATATGGCTTTTTTCCTGATATCAAACTTTATCCCACAGAACTGGGAGTAAAAAAGCTCTATGAATTTCAGTATTGCTTGGAATTTATTTTTGCAATTTCTGTATGACTTGCAAACTTGACCTTTATGTAAGCTTTTCTCACTTCTGTGTCAAGGATGACCCATGATCCATATGTCAGCCAGTATTCAGGATTTTGAGAGTGTTGTCCATGAATAAATCCAAAAATGTGCTGCAATTTTATATTTTAAGAGCTGAAAATCCAGCATGGTTTAAATTAACAAAGGAAGTTATTCTGTAACAGTATCTGAAGTGGAAACACTCAAACTAAAACAAAAGGAGAGTTCCGCTCTTCTACACATCATTGAATGTCTGGGAAAGTTGGTCACTCCTGAATTGCCTGCTTTTTTTTCCTGCTGTGTAAACCCTCCCTCTGCTTCCCCTTACTGAAGTTAAGTAGTTACCCCAGGTCAGTTCTTCCCTTGTAGTCTAAACTGAAATTTTATATAATCGTATATTAGTGTTTTCTCTCCACTCTTATAATTTTCTTTTAGTGTCAGAGTTTATAATTTACTTTACAGTGAAGTAAAAATGTAGTGTGCTTTACTGTCACAGAATCAACTAGGTTGGAAAGGACCTTGAAGATCATCCAGTCCAACCGTTAACCTCACACTGACAGTTCCCAACTACACCAGATCCCTCAGTGCTATGTTGACCCGACTCTTGAACCCCTCCAGGGATGGGGACTCCACCACCTCCCTGGGCAGCCCATTCCAACGCCCAACAACCCCTTCTGGAAAGAAATGATTCCTAATATCCAGTCTAAACCTTCCCTGGAGCAACTTGAGGCCATTCCCTCTTGTCCTATCGCTTGTTACTTGGTTAAAGAGACTCATCCCCAGCTCTCTGCACCCTCCTGTCAGGGAGTTGCAGAGGGCGATGAGGTCTCCCCTCAGCCTCCTCTTCTCCAGACTGAACCCCCCCAGTTCCCCCAGCCGCTCCCCAGCAGACCTGTGCTCCAGACCCTGCCCCAGCTCCGTTGCCCTTCTCTGGACACGCTCGAGTCATTCAATGGCCTTTTTGTAGTGAGGGGCCCAAAACTGAACACAGGAATCGAGGGGCGGCCTCACCAGTGCCGAGTCCAGGGGTCAGATCCTTTCCTTGACCCTGCTGGCCATGCTACTGCTGACAAAAGTCAGGAATGACTGTGACTTATGTTCCTTTAGCTGTAGGATTAATTTAAGCTTAACATGTTAAAAAGTTGTTTTATTTAAATAACTGTTCAGGCATTTCTTTTAATGGCAAACCTAATGTTGCCTATTTTGCTTCATGTTTCAGCTTTGACAGTATCTGAGTATTTTGAAACACAGTTTTGGAAGTTGCTAGTAACTGCTGAACAAAGACTACTTTTTTCACTAAATAAAGCATCCATAGAATGTGAGAAGTTGGAAGGAAAATATTTTCATCTAAGGTAGTGAGCTTGGCTTGGTTCCCCTAAAATGACAACACCTAGAAGTGTTTTTCCTCTTTTGTCATCCATCAGCACATGTACATCTGAGGCTTCTGATCTTTGGCTTAAACTGCTGTTAAGTTTTCATTATAAATGTGCCACCTACTGGAGCAAAAGACCCATCAGCAAATATTTATTACTGTTATCTTCTCCCAGACACATTTGCATAGTAATTTCTTGCTAGATTCCTGTGCTTCTGGTTGTCAAATCCACATTACTTCTTGTCAGCCTCACCATAGGGTATGTAAATGGTAATAAGAATTGGAGAGAATCTGGAGCATGGAGACTTAATAAAATGCCTTAAAAAAAAAAAAAAAAAAAAAAGATTTGATATAATGAATTATAATGAAAAATACCTGCCTGCCAATGAATGTTCTATAAGGGAGTCTTAAATATTTAGGTACAGTAAGTCTTGATTTCAAGTTGAAGAAAAAAAAAATCATGTAACTGTTCAATATAACCTTGTAGCAAAAAGAAACTTTAAACAAGATTTTAGATTACACTGTGGGGTGTTTTTTGTTTTTGTTTTTTTTTTTAGAAAAAGTCTTCAGCTTTGTCTTGGCATAGAACTAGTTAGGATCATCTTTACAAGTGCGAAGAATTTTGCTCAGAGCTAGTTGTATTTTATAGTAATTTACTAAATGATTATTTGTTTCAGAGGTATGCCTTAAGATCCAGGATTTTATTATCCTAGACTTCTACAGAATTACGGGAAAGACTTAATCCCCAAAATTTTAAAATCTGCTTTGGAACGTAATGCATGAAGACAATAGAGCAGATTGGAAGGAGAGAATGATTTAGAAAAAAATCACTCTGCTAAAGTCAAGTGATTTTCTTGATGTTTCTCATGAAAGTGAACATTTGTTTTGGCAACACTTCATTATATCATGGTAGAAGAATGGCTAATATATGAGCAAAACCAAGTAGAACAGCTTCCTGGAGGTTAATCTGTTTTTCTGCATATTAGATTTGTGTGTTTCCGTAGGACAGTCTTTGGCTTGGGCAGGGTTGCTTTTTTTTAGTGGGCTAAGCACAGTATAGCTGATATGTTAATGAGAGAGTTGTAAAAATTTGGTGGTTTTCCTTATGTAAGTTGTTAGTTTCTTTACATGCCTTGTAAGTAAAACTCAGTCATGAGGGCATTTGCTTTTGAAAAGGAAGAATGAATCAATGGACCGCCCTCAGAAAACAAGTACACAGCCTTAACAGGCTATGAAGAATGAGACAGGAAGTGGTCAGAGACCTCCTAACTGCCTATCTCAGGTTGTGATGCATGTTGCACACACCCAGCTTTTCAGCAACCCAATTCTAGGTCCCCAGTGTTCAATGCAGAGTCCAAATTTTATGCTTGCTGAATCTGAAACTTCTGTTACATTTCAACAAAAATATAAATATGTGATTGCATAAATGTGGAGATTTTTTAACTTGGATTTGTAAGCTTATAACCATAATCGGTGTCCTTGTGCACTGCCTGTTCATTCCTTTCATCTGTCAAATGCTGTTAAACTATTTTTTTATCTGGAGATGTTGGAATGGTGTTAAACATTTGGGCTGTGTATCATAGTTAAATAGAATGTAAGTATCTACAAGAGACTCAAGGAAGTTGGAATGACCACTCTGATCAGGCTACACGGTACATCTGAGATGGCACAGTAATTGGAAGGAGCTCGTAGCAGGATGTTTTCCTTCAAGTTTGGCACTTATTTCTCCATGTTTAAGGGGGAAATTGAATTTCTTAGTCATAGGTATTTATTGCATGAATTATCTTTTCGGTTGTTTATTTGATAATTGAATGGCCAGTTTCATATTGCTGGGTGAAGAAAATTCAGATTTCTTAAGGTGTTTTCTATGTGTGCAACTGAACCAAAACATTATTTTTTAAAAAATATACTTTCTTGGCTTTTTGTGTGTAAAATTTGTGAGCAAAAGCTTGCACATTCATTTTTCAGTGCTATCTGAACAAGGACAAGACGTGTTGAAAGGCTCAGTGAATTAATGGCTTTAAATGACGTGGAGATCCTTAAATATAAGGTTTTACAAAAATATACTGATTCTGATTTTTATTTTCCCATTATCAAACTATCTGTGTCTTAAGCCACTTCCTCGGAGAGAATAAGCTTTAGTGGGTTGGTTTGGTGTTTGGGGTTTTTTTTTCCCCTTCTCATGACTCACCTGCTTTTATGTTGAGTAGTTCTACTTACGGAAAAGATAAAGGATTTAGTTTTCTTTAGGAGGCGACTGAGTGTAGTCTTCTGCAGTTTTGTGGAGCAGCTCAGGGTATATGCCTGGCTTTGCTCTATGTAATGAGCACTTTGGAGTGAGCT
Organism: Athene noctua; assembly: GCF_965140245.1. Lineage (NCBI taxonomy): Eukaryota > Metazoa > Chordata > Aves > Strigiformes > Strigidae > Athene > Athene noctua. The sequence goes on along the minus strand of NC_134043.1, from coordinate 41,002,322 downwards.
TGGGCAGTGCTTCAGGAAACATGCTGCTTGCAGGAACAGGGCTCACATTTCCATTGGCTGGAAAAGTAGGAACATCAGCTGGAGTCATTAACATCGTTGTCTTGGAAAGTAGGCAGATCAGCTACAGGCACCCCTAAAGCAGAATGGGACACTGAAGCGAGTAAATAAGGCAATAAAATATTTCACAGGTAATAAATCTCATACACCAAAAGAAAATAAGATCTAAGCAGTTCGAAGAAGAACGTGGTTCTTTCAAACGTTAGGAGATTGAGGTCATGTAGAAAAGGCATGGATAAAGAGAAACTCTGCTATTTTTATAGGAGATGGTAAAGATTGTATCACAGGAAACTTCTGAAATGCTTTTAAGCATTTTAATAATGAAAAAAACAGAAAAGGGAAGTAAGTCCTAAGCAATGTCTGAAAGTGAAAACACTTAAAGTACATGAATGTGACTCAAGGAAATACCTGAGTACGAGAACATATCCCAAGGAGATAATTTGAAATAAGCAGAGTACACTATTACACAACTGAAAAAAAAAATTCTGCATGCAATTTTATGGGCATATGGAACTGATTCAAGGCCTATTTCTTCATAACTGGGCTTTCAAGGATAAAAAATATGACCTAATCTATTACTAAAACCATTGTTCAAAGTATGATTTTTCAGACTGATTTGGTTATTAGTCTTTTGTCTAATGAGTTAAATCAGCAGTTTTTTGACTTACATTCTTTTATAGGGATATGTATGGTTGTATGTAACATACGCACATGTAGAATTAAAAAATAACTAAAGATAATTTCAGAATACAAAACTGAGGTGGGCGGAGAAGTGCTATACTAGTTGTCTAAGCAGTGATGGATGATTTCAGTGAATTGCGATTAATTTAGAGTTGCGTGTATTCATGAGAGCATAAATTATTTGGTTCTCACTTCAGGTTATTTCCTGTTATGCCTAAGCAGAGGAAATATGCTTGGGAATATGCAGAATTCAGGACTACAGAATCTAACAAGAGTGTAAAAGACATGCTAGCTGAAGTCACTGAGAAATATGCAGTACCTGAATGTCTTTCATAAAATATTGTGGCATCTTAATTACAGCTGTTTAAAAATATGGAAGCTTTTTGTAACGTTAGCATAAACTACTAAAAAATAAATCTTTCTGGAGGAACATCTGGAAGTGTTTTGAAAGTCAAAAGTTTTGGTCTTTGACTACCTTGAATAATGATGCTTTTATAGGGTAATCTCAAAATAAGCAGTTTTTTTTCCCAATTGTATGTTGTAACCATAAATAAAACTACAATTTTATTTGTCTGCCAACCAAGAAGAACTGTTTGCTAGTTACTTTTCAGTTGCTGATATGTAAACTAAACAAATGTGCGTAAAAATAGGTTCTATTCATGATATTATTTATACACCGCTTATCACTGTCATACCAAATGCCCTTAGAACTCCTTTGAGATGATGTTTTGAGCATTTTTTTGTGCGCAGTTCTTCCTTCCTGTGTACAGGAGGAAACTGCAAGGAAGGTTTTATGAAGTAAATGCATATGATATATTTTTAGTGTATGTGGTATGTGGGGAGCTTTAAATATAACAAATTTGAGTATGCCTGTGTCTTGTGCTTGTGGCATTGCGGCTGAATTAAGTTTGGGTTTTTTTTCCATCCTGGTAACCTTTATGACCCCTGTCAGCCATTGAAGTCACTTCCACGTTTGTCAGTTGGGAATGATGACATGGCTGTGGTTGTCAGCATCTTGGAGAAGGCTCAGACTCATATGCCGTTAGCAAAACCCCTTTTAGATAGTATTTCTTCGAACAAAGATGGCTTCAGCTGAGGGAGTGGATATTGCTGAAATTTTGGTGGTGCTTTATACTCTGAAGGATTAAGATGGTCTTTAGCTGCATTTGTAAAGGCAGTGACTGCCTGCCCTGTTTATTATGTTAGATAAGGGCTTTTCTGCATCTCTTCAAGTGCAAGAGGTTGCAGAGCTTCTCTCCTTGTGTGAAATGACCTGTGTCTAGATGATAACTCTTGTTTTTTCCATGCTGCCAAATAAAACCTGTATCTCTATCTACTGTTGTGGCTTGAACTCTGTCTAGTTTGTTTTGAATATGTGTTCTAATGTTCTGCAAAGACAAACTGATTTTTTTCTTTATGCCTTTTCCAAATGTAGCAGTTAAGCACCATATTACTGAAAACAGAAGCTAGGTAGGTTTATTTTAATTCATGGCAGGTGTTTCTGTCTGTTCCTCAAATGCTTTTTCTGGCCTGTCATTAAGCTTAGCCCACCAGTGGCTGTTTAAGGGTGTGCATGTGATTAGCATGCTGTGGTGGCACTGCTGGTACTTAGTCTCTATTTATAGAGAGTACCACCATTCTGAGTTTATTAGAGATGAGCTGCTCTTGATTTACATAGCTTGTTTGTATTTTGAACGTGGCCGGTATAGTTGCCTCCAGATATTCACTGTCCCTCGATTATCTTCTCAACTTAGCAACTGATCAAAGGAGAATTACCACTTGCAAAATCAGATCTGTGATAAAATGTTTCAATGTAGCCACTGTGATCAAGTTGCCACTTCCTGAAACCCAAGGGGATTCTCTCCACATTTATCGTACAAGTGTATTGTCCACGGCTAAGCTTTTACACAAGAAAAAACATTAGATTATGTTGACTGACATCATTAATTAGTTTCTAAATTCTGTCTCTCTAAGGTGACGTTGCAAATCCATATGTCCACATCTAGAATTCAGTGTTTCAGCCTCTGAGATTTCTGAGAGGTTCGTAGAATTGTCTGTTGCCAAGCTGCTTTCTGCTGAGCACACCTCTGGGAAGGTTTCTGTGGCACACTTGTTTTATTCGGTAGGAGTCTTGAAACAGTTTCCACTCCAGAAACGTATTCCTGATTTCTCCCTTCAAGATGGTAGTGTACAGAGAATTGAGTTGAAGAGCTTGAAACTTCTACTTTTAGCCAGATTGGACTGCCTTCAAACACATATGGAAAACATTAAACTATCTTAGTGTATGAATATTAAATTGGCAGAGACCTGTATAATGGGAAATTATACATTATGGTTAAAGTAGGTCTTGATTTTTGAGTCAGTAGTTATATTAATTTGTGATAATGCAAGCCTCTATTCTGTTAACATGCGATGTATTTGGTTTTTTTTCCTAAAAACTGTACTTTAAGTTACTGTTGGGATAAAAAAGTGTTCACTCAAAAGCTTTTGAAGATTCAAATCAGCAATATGGATATTAAAATTAGCAAGGCTAGGAAAACTCAAGGTAGCTTTGTATGATAGTTCATCCTATGCATAACAGCTTAATGGTTAGACAAAGTGGCACGCATTTGGGTTTCAGCAAGGACTTAATCTGACAAGGTGTTGAGTTTGCAATTCAACAGAGCAATTGAGAGCTTAATTTGAAGTATTTTAGTAAATATCTTGAAGATTTGTGATTAAACATAGATTTCTCTTCAGTGACTCAAAGGCAGTAAAACCAGTGCAATGTCTTGTACTCTGGAGCTTCACCACTGGTACCAGGTACCACTGGGGTTGTACATCAGATCATGGTCAAGCATTGAAGCAAGTTCTGTGGGCATGGTGTGGTACTCCAGCTTTTATTTGCAAATCCTCAGCAAGGTGTGGAAAATGCAGTGTATTCAATGTCATGCTTGGAGACTGTTTGGAATGGGTATAACTTTATTCTGGTTGTAGCATCCACATCAGTCAGCTAATTTTCTTGATTTGTGAGTGGTTTTATGTGTTTATTGCTTTGATAGACTACTTATGTGTTTTTAAGTAAGGCTCTGAGATGTGATTTTATTGAAATGTGCTGCCATCAATAACTATATGAAGAGGTATGGATATGATTAAATCCTACAATTGATGGAGAAATATTTACTTCTAATGTGTTTCTAGATTCTGTCTATTTTAATTTACCAAATAAAGGCTAAGGTAGTAGATTGGATTTCTATGGTAGCATAGAAGATTTTGCATTTTTAATACTTAATAAACCTTGACTTGTATTAGTGTGTCTAAATGTATTGGCAGTGCTACTCAAATACAGGCAATATTTTCTCTCTTCTTTAGTTACATACAAGTTTTGAAATTAGGTGATAAAACCTACAAGTTTTATCACCTAATTGGTTTATAAGCCAAGAGTTTTATTTATCCTAGCTGTATCCAGTCTTACTGCATTGAATAATTCCAAAAGGAAGAATGGAACTTCAGTGCTGAAGTTTGCATTATATGTTGAAATAACAAGTGTTATATCTACTCTGAATTAATGTGAACGAAGTACATAGCACTGCTGCATGATGCTTTTATCATTGCACCTGTGCAGATACACCAAAATCTGTGCTGTGTGAGAGACTGTATTTGCACACTTTCTAGAATATTTCCTAATCATCCTCCTTTATCAATAAATAGCATTCACATTTATTAAAAGCATACATTGCTTAGAGTAACAACTTTTATTTCCATTCCTTTGAACCCAGAACATTTCTAAGTCTTTAAATCCTTACAATAGTAGGGGCACCTTTTCTGGGGGAAATTTCATTTAGTTGCTGAACATTTGCAGGCTTAATGATAATGGTACTGAAATGTAACTCATTACTCCTGTAGATTTATGTAGTCAGTTAATATATGGCTGATTAGAATTACATAACATCTAGAAACTTTCTTTGCTCTTATTCCTAAAAAAATCTACATGTTAATCCAGATTAACCAAAGGGGAGCTAAAAGATTCTGTATAGTACTAATCCATTTAATTATAATCTGTGTTTGAGGTACATATTAATAGAATATTTCCATTCATTTGCCATATTTATAACTTTAAGACTCTGAGAGTTTCAGAAATCATAGGTTTGTTGTTTTTCCCAGCCAGCATGTGTAATATATGCACATTTATCTGAATCAGAACAAACAGCTGAATTACCTTCATAATTATTTATGAAATAAATTTTGAAAACAATCTTTTTATACTATTTCAGTGGTGTCCAAACGTGTTTTAGGGGATCGCTCTTGCAGTTGTTGCTGTTGAAAATCAGTTTCTTCCCAGATAAAACATGAATGTTGGTTTTATCACATTATATACATTTCTATATAAATAAAATGTGAATTTATGCATATGCATTACACTGTGTTTTCATTTGAATTTTGAAATATTATTAGTATACTTTTGAAATATTATTAGTATACTTTCTGTAGCACATTTTCTGAATTCTTTTACAAGCACTTAAGTAAATGAGATTAAATTAATCAGGCACTCCAGTGTTACAGGTTATGTGCTATTGAAAGGATGGGACAAATCTTCAAAGTAAAGAAAACAACTTTGAGTTAAATAATGCAAAGTTTGTACGTCTGACTGTATTGGTTAAATTTTCCTCATTTTCCCCAAAAATTCTTACTTTTGGTATCTTATGTTCGTGGCAGTAACTTCAGTATCCTGGTAAAAATGCCGTGTGTCCTTTCTATATTTTGGCAGACAGGGTTGTGTTGTGGTAGGCTCCCCAGGGGTAGAGGGCACAAGACAGTACCGATTTCCTGATTTACAGGTGCTTTAAAACCTGAATCAGGAAGTGTGAGATCACAGACAGAAGAAAGGAACATGGTTATAGGCCAAAATAAAGATTATGTAGAAAATACCTGGTTTATATAGCCCAGATATGCAGTATTGTTGCTTTTTCACAAACTGTACATGGAAAATGTTAAATATGAGTCCTGTCAAGAATTATCTACCTAGCTACTAGAAGGTGACAGTTTCTTTAAAGTAATCCATCAAAAGGTTTATGATGACAAACTGGGCGACCATTAGACAGAAATTTCTAGTGTCAGGGGTGGCATAGGGAGTGATCCGCTTGTGAGAAATGAATGAGTTGGTGCTGACATTATTGGTGGAAGGATTGGAAGGGTGGTAGAGAGACTACTTTGCAAAGGACCTTAAAATTTACTGTTCAACATCTAAACATAAACTATGCTGGTGCTTGTCATCATCTGATAAGTGCTTTCCCACCACTAGCTCATGCATACAAGTTTTGGTGGTGTCTGGAGTCCAGCCCCTCCTTCAGGCTGTGCATAGGTTTGTTCAGGAGAGATCATCACTGGCTGCAATCAAAAGAGTCCAATTTCTGCACTCGTGTTTACATTAGATTTGATGTTAATTCATTAGACTTTCATTCTGGCTTATAATGGTGGTCATAACTATAATATCCAGATGCTGTCTTCCATTATTTCAGCACTATTTTCCCATTCTCTTCAGCAAGCTATGCATTACCCAGGTTTGACTGGGATGTTGTGTATACTGAGCAAGGCCTTACAAGAGTGCAGTCCTACCAGATGCAAGAAATTGTATTAAAGTCAAAACCAGAACACTGACACCTTACAAAATAAACCATAAGTTAAATTGCAACTAGGGTAAATATTTGAATAAAAAGGAACTAGTGTGGAGAACAATGTGCTGTAGAGACTTACTATCCATACCTGAAAAGAGCTCAGAAGGACGATCCTATTGATTTTGTTCTTATCTTGATGACCTTGTCGTTTGAGTTAATCGTTTCTGAACTCTGAAGAGTTTGCAGGACAGTTCTGTTTGTCTGTAATGTAGAGCTGAGAAACAGACTCTTAAGATTTTGTTCATTTGCTAAATGTGTGTTACTTTGCATGGGTGTGGGATCAATGAAAACACTGTATTCATATAATCTACACAAGACTGAGATGTACTTTGTCTGTGTTAAATTGTATATTGCTCTTGACGATCTGGAAGTAATCTGGAACTACAGTATACACTTAGTCTTACCTAATAGAAATACTCGATGAAGCTGCGTTTTGAGGAGGAGGGGGAAAAAGGAGTGGGGTCTTACTGATCTAAAAGCCAGGCTGTTTCTCACTGTGGCATTCATGGTGTGTCTTCTAAGGCAGAATAGGTTTATGTATATCTGTGGATACGTTTATCTAGAGAGGAAGCTCTTCTACCTTTGGGAAAGTAGAGTTGCAGAATCATCTTGGGGAATGATCTTTTGTGACAGATTATTAATTGATTTTAAAATTGTCACAGCTTCTGTAAATCCAATCATAAAAGCAAGTACGCAGCATTTCATGTAGCTAATGTGAAGATGCATCCCAATTTTCAGTTCCCACATGGCGTAGTGAACTTCAGCTTCATACATAATGTTGTTAAAACTTGGACGCTGGGTGTTTTATAGATGGAGGGGTGTGGAGAAGTTTTTGGAAGATAGCGGCCACCTGGTCCTTGATACTGACATGAGTAATTCTCTGCTAGCTGCCTCTGTGTAAAGAACTTACTGTTCAATGTTCCCCTCTGGCTTGCCACTGCATAGAGAGCTATTGTTTAGCAAATTCCTTAAGTAGAGATATGGAGTAAAGTTGAAACATTGAGTAGGAGGTCCATAGGCTCGTGCTTCTTGCGTGTGCTTCTTGCGTTGTACCAATGAAATATGAGTTATATTGTGTGGACAGTAGCTTAGAACCAATCACAGTTTGTTTAGCTGTATGCAATCACGCCTTAATAGTATATAAGATACTCTGTGCTTAATAAAATTGGATCAAGCTGGCAAACCATATTGGTGTTATTCTTGATACCCGGGCTGTATCCGTCGACAAAATGGCGCCCAACGTGGGGCTGCCTTCTTCTTAAAACATTGACTGAGACGTGGCGGTGAGCGGAGAACTTCGGATAAAAGCGACGCAGGGAAACACAGAAGCCGGCGCACAGACGCACTTCTGGAGTTAGGAGACAGTTCTGCAGGCTGTCCTCTGCGAAGGTAAGCTGCTATGGCACAAGCAGTGGAAGCAGCGATACGGCTCCTCACAAGTATACTCTCTAAGAGAGGTAGTGATGTGAGTCTGTCCAAGCTAAAGGACTTGGTGCAATGGGCACAGGAACAACAGCTTTGCCTCAGTGCCTCTATGTTATTTAATCCATCCGAGTGGAGGGCTGTAGGAGATTTACCGTGGAACTTTACTATAAAGGGTGGAAAAGCAGGAAAGAAAGCAAAGGGTCTTGGATCGGTGTGGTGGGAAGTGATTACTGCTTTACAAGAGATGAAAGCTGAGTGGAAGGTCGCCGCTGCAGCAATAGAGGCGTTACAATCAGATAACACAGAGGTGAACAAAGCAGCCACCCCACATCGTGGAGTGGTGTAATTTTTTGGCCTTGATGTTACTAAGTTGCCAGTTCGTGGTATGTCAGCTCCTGTTGCTCCTTCTGCAGCAGAAGTCATAGCTCGTGTGGAAGGGGGGGTACAAGCAGTGCAGTTCCGGTTTCAACTGAGAATAAAACAGAAGTGAAAGAGACTGCTTCTAAGATGGAGGAAGTTAAGAAAGAGGAGGTGGAGCAAGGTGGATCTAGTTGCCGCCCACAAGCATATCCATCTCTCCCGGTTTCTGGTTCCTCCTCTTCCTCATCGTCATTTAATAACTCTGGCAGTACCACGCCTCCAACAGACACGCCTCCAGCAGCTCCTGCTGCAGACGACCTAGAAAATGACAAACTGTTACATCAACTAATGAAAAAACTGGAGGAGTTGCATCCCAGTGCTGAGATAAAAAAGGACTCTTTAAAATCTACCACTTGGTGGCTCTCTAATGAAGGCCCTGCAATTCCTTCTGCACCACCACTGCCACCACCACCACCAACAGCAGCTACAACAAATACAGCTCCGACTATACAACAACTTCCATCTTGTCATACTACAGTATCTAACCTTGATCCTGTGCAACGACGATGGACTGGAGTAATCCGAGATGCTATTTTAGAAGGAGGTTGGCTGACAGTTGGATCTTTAGCCTGCCCCATTATGGGAAAAAACTAAAGCAAATTGTGCGAAAAGATTTGCATGGAAGCGTAAAACTAAAAGGAGAAAACGCCGTTAGGCTATCATGATGTGGTTAACATTAATGTGGATTTTAGTAAATATGTCAACATTGGTAATATCAGATGTGACAAAAATTGATGTCAGAACAAATATGTGGGTTACATGGGTGAATCAAACTGGCCAAGATTCATTTTATTTGAGCCTTGCTTCTGCTACTGACCCTTTTAGAACATGTTTAATTGGATATCCCTATTTTAACCTTAAGGATTTTGATGGTATGATTCTCAACTTTACTCAGGCTCAGAATGTTTTTCATGATGTCATAGGGAATTGCATGACCCTCTATAACCGTATACAAACATGTCATGATCTGTCTTGGCCTTTATTTCAAGGATGAATAATCAATAGTCTCAACATCAGTGCCCTGAATCCAATACAAGAATTAGAATTAAAAGGATCCCTTATGGCTCATGAAAGTAAAAGCACAGGAGGAATGCCATGGGGATGTTTTTCCTTTGCAACATTTGATACTCATTTACGCTCCTTAAACATCAGTCCGGACAGACTTCAGCCAGGCTTGACATACAGTCGTTTACCCTATGCTACTGATGTTTCTTCTCCCTGGCCTGGTTTACATCTCTTCAGTAATTATTGTGGAAGCATAGAGGCTTCTGTATTTTTAGGTTCACGATTACCAGAAAAAGGAATATGGAATAATGGTAGTGCTAAAATGTTGCCCAAAGGGTATTTTTTGATTTGTGGAGATCGAGCCTGGGGCAGCATCCCAGGACATGCCTTTGGAGGACCTTGTTACATAGGGAAACTTACATTGTTTGCACCCAGTCAGCATGATCTCACACAAGGTAGAAGGAAAGCCCGATCTCTAGAAATCCTGACTGAAGACTGCAAGGACAATGTGGAGCTAACGAGTAGAACTCAGTTATTTTTTGCCTCTTTGTTAGCGCCAGGTATTGCTTCTGCAAATGCTTTAGTTAACTTAGAAAAATTGGCTTGTTGGAGTGTAAAGCAATTTAATCTAACCTCAGAGATCATTTCAGCTTTACTAACCGATGTAGATAGTAGTGTCTAACCGATGTAGATTAGACATGCCGTGCTACAAAATAGAGCAGCAGTTGATTTCTTACTATTGGCACAAGGACATGGTTGTGAAGATTTTGATGGAATGTGCTGTATGAATCTGTCTGATAATTCCGAATCCATTCACAAGGCACTTAGCCTGATGAAACAGAATATACAGCACATTCAGCAACATCGCTCCGGATTTGATAGTTGGCTTCAGACTCTTTTCGGAAAATAGAATCTTCCCTTTTGGTTAGGTAGCTTGTTGCAGGAATTGATTCGATTTTGCTTTTATATTATGATTGCAATGTTTATAATAGGTATTAGTGTTTTGTGTATCAAGCAATTCATCACTAAGGTGACAAGCCAAGTCCTGATTGTTCAAAAAGAAAAAGGGGGAGATGTAGAGAAGTTTTTGGAAGATAACGGCCACCTGGTCCTTGGTACCGACATAAGTAATTCTCTGCTAGCTGCCTCTGTGTAAAGAACTCACTGTTCAATGTTCCTCTCTGGCTTGCCACTGCATAGAGAGCTATTGTTTAGCAAATTCCTTAAGTAGAGATATGGAGTAAAGTTGAAACATTGAGTAGGAGGTCCATAGGCTCGTGCTTCTTGCGTGTGCTTCTTGCGTTGTACCAATGAAATATGAGTTATATTGTGTGGACAGTAGCTTAGAACCAATCACAGCTTGTTTAGCTGTATGCGATCACGCCTTAATAGTATATAAGATGCTCTGTGCTTAATAAAATTGGATCAAGCTGGCAAACTATATTGGTGTTAATCTTGATACCCGGGCTGTATCCGTCGACAGAGGGGTGGTTGTCCTCTTGTAAATGTTAATTATCAGAGCCGTCTGCATAAGATCAAGAGGCACCAAGGGATAATGTAATTGCAATTTTCCAAACAACTGTATCTGTTTCAGGCTGAATATTCATGATAGGAAAAAATAAGGCAAAATAGTTCTCATAGTTTCAGCATAATTAAGAGTTTTGCCAGTGGCTATTATGGGAAAACTTTCTTAAATATTTTACCCTTACCCCTTTGAAAGATATGATGTTAGATGAGCAGGATTTTAATTCAGCAGCTACTTTATTAAGCAAAAGCAGCTCTGATTCCCAAACTTGTAGCTGACAAAAAGGACCAGAGCTGTAATTATCATATTTCATTACCTTTTTTTTTTTTTTCTTTCCTGATGGAAAGCTTCTCAAGTCAATAGAGATGAGGGGAAATTATGTTAAAGCACAAAGTGTTATATTCTTAATAAAAAGTTGAGAAAAACAGAAACTGAGTAATAATATATAATTATGTAAAAAGATTCGAGGATTGGCTTTATTTTTTTATGGATTTATATCATGTAAATATGTCTGTTCTTGGGAATTTATACGTTAGTATCCTCTTCAGCAAGGCGGTTAAGCATGCTTAAGCATGTCCTCTGTTTTGTACAGGCAAGGAACAAAAAGAAAATAAACCCAACAAACTTATAGAAGGTACAAAGGCGGGGGGGGAAGCATGTATTTTTACAATTATTTTAATTTTAATTCAACTGAGCTTACTAACAATATTGTAGAAGCTTCTATATAAAAATTCCATCTATTATGAACAGTATTAAAGCTCCATTTTAACAATATTGGGAAGTAAACATTTGAACTCTTACATGTTATTATAGTAGAGATGCTTGAAAGACAGTCTTACCAACCTCTGGTTGGTTCCTTTCTTGAAGATATCTGAGCAGCAGGCTATGTCTAAATTTTAAGCTAGATTCTTACACTAACGGGCTAGTCTCTCATTTTGTGAACTAGTATCATTTAGCACAACTTATTTTCTTATGCTTAACTAGTATCATTTAGCACAACTTATTTTCTTATGCTTGCTTTTTTTTTTTTTTTTTTTCATTTGACTGCTGGTGCTAGCTCTCATCTGCATAGAAAAGAATTAAAACCAGTTGTAGAGGTCTTGAAGAATCAGCTGATACTTGATTATGGTCTGTCTTGTTACAATGTTTTAAGGTGTAACAGAGAAGAAATGATTTAAGTAAACCCAGTAACTAATACTGCAATAACAAAGTTCACATGGGTGAGGTAGGGGAGAAGAAAGAACTTGTGGCAAGGTAATGTATTATACTGAAAACTGATAATATCTTTATTCCAGCGAATTAAATTTTCTTCTGGATAGACAACACAAAAATGGGAGGTACAAGATGAATAAAGGTTTTGGGACTTGACCTTTCTGTTTGTAAAACTACTGAATATATTTCACAGTAAGACACTAGTCTTATGGGAAATGATAATGAGCCCATTTCCAGGTCAGCATTGACTGGCTATTCTTATCTGCTACAAAAAACCACCTCCTCTGAGGAAGAGGAGCACAGAGCATGCAATATTAGGTGCTATTGCAGCTAGTTACAATCCACAAGCACTTTCTTGTCAATATTATAGTAACGAGAGAAAATAAAACCAAACTGTTTGGGGGGCGTTTTTTGTGTGTGTTTCCCCTCATGTTTCAACAACTGAAGCTGAAGACATGAAATTTCCGTTTCATATTCACCTTTCCAAACCCTGGTATTATGGGTAATATTTTTTGTTAGAATATAAAAGTGGATTTCCTATGTCACTTTGATACTAGAGCTTCAGAGAATGCATGGAGCAGTAGAGATTTTTAAAAGTGTCTTGACTGGATCATTCTTGGAATTTTTATATCTTGAAAATTTTAAGTCACAGTATTTTGAGTTGTGATCATTTAGTCATAAGAACAATAACTTTTCATCTCTCAGGGTTTTGTACAAAGAGTGGACTCAGTCATTTCACATAGTCTACGGGGATTTTGGCAGGTGGCTGTTAGCAATATAGATGGCCACTTTCCCTTGTAGGTTGATTTCATGAGTGTAGGCTTTATGAGATTTCTTAATGTTGTTTTTGTGCTCTAGAACCGCATGTTTAGATCTTCTATCTGTTATTAGATAAAACTCTTCCTCATTGATGGACTGTGCTATGCATAGTGGCTGTCACTTGGAACTTGCTTAAGCAGAAATGCTATACAGGCAGAATTGTGGAAATCATCACAGAGTTTAAATGGCTGTTTTGAAAAAGGTGATCAAGAGATAAGCTCTTTGATAATATTGTGTTATGTTAATTTAGCATTCTTGTGATATTTTTTCACTAAAATGATTTTTTTTTCATAAGTCTTTTGGCATCATCAGCATATATATGTATACTTATAACCTTTATCATGTCATATTCTTGCAAAACTGATTAATCATAGTATCGGAGAACAGCCTAGGTTGGAAGGGACCTCAGAAGACCATCTGGTCCAACCTTCCCTGGGAATGGGACCCTAGATGAGGTTATCTAGCACTGTGTTCAGTTGCATCTTGAAAACCTCAAGCAACACGGACTCCACCATGACTCTGGGGAAGTTGTTCCAGTGAATGACTGATCTTACTATAATTTTTTTTTTTCTTGTATCAAGATTAAACCTGTCCCAGTGTAACTTGTACTCATTGCCCCTTGTCCTCTTCATGTGGTTCCTTGCAAAGAGAGAGCCTCAATCCTTTCTGCAGCTGCCTTTTAAGTACTGAAATATTGTGTTGACATCCCCCCTAAACCTTATCTTTTCCATGAGAAGAGACCCATCTCCTTCAGTCTCTCCTCATAAGGCAGGTTCTCCAGCCTTTTGGTCATCTTCAGGAGGCTCTTCTTTGTACATCTCCAGTCTGTCCATGTCTGTCTTGATCTGTGGGGACCAGAACTGTAGACAGTATTCCAGTGAAGCCTGACAAGCACTTAGTAGAGTGGGATCCAGGATTAAAGATTAATCTTAATTCAGATTTAAAATTTGTTTCATACTGAGATTTTGAAAGTAGTTGAAATAGCCAGTGCTGGTTTATGCTGTTCTGCAATCTGTGTTTAGATTCACAGCCAGTAATGTCAGACATGGTTTCTATTTTATTCCATTCTTTATCTCTGTGTTCTTATTGATAGAAGATGTCCATTTCTCTGTAAGGAAAAACTAGGATATTGGCCTTCCTCAAAAAGTGAATGTGAGGTTACAAGCAGATGTATTCTGGTGCTACTCTTTATGTAACTCTGTTCCCAGTAAACTTCCCTGTATGAAAATGAAAGGTTATAGGAAGCATTGAGACGAAGTTGCTCTGGCTCTTCTTTGCATCTCAAGTTTCCGTCTAGATCCAAATCTGGCTCTGGTACAGAAGCAACGCTTGTCTCATTAGTCAGTTTTTCTCTTGTTAGGGGCCAGCAATGCTGAATGATACAAGTGTGTGTGACCTGTTTGGGAGAGATAGACAGGAGAGTGCTTGTGTGACTCTGTTCAGAGATGTCCAAGAGTAAAATACTGAATTACTCTTTTGCTGATTTCGTAATGTGGAAATATTCGTGTTTCACAGTTCTGTTGCTCCTAATCGTTCATGTTTGTTTACACTGAGGTGAGACAGTTGTTTGGCTGCAGGTCCAATTTATTTCCAAAGAGGGCAAAATTTTTCTGTAAGGTTCTTTTTCTAAGTTCAGGAGGTACCTACCTCTTTCTCATGATGTATTTGAGAATGGCTGCTCTGTGCATGTTAACCCACTGAATATGCTCTGGGGCAAGACTGATACTGGTCTGTATTCTTCTCACTGATTTTGAAGGACATAAGATTCTTGGCCTGTAGGATTTGAAGATACTCAGTTAATTACAGAGGCTTTTTCTTTCTGTGAGTTATCTTTTATGCAAATTTTTTTTTGCTTTGTGTATAAACGTCTTGAAACCTATACTTCCAAAAGCAGTTATTTTCTCATACACAACATATTTTTAATGATTTGGGATGACAAATTGAACACTGATTTACCTCCATGTGTGGTGTTCTTAATTTTCTGTAGAAGTCCAGTTTTTAAAGAAGAAACCAAAGTCATTTTACTCTTTTCTCAAGCTTCTCTCTAAGGAGCAAATTTTTAAAGGAAAATTCTTAAGAAAGATGTTATTTTTATCTAAAGAATGTGAAATTGAGAAGGGGAAACCTAAGGCTAAATTATCCTAAGATCAACCATTTCTGCTCATCTTCCACTAAGTCTGCTTAGCTACTGTGTACTCATTAAATTTTTCTTTGAAATTGGTGAAATAAAGGAAGATACCTGACGTGCTCAGTAGAGCAGTGGGCATGGAGACCTAGAAATATGTTGAAAATACAGAAATAGTAGAATAATATCCTGCTTCTTAAATAATTGTGGATAGGTTGGGAGAGGGTGAGCTGCTTTCTCACACTGCCCCTTCACTAAGTAAAGGCACTTGTTAAGGTACTTTAACTGGTGATACTATAGTGCTGACAGGAAGCCCAGACTACCTAGTTAATCCATACCCAGGCAGTACAGATATTTCTGTGTATTGCAGAAGGAAGTGAAAATGAGATTGAAAATACAGTCCACCATTATTCATCTGCTTTTAAAATGAGATAGCATGACCTAGCCTTGCAGGCTGCTCTGTGCAACCATATTTCTGGATGCTCTCGTCATGTCTGCCTAGCACCTGAGGAGAACATCCCAGGTAAGTAGAAACCCACAAAAGTAGTGACCTGGAGTTGTTGTAAAGTAGTGCAGATCTCAGAATAGCAGGGTTGAGTTACAGTTAGTCACTACACCAGTCAGAAGGTTTGGGGAAACAAGAAGCAGGTGACTTTTCTATCCCAAATTCATATACCAAAGCACGTTCAACTTCTTCACTAGCCTGACTTGGAGAAAAATGTAAAGACAAGTGAACAAAGGGCTTTAATGTCACTCTGTTAGCTTTGTAGGTGGGTGCTGGCTCCATCTGCTGCCCAGCAGGGCTTTTAACAGGACCTGTAGTCTTATTTTTGCTAGTATGTTGATGTTGGTGCAGCAATTGATTTGCCTTTGGAGGACTTGAAGTGGGTGTAAAAGTGTTTTTCTCCACTGTGATCCTATCAAATGCTTGATGCTGGCCCGAGGGTTTTTGGAGTAGTTCATAAGAACAATATGGGAATTTGTCCATATTTAAAAAAAGACTCATTCAAAAAAAATGGTCCTCTACTCAAGTGACTTAAAACTTGCTTCTCTAAACTAGAAGCTTTCTATTTGTAAGAATACAACTATTATGATTTTATTAAACTGGAAAACACTGAGTGATCTCCATCACTTTTTTCCTGAGCCCAAGAGGCCAGACATAACTGGGAAAAACAAGGGACTTAGGAATAACTGGGTACACTGGGAAATAGAGCGATCTGATGACAAGACTTTAATATTCAGAGCACTTTTTCAAGGAAAGAGTCCAGAAAACCTTTATACGTTTAAAAGACAATGTAAATTGTGTCTTATTTCCATTAAACTGTATGTAAGTGCCAGTCGGTGCCTAAATGCTCTGTGGCTAAAGGAGGTGCAGGCTATACTGCAGTGTCCATCTCATTCAGTTGCTTTTAGTTCATCCGTTCCTGAATGTTTGTTGTTTGTGTTTCATTATGTGGCAATTCATAAAGCTTCCCTAGCAAACTGGCTTGCTCAACAAAATCTGTGTTGTAATATCATTTACAGGTAGGACAGATGTAAGTCTCATCTACATTAGTAGATCTTGCCCATATTTTTATTAGGAAACCAACCTATTATGGCAGCTTAAATTACTACTGTATAAGCAGGGGTAATTGCAATTGTTGTGTTTCAGCACCATTCATTTAAAGATTTCTCAGACTTAAACTGAGGTGAATCTGAAGGACTGCAAGTCCCAGAAAGACAGCTGGCCCAGTTTTCCAAGGACACGGTGTCTGCAGTTTCTTTTGGCTTCTGTGTAGTTTTAGAGGCTCAGTGCTCTTGGAAATGGAATTGAGTGAGAGATAATAGTGAAATAGCCCTCTGGAATGATCACTAGATTAGGAAAAGATTAGTCAAATAGCTTGACGCTTCTGGTATTTTTATGTAGATAATAATGGTGTTGAAATAACCTAATTTGAATGAGATTTTTATTAGAAAAAATGCAGAGGCATGTCAGTTGTATTTAAAAAAAGACCTGTTGTGATGCTTATCTGTTTTCTGTATGACAATTAAAAACTCAGTTATGTTTTTATGGCTATAAATCTGCATCCTGTCATGCATTGCAGTATGTTGGCACTTTGTCAAAAGTGTGGCAGACTTCAGTGCTATGAACCTGTTGAAGAACATACAAATTTGTTTCAAGAAAATCAATGAAAATACATGCCATTCTGATTGACCAAATCCAAATGACTTCAATCTATGATTGATTAAATCAGGTTGCTTCAAAACTCATAATGGGTGTCTGGAATGACCTTACTTAATGCTGTGAGTGCTTTAAATGTCTCTGGAGAACTTAGATTAGCTGACTGAGTACCCTGTTAAAGAAAAGATGTTCTATGTGAGCAAGTTGTCCCAAAGGGATAAAACTGGTCTCAGATGCCCTGGAGGAAATACATACCTGAATGCATGTGATAAAAGGCAGCTAAGGAGTCAAAGAAGAAGCTTAGAGGTTAAAATTGCCAGATTAGTATTTTATCCAGATTGGAAAGAGAGGATGCCATATATACATTGCAAATAACCTTCCATGAGGAAAGCTTATCGATTATAATGTGATTTCAGAGATAATATTTCAAGATCAAGTAATCGCTCTGAGATGTTGCTGTGATTTTTGAGCTGTAAACGACATACCCTACACAACTCGTGATGCTTTTAGAAGCATTAGTTTTGGAAGCTGCAGAGCGAACTGATGGAATTTTCCACCAGAATGGTATAGGTGGAGGTCTGACAGCGAAGCCACTGCTGCTGCACTGTTCCTGGAGTCGTGGAGGGGAGGGTTGTTTTTCTTCTTCCATCGAAGCCTGGCAATTTTCAGCCAACCTTCTGTATATCTTGCACTTGCTCATACACAGCTTTGGGAGCATATGCTTATATTCGTAGTAGATATAAATACTTACAGAATCTCTGAAACATTCAAACAACTGTGTGCATCTGTGAACCTGCAAACCTTTGAGATGGATTTTAACAGGTGTAAATCTGCTTCTAGTTCTGATGTGTCTGTACAGATGCTGTCTTCGCAAAGCCCATGCACGCAATTCAGTAACTTTGTAGAAAGAGAAGGCTGGCTGCCAAGAAAAATTAACTCTGGGTCTTGTGTCAGTTAAGCAGTTTAATTGGCTTTCACACCTAAGGCTGAAATAAAAACAAGCTACTACTTGTCACCATGCTCTGAGAGACTGGTCCCTTCAGAGAGTAACAGACATCCATCTGCTTCAGAGGGAATTTATTACAACAGACTGTGCCCTACTACACTGAAATTCAGCTGCCTTACCCCAGAAACGACACCCCCCACCCCCCCACCCGCAATGCCAGGGTCCTTGATCATCTTCTCGCACCCATCTTCCCTGTCCAAAATAGCCCAGAGATGGATTCCTGTGTGCTGGGTGTCTCCATTCTTTACAGCTTTCTCCCTTCCCATGATCTGCAATGTAGCTGTGCTGATGGAAGAGTGTGCTTTCTCTCCAGCTGGCTCCAAAGCTAGTGCCATTGATCAGATGTATTGCAGAAATGCAGAAATACTGGAACAGAGGCTCCAGAATGAGATATTGTGCGAACCCAGGAAAAAACCCCAGCTTCTAACTCAAGCAGCACCAAAGACAAAAAGGATTCTTGTGTGAGAAGAAAAAGCAAAGGAAGAGAGGGGCCAGTGTCATCATAGTTATGCACAGTCGAGTGTGAATTAAGAAGGGATAGATGGAAAGACCAAGAAAAGGAAAACCAGGAGAAGGTGGCAGAGAAGGACTGAAGGAAAGGGAGTCTGGGGAACATGCAATTCCTCTCCAACTTGAAGAGGCTGTGTGGGAGAAGACTGGAACCAATACACAGTCCACAGAAGAACAGACATCTCACTTCACATTTACAGAGCATGGGTAGAAATTGTGTTTCTCAGATTGTGCCAGTTAAACAACTCAGCCCCTGAAGGCAGGAGAATGTCGTCAGCATCTGTTTTACAACTCTGGATTAATACAAATGCTAAAACAGTGGCACTGTGTCATACTTGAGTCCTGTTGAAACACCCAGGTTAGGACTAGACTATACAGCCTTCCAGCCCTGCATTTTATCAGAAGTGTGTTCATCTGTAGAAATTTCCTGTTGTGCCCTGCCATTAAATGAGAATGTCCATTCGGGGGGGGAAAAAAAAAGTTAAAATCTGAACAGAAACAGATATTAATATCTTGGATAAGTCTGCCACTAAGATCCCCTAATGAGTGAGCCTGTGAGTCAGGGATGGTGTTTCTTGATATGGTTTAATTTCTTTTTCTGTTTCTTCTTTTATCAGGATGTTACTCTTTTCATAACCCAGCACTCAAACATCAGAAGGTAATTTGGGGCTTTTACTAGCACAAATTTGGACAAGTCAGTGGCTCAATGCCGTCATCAACTCTGAGTATTTGTTACAAAAAAGTCCTGTCCTGCCAAAAATATGAACTTTAAATTATCATTGTGTCATTATCTCCTTAAAAATGTAAATGAAACAAATCAGCTCATCAAATGTTTTTTGTCTTTGCTATGCTGCTGCTTCTAATTTAAAATTTTGTTTTGAAACACTCCAAGGAGAGGGAGAAGGACAAATTCGTATTTTTTTATGAGATGGTCCTTAAAACAGAGGATTAATGCAGTTTGAGCTGTCAGTCCATATTATACCTGGATGTGTCATTTATTTCTTATGGCTTCATTCTCTCACTAAAACTCTCTTGATACTTCCTGCCTACGTTCAAACTTTTTTGGCATATTAATCCTTGCAAACAGTATGCATGTTTTGTTTACATTTGGGGTTTTTTTAATAATTCCTAAGGCTCTTAGAGTCACTGGAAGGATTTTAATGTATTTTCAAACTAAATAATGGCTTAGAAAGCTGTCTTAAACTTACTTTTTCATGTTAGTGCAAATGTCTTTCTCATTTTTTATCACGTATCTAACATTTCTTTGACTGTGACCTACTCTGCTTCCATTTATGTCATCTGAATTGATGATTGGTTTGCTAACATCTATTATGGCTTAACAACAGAGAGAAGCATGCTGATTTAAAAAAAAAAAAATTATCTGCATGGAACTTTTTTTTGCTCCTCTCCCACAGCCTTTACTGTATTTTCATATTTCTGGTGTCAAAGGGGTGGCTTTCAAGATAGTTAAAGAGTTTCTTTCAAGGTATTCATGACAGTGAAGTCAAATATTTTCCTTAGAATCAGACAGTAGCTCTTACTGGTATCAACATACGCCATAATATGCTCCCCCTGCCCAAGCTGTAGAAAGTGCTTTCAGCAACCCAAATCCTTGTCCCCTGCTCCCTTTTCCTTTTCCCTTTCTACTTGAAAGTGCTTATGCTTTTGTTCAAGCACAAAGACTTGCCCAGCCTACCTGCACAGGTCTACACCACAGTTTTGTAATCTCTGGAACACAAGTGTTGCTTCTTCCTCGGTGAGGAGGTACTTGGCAAATGACATTGGAATGTTAAGTTGTTGTGGGGTTTTTTGTTGTGGTTTTTTTTTTGGTTTTTTTTTAAATGGCGTGTCATCACTTTCTAAAAAAACCTTGTATTTCAGGAGCAATGTCACTGGGATTTATCTGGTATGATGGGATAACTGTTTTCCAGCTCCATTAAAGATGTCTGAATTAAATTATCAGAATAGAACTTGCTTTGTAGAGATTTGTTATTATAAAGCAGGGCATATCATGTAGTTTCTTTTTGACTTTGGGAAAGTCACAGATGCTTTAATTCATTATACATAAAACTTGATGTACTTGTCACATATCTTTTTTTGGTATTGCTTACTTGAACTGTAGTCTCTTAGGTCAGGAATTCTTTCTTGTGTATGTAGAGTTCAGTACTGTGGAGCTTGATGTCATTTGACACCTCTCAGCATTACTGTAATACATATTATTAAAAAGCATCAAGCAATGTTTTATAGAATTTTTTAGACTAACTTGCAGCAGCTTAGTGTGATTCCCCTTTGTTCACATTATTTAGGAACTCTATCATTAACATTATGGTATTTGAATTTTGGAAGGAAAAATCGGGAAAGAGATATATATGACTTAATTTTTGCCATTTCCAAATACACTGCCTTTTCAATTCTAATTTTTTTCTGAAGGTTATACAGAATACAATATAAACAGAGTTAGAGAACTCTGATGTGATGAGTCTTTCAAAATCTGCATGTTCGTGATAAAGAATTAAGGGGAACTGATATACTGCCTGGGAAACATCCTCTTCTCCAATGTTTGGGAGCACAAGATCCTAAGCAGAAACTAAGTTTGTTCTCTTTTTCCAACTTCAGTGAAGCACTTACATAAGTAAGTACTGGGATGGGTCCTAAAACATTTGTTGTCATCTAGACCTTATAATGACAAATTCTTGGGTCAAAGTAGCAAGTGAGATGGGGCAGTGGTGATTAATGGTTTGAACAAAAGTAGGTTTTGCTGTACCTTTATAACTGGAGTGGCATGCCTTTGATATTCTCATCAGTATTTGTTAGGGCCTTGAGGGCTGCACACCTGTCGGATCCACTGCAGTCCTTGAGGGTGGAGAAAGATTTAAAAATTTGTCTATGAAGATCCCTGTTCAGGGTGAGAATTAAATTACACTAAGTTCTTATGGCTGTCTTATCCTTTGCCATGACAAAGGTGCATGTCTTAAATGGAGTGACACCTAGTTGCTAAGTATGGAAAGACTTCTGTGCTCCATAAAAGGATAGCATATAGGGGAATATATTTGTCATCTCGCCTGTCTCCTCGGAGAAATGGTTGAAGGTAAAATGTCATCTTTGAGGATGCGCTGTAGTTCACCTCTCATGGCAAAATTAAGATCTAAGGATCTGGAATGTAATGATATATTTTCTTTTTTTGACTACTGTAAACTGGAACAGGAATATTGTTTTATTATTTTATTTAGCATGCAACAAAGTACAGAGTGCAAAGTTTAATGGCATGTATACACACGTGAATATATGTGTGAAGCATCTGTGTGAAGTAGATATACAGACAACTAGCAATAAGCAGGATTTACTTCATGCAAGCACAAGTAACAAGATACACAGTGTGAGCTGGTAGTTTTTAGTAGTCCTTTAATATGCATTTCAAATATGTTTTTACTATGAGAGGGGCGGACTTAAATGTTGCTTTTCTAAATTCTCCTAGAGCAAAACTTTTAGTGAGGGCTGGACCTAGTGCTCTGTATGAGGGGAAGACAGAGCTGTGATTCATATTTGACTGGATGTGCATAAGTCTTGGGGTTATAATTTGAGAGTTTAGGAGAACACAGTTGCTGACCTCTGCTTTGAGCCTGTGTCTTCATGTTTAATACCACAACTCACTAACCTGATGTGGGAAAAAGACTCAAAGAATAATTGAACTTCTTTGATTCAATACTTTTCTGTTTGGAGAGATTTCTGAGAAGCCTTGGAAGTTCATCATGTCTTGTGAAATTTATCTAGTGAGAGAGGGATTTAGCTGTTATTCACTGCACATGTGCTTGATGATGTCTTCTGCTTGTTCCTGTGTGTCTGTACAGTAGGGTCAGGTTATTCTACCTCGCTTCTGTTTTCCTTGTTCAAACTGAGATGATTCTTAGGGAATGTATTAAATGCATTGGACTGAAATACTAATCAGTAGATTCCCCAGAATGTTTGACAGGTCTTCAGTATTCTCCTGACAAAGTTAGCTTGCCTTTGCTTTGATTCCCACCTTGAATTTCAGAAGCAAAGCATGGATGATTTGGCACTCCCTGTGCTTAGCAAAGTTTGGGTTACTGGTATGAATCCTTTATTACAAGAGGTTTATTGACCAAAGGTTCGTCGTTTCACATACTGGTCACTGGTTTAAGTCAATGTCTCTGGAGAGTGCTTGTAGTTCATTAGAGTGATGTTTCATGTATTATAAATTCATTGAGATATTCATGATACTCGTTTTAGCTGAGATCTTAACAGTAGCATTCTTGTGTTCAAAATATATATGTGAAAATATCTAGTGAACAAAAATGAGGAATAAGAACCATGATGGGTCTATGTTATTACTAGATGTAGTAGCTATAGCACATTTTTCCTTTCATGAAAAGCTTCTGCAGCACTTCTGTAGGTGACTAGTATATGGTGCACTGAAGATACAACCTTGAAAACAGGTACAACAAGCCTAGAGTGTTGTTCTTGCGTGAAAAGCAAAGGACCAAACGTGAAGGATCCAAGCATGGCCGTGCAGAGAAGCCTCTTACGAATTTGACAGTCAGGTACTATTATTGCTGTTTGACACTAATCTCTCCAGAAGTACATAGTGCTAAATTTTGAACTTCTGGAAGGATGATTTGCTCTGTACTCAAGCTGAAAATATGACACATCTACATACACTGTCTTATTTTTCTTCAATTACATCCTGACAGTAAAATTCTCCAAGTTTCTGAACATCAGACGAAACACAAGCAAGTTATATTGCAGTCTACTGGGGAGACTTACCTGTATCAAAGGAGTCTGGGGACAGAGAATGGATGTAGAAAGAATGGAAGTCTAAACACAGTGTTTTGTGTAGACGTTGATGGATTCTAGGTGACTTTCGTTTGTTATCAAAACTTGTTAGTCAAAGATGATAAGTAATGTGTTATAAATGCTCAAAATGCCACTTCTCCAGCCTCCACATGCGAAAGAGAGGTACTAGGAAAATACAGGGGAAAAAAATTTTAAAGCATGAACTTTTTTTTTTTTTTTAAAAGACATCACCTGAGCATCTTATCTTATCACTTGAGCTGTATGTCAGCTCTTTATTCTTTGACTACAGGAGTTGCGCATGAATGAGACGAGTTCACTTGCCCGCAGATAACCTTCTCAAGAGGCCTTTCTTGTTGCTCTGTGGTCCTAGTGTGCATGCTCTTGTGCTCTCTCTCTTCCCCTTAATTAGATTTGTGGTAGTAGGCACCACACTTGCAGTGAATGTTGTACCACCTTGTCTTCTGGAAGGTCAGCGCCTGATAACTAGCTGGAAAAAAATGTGTTCACTTCTGTCATATTTAATTTACCATTGTTCTTTGGCTGTTTTACTTTAATTTCTCCTTAATGTTTTTGCTTCCTTTTAATTTCTCCTTCTCTGCCTTCTCTTAACTTACAATAACATTTTGACCTTTCATTTCATTCTTCTCTCGTATATTATACAATGTTTAAGTCCTTTTTTTCATCTTTCTTCTCTGTATTCCACTGTTTCTCCTCTCTCTCTTCGGTCACCTATCCTTACTCTTGTTGCTTCTTTAGCACCATGAATGGCAATAGCAGCATGATCACCTCAAATTGATGCTCCAAAACAAAGTGCTGTCCCACTTTTCTCCTTACCCACATCTCTATTGTGCTTGTACCTGTTGTGCTTGCATGCCTTCATAGCCGAAGAGGCTTTCATGCTGGTGGTGTGGAGGGGCCATCCATGCTGTGACAGCGCTGATTATGAACTTCTGAGGAGGCCTTCTTGGACAAAAGAAAATCTTGGGACAGTGGGCATTAGCAGAGTAGATGAGAGTCAGTAGTTGTTTTAAAGGGAAGGGAAGAGAGATTGGTAGTTAAAACTGTGTCCTGAAGATCACATTTTAGATGTGAGCTAGAGGGCAGGCTAAAACATTAAAACCGACATTAGTGACTTCTAAGACCTTCCTCTGCAACCAAAGACTGGTCTTCTGTGAGACGAGCTGTTATATGCTATTGAGAGGGAAATGGAAATAGAAGGGAGCTACAGTACAACGAACCAGCTACATGGTTAAACCTGAGCACGCTAGTGCATTGTAATGGCTTTAGCAAGGAACTATCAAACATTGCCAAAAAAAGAGACATTACAGTCATTGAAACAAGTGGAGGGAGTGGGGGAAGCATGGCTGCCAGTTCAGGGGGGGATATAGTTATTGCCATTTCGTCTTGCTATAATGCATAAACATACTGTGTGCTTATGGAATGTGTGAGACACTTCTGCAGTTAGTGAAATGAAAAAAAAAAAAAAAATCCTTTGACAACACAGAAAATACAAGTATTAGTATTACTGTCAGCATGAGAGAACGTAGTATTTATTTGGGAATATTGGTCATCTTGCTAAATAATCAGAGTCTATATAAAACCCACATAAAGTTTCATAGAGGTTTGGTGTTACCAGTCCCAGTTGTGCAATAAGAATGAGTCACATCTTCCAAGATCACAAGATTTGCTTAAAAATCAGAGGAGTTTATTTTTAATTGGGTTTCATTTTTATTTGCCTTTTTTATGTCAAACCTGATTCATTTTTTCCACTGTTTTTCTGTGATGGTTACTGCTAGCGGTGCCCACCCCCCTCTTTTTTTTTTTTTTTTTTTTTTAAAGGAAGGGATTTTAACAAGAACACCAAATATTTCAGGACATGTAACAAAATCATGTAATTGCTGCCAAGTCATGTTGGCAGGCAATTATCAAAGTAATTCCCCTTTTAGTAGAAAGAATGAAGAGTAGGAGGTTGTAGAATAAAATAAGATCAAGCTAAAGTTTTGTATGTGCTGTTTTGCGTAACCAATAGTCACACCCTAGAGAAGAGTGTCGTCACTGGAACAATATGTTTTATTAAGGACTGGGTACAAAATTAAACTGGTCACAAAAATTTTGTCTAGTACTTCTAGGTGTATGGAAGTTTGTTCCAAGTAATTTGCTCTTTAAAGTCCTCTTCTACCCCTCCTCCCATCACTCCACTTTTGTAAAAAATAGATGATATCAAGTAAATCTTAACTCTCTACATTGAAGGCAAAGCACTGAAGTGAAAGGGTTATATACAAGGTTTCTTCCATAATCCTCAGTTTCTCCACGGGGAATTATCTGACATTATTGCAACTGCAAATTGCATCAGATAAAAATCTGTCCCTAATGCTCTTGGATATATATATATATTTTTTAATTGAACTCTTTCTGTCAAGAATCCTTACTAGAATACTCTTGGAAAAACTCTTTTGGAGAGTCAGAAGTTCTGTGCAGACCCCAGCTGTGGTGTACTGACACAGTACATCCCAAACTGAGGGGATGCAGGGCATGAGTACGTCTTTCTGTTCAAAGTTTATGATTTGAGTCCCAGCTTTCAGATGACATGTCTTTTGCTTTTATAATAGGAAGAGAGACTTTTTGTCTCTTCATAGCAGTACTTACTTTTAATGGTGCAAAAACAGTCTTTGCTGGGTTTTAGTGGACCGTAGGTATTTCCCATGATAGCAGCAGTGTTCTAAATGCTTCTATTCCACGTCTAAATTACTCTCTTAGGTGACTTCTGAGCTAAACAAAATAAATCCTAAACCAGGTCCCTGCTGGTATTTCTTTAAAGGAAGACCTTTGTATCAGAGGAGGCAAATTCACCTGTGATGTAATCAAGCACTATGGAAAAACGGGACATTTGGTTTTGCAAAACTTGAGTTTAGTCTACCATTTAGATTTTCCTTGATATGCTGTATTACTTAGAGTAATACAGTAGAGTTACTTACAGTAATACAGTCATTCAGTGGGGAGTTTTTCCCTTGGTCAAGTATGGGCAACTAGTTTAAAACCAGGTGCAGGAGAGATATATTAAAATATATAACTTCAACGCTTCAGTGAAGTGACAACTTTTTTTTTATGGTTTTTGTTAAATTAAGGTGGCACCAGCTACTGCTTGTCTCTGCATCGCTTCTACATAGTCTGAAGAGGTATCATTCACCAATGAGAGTGAAGTAAGGTGTCCCAGCAGCTTTATGGGGCAAGGCATATTTCTCAGCAGCTCAAGTTCAAGCCCTACTCAAAACTTGCACCAAGTCAAAAAGGAGCTTGTGAGAACTTTCCCTTTGCTAGATCTATTGTACAGAACTTTCTATTCTGCTGAACTAACTGTAGATGAGAAACATGCTTCTGGGTAAGTAATTCCATGTGGAGGTTGAAATCTGTCTTTCAACTAGCTGCATAATAGACGGCTGTATGCTCGCTCCAGCTGTATGGAAGGAGAAATACATGCACTGTTTTGCTGATTTATTTTTAATAGCAATCCATTAGTGAAAGCTGCTCTCATTTATTGTAGTTTAGGAACTGAGTAGTCGAATTAGGAAATATTAGCACTGTGGGTGCCTGTGATCTGGTTTTTTTTAGATACTTTTTATCTTTAGGTAAACTACGTCAGAGAAATACAAATGCCCAAAGTCAGCATTTGAACTTTATCTTTTTCTTTTCCCTGTTCAGATGCTAATCGTGACATTTTCTGAAGGAAGGCTATAAATGAAAATTCATGTTAGTAAGCCCATTGGAAGAATGTATTTCTTAAATATTAAAATAAATTTGTTTCTTATTTGCAAGCACACTGATGGTTTACTGTAAAAATGTAATGCTTGATTATTGTATGTCTTTAATTTCCTTTTAGCATTATGCCGCTAAATCCTGTTGACTGATACTATGTTGTATAATAGTTTCAATAACCATGAATAGTAATAGCATTTGAAAGGGAGGATGCCTTCATGTGTATTTTAAAGAACAACTTCAAATTACTGAGCTTATGAAATGTTAATATGTTGCAGATTACACTGTGCTGCTTAGCTGCAGCGTTAAAAATGTGCATGATGCATTCAGAAAGTTCCTCTTAGGATCCCTTGTTAGGTTGAAAACATAAATGCTCTCTTTCTATCCTCAAAGTCCTGGTTATATTTAGATGATTAGCTTATAGAAAACATTTTATATATATATATATTTTTTTTTTTTTTTACATAAGGCAACCTTGTTTGGAGGAATGTCATTGATAGTTCTTTCAGATGTTGAAATAAATACTAATAGAATGCTCATTTTCTGTGAATTGATTGTTATAAAATACCCTCTGCTCTGTGTAAGTATGATCGTCCTCAGACTGTGGCAAATTCTGTTTCATAGGATTCCATTGCTTTTAAAGCTACTTTTTTTTCTCTTTTTTTACTAAAATCAGTATGTATCCATTGACCATAATTTTTGGTTACTGTCACCTGTTTTAAATTTCTAAAGTCATGAAAATGACCTGGGGAGATGTTTTTATTAGGCAGAATTTAGGATTAGTGCAGTATTCATCTTAGTCTAATGAAGCTGTTCAGATTTCAGCAAGTCAGATTGTGTGTTTGTAGATGCTTCAGAGCTGCAAATATAGCTATTTTCATAAGCATTTATCCCTTATTGTCTTTTTCACCAAATATGTGTCTGTGACATTGTTCTTATGGTTTGTTTGATGATCATTGTTTTACAGCTTGGATGCCGAGTTCTTTGTGGTAGGTAAATGCTCTCTGATTTTTCTAGACCTTTGCTTCTCTTTGTCATTTTGTGTATTCAGTCATAGCCATGACAATTTTCTGTATTGCAAAGAAATACATGTTGTAGAAGGTTTTAACAGAGAAGTCTGAGAGAAATCTGGTGATTTGGTTGTTTCTGTTGCTCCCTTAATGTGATTTCAGCATTCTGTATTTAGAAATGTCTTAATTCTCTCTGAACTTGGAGCAGTCCACACCTTCCATGCCACCTTTAGGATGCTTAGTTAAACATCACTCGTCATAATTTCCCTGTGCTACTGTTATCATGGTAATGTCTGGATTCATATTTATCTTTGTTTTTCCAGTGTGGCTTATCTGACAGCCCACAGGAATGGGCCAGCCTGCCATGCACTGCCGAGCAGCCATTTGCTGTGGGCAGTGCAGGCAGCCCAAAAATCTTGGGTTATTCCTGACACCTGGAAGACAAGGCATAGGTGATGGGAAGTCTGTGCTGGCCACGCATTGTCTGTCTGCTGCCCTTGGCTGGTGAACGACAAGCCCAAGCTGATGGTGTCCTGGAAAAATGGCTGGCAGGCTGAGAGAGAGCAGTAAGAGTTCAAAAATTGGGGTCAAGCCTTTGGGGACAGTTGCAATGTGATGAAAACAATAGAGGAAATCCTGTCTATCCAGAAAGCGTAAAAAAAACCCCACCCCAAATCAACAAAGAAACCCAACTAACGAAAAAACCTCACTTTTGACTCATCAGAACTGCTTTATGCAGAACATGCAGTTCTCTTAAGCTGAGATACTCTGTTAAGAGGGGAAACACAATAAAACTTGGAAGCTTGTGCACCAAAGATGATACGAATTTCAGCAAGACCTGAGCAACACAAATGCTGCCAGATGAGGAAAAATGACTAGCCCTTGCTGATGGCAGTGACTACCACTGACCTTGCTTTTGGGGAAGCAGGCTCTGAGTCACAGGGGCAAGAGGTAGCAATAGGGGTCAGAAAGGGTCCTAGAAAGGGAGTGTTTGAACGGGACTCCGAGCCTGTGGGAGGTGTTGGGTAAAGAGTGGTAATCCAGAAGTACAGAAGTACTCCACCGTCACTTTCCCAATATTACTTCCTGATAACAGCAATTTAAAAAGCTTTCTTTGTAGCAAAGATGAAGCCAGCTTTACAAGTAAGCAAGTATTTCAGTGATGGGCACTAGTAATGGGTAGTGCACAAATAAAATTTGCATCATAGGTTTATGTCTAGATAGGTGAATATCCCAGATGTATATACAGATTTCTTGGTTTGCAAACAGATATTTGGGTTTGTTCAGTGCTTAAAAACTTGGCCTTTGGGGAAAAGATGCTGTTATGTGCTGTAATACTAAAATGCTTTGAGCAAAGTTTAAAATCATTATATTCTATAGCTGTAGGGAACACTGAGATGTTTTAGAATGACTTATTCAAATTTCCTTATAGTTGATGGTATATTCGTATTTGAATAAATTCAGGAAAAATTCATCCTAAGCTGTTTCTATCCAGTATTGCTTTATAGAAACAGGAAAGTATAATCATTTTGTCACTTAAAGCTGCTTAAACCTTCAGGGGAAAAAGGGTTACTACTTAAATTTCAGATGAAAGGAGTGTTTTGTGAATTCATCTGTGTCATGTATTCATACCTGAATTAAAATAAGCCATGATGTACTGCACTTTCTTGGGAACATTACATAAACTTCCTTGTTCTAAACCACGCACAAGTTTGAAATGTGCAAACAGAACTGAAAGAAACTTTGCAGTATTTCTCCCCAAGCAGGAAGCCTAATATTTACACAACAATCAATAGGTAGTGGACACAGAGGCAGGCAGTACTCTCTCCTACAAAACTTGGTTTAACTGGTAAAACCAGGTAGGATCTATCTGAACAACAGCTTTCTTTTTTAGTTAGACGTGTACAGTTGGGGATGGGTTTGGCTTCAATTCTGTGGAATCTTGTTGACTGAGATTTGGAGTTGCGCAATTAAAACAAGGGATTGTTTAGAAGTATGTTATATTTGGAAGAGTTTTCTTCTTTAATTTCTGGAATTTTGATCAGATCTTTCATTAGTGTTTTTGTGAGTCTCTAAAGAAGATTAGTCGAGAAAAAATCTGATCCTGATACAGCTTGCTTGGGCATAGATAAGGAATTTCTTTACGTGTGATTTACTTATATCTTCCTTTAATTCTTTGCTGTGATGTTTATTCTGTTCGTTCTGTGTGCCTTTAGGGAGAAGCTCTGTCTTCATTGCAGGCAGATAGGCAAAGGGAAGCCAGAACGTAACTGACCTCAGTGCAACCAGAAAGGGACATGAAGGGACAGGGGATGGTATACTTATTATTTCCCATTATTGTCTTATCTATAGGGCTAATAATATTATCTGACAATAAAAGTTGGCAATTTTCAATTCAGGCAAAAAGTTGCTGAATCCAGAAACTTGTAAGAGGAAGCTAAACCTTAGTTCCTCTTGTTTCCAACATTCTTCTTGTGAGGATTCTGAAAAATGTTGTTGTTCCCTGATTTCTGTGGGTAGGCATGTGCTACCTGCAAAGAATGGTTGAGAGAAAGGCCTGCCTGTCCTCATACCCCTGGAGGAGACCTGTCCATTGGAAAGAGAGGAGGTAGTACTGCACTAAATTTCAGTTTTGAGAGTGGACATTTTGCTCTTTTACCCTGGTGTGTGAAGGTTGTGGGTACGGCATGAGCTTCAGAAGTAGCATGGTCCTTTCTGAGATTGGTCAGTTTTTTGGTAGGCTGTTGAAATCTCTCTGGGGCAAAGGTGAGGGTAGGAACTGGTGATATTTAACCCTTCAGAAGGTACATCAATAAATCAAAGATTAGATGGAGATGGTGAGGAGATTCTTCCAAATATCAACGATCAACAGAAATGTGAGAAGTTACCCAAAATTTTAAGAATCTTTCTCAATGGACAGCATCAGGTAATCCTCATTGGGTGATGTCTACCAGTTTTTCTTTGTTCATGTGTATATTCCATACAGTTATTTATAATATATGTTCTCAGTAGTGACTTGAAATTTAAAACAGTAATAAAAATTTAAACCAGAGAAGGAAAACTTATACTGACAAATTATAAGCTACTGAAAAACGTGGTCTTACAGTAAAAAGTAATGTGCAGGCCTCCTAGTTGTTCTAAATGTGCTGTCTATTGTAGTAATGCAAGCCAGACAATGAAGTTAGGCTTATGTTATGACACAAATAAACTTTTGTAGTCTTTGTGATTGAAATCTCTGTTTTATTAAGTAATTTCATTAACGGTTGTTACCAAAGAGAACTGTATCTCAGGCTTGCATGTTCCAAAGGGCAGTGCTCCCCAAAGAAATTCTATATACACCCTTTGGGTGTAGATTCAGACCGATGACCACTGTTCCCTGATAAAGCAGATTCCTTTATTTGAAGAGGTAATGATTGATGTAACAGTGATAGGTTCAGTTATACACAAGTGATGAGGCATCGCACCAGCATTTATATGTTATTTTCAAAACCCGCCTGCTGGCCGACTAGTATCTTCATGCCTATGCAGAGCTCCATTTGATACTGTTTTCTTACTTAGCATCCTGCTTATATGCTTGTGTGGTACTAGAATTAAAAAAAAAAAAGACTTGCATATATAACTAAATTATATTCTGAAGTAATTTTTTTTTCTCTGATTTTAGCAGGTAGTTAGACATTAACTAAAATTTATGTCCTTGGTGATGCTGTGATTTTTAGTTGTCAAGTTCAGTTTAGTACAGAATCAGATTGTTCTTTCTAGATTTTATGGGGAATCTGAAGAAAGAGCTTTCAGAATGGTGGAAGGAAAATTTGTTTTTGACCTGCTCCTCTTTGTCATTCTACAACAATACATGCATTGTTAAATGTCAAGACATTTGCTAAACACAAAAGAGTGATCAAGTTCATCTCACCATATCTTGCTCGCTGTGACCTGTATTTCTTGTTCTTGCACAGGAAAGCATGAAGTCATAACTTTTACCATATTACATAACACTACCATATTGCTCAACAACTTGGATGGTGTCTATCCTAAGCCTGTAGAATAGCCTGTTTTGACTGATTGAGAAAAGGCTATGAATAGAAGTGAAACCCCAAAACAAAACACTGCCCCCAAAAACCCCCTAAACTTGTCCTATACGTAGTTGTGTTCAATTTGTTGTAAAGAAACCAAAATATAATATATCCTTGTATATAATATATAATTGTTAAAATAGAACTATTGCAGACTCCGGAGACTTAAATTACTTTTATGTTACTTATGATTACTTAGGGATACAGCACTACATTGTTCTTAGGAAAGTAGTTCTTGACAACATACATCAGGAGGCCTTCATGAAACTAGACTCAGAGGACAGAATGAAATAGGTATGGCAAGAGGCTAATGAGTCAGCCATAGGCCAGTTCCTTGATTAGTTTTTTAAAATTTTTTTTTGGTAGCCCATGTCTTAAGGGTAGATAGGAAATTAAAAGAATTCTGAGAAGGCAGCTAATTCTTAATCAGGAGAAGTAGCTAAAGTATCTTGTGTTGTTTTTCCCAGAATTCCACCTTTAAAGAGTTTGAAAATATTTTGGAGGTTCCATGCTACTGAAAACAAGTTTTATTTTCTCTTTTTTAAAGTTTGAATTGAAGAGGATTATGTAGATTAGAGATTGTGTTTGGCAATAGCTGCCAGGGCTATTCTTAGGTTGATTCATGTGCTCTGTATACTGTGTAAAAATTAATCAGTTGTTGATATTAACAACTGCTCTTTAGTGACTTGAGATACCATATAATAATGTCTGTCACCATGTCCTAGGGGTACAGTTGAAGCTTACGTAGAAATGTCAATAATAGGTGTAAAAATAGTTCTGAAAAGTTCTTTGAAAAGCTACTGCCAACTTCCTGAAGTGACAGATAGTAGCACAGCAGAACAAGAAAGCAGCCGTGC
Source organism: Athene noctua (assembly GCF_965140245.1). Lineage (NCBI taxonomy): Eukaryota > Metazoa > Chordata > Aves > Strigiformes > Strigidae > Athene > Athene noctua. Next base: position 40,969,220 of record NC_134043.1, on the reverse strand, counting down.
CTTGTGGGTGGGTGAGGTTATCTCTGACAGAGAATCAAAGTACTGCATGTATGAGTAAATCGTAGAAAAATCATGGCTAACTAGATAGCAGATTTCTTAATCTATAGGACATGCATTTATGAACTTTTAAAACTTACTCACTTATAAAAAGAAGGTTGCAATTCCTAAAGAAATAGCAAGAGTTCCAAGATCTTAATTTGAACATACAAACATGTAGTGATTGATTGACAGCGGCTGAACAGGAGCCAGCAGTGTGCTCAGGTCGCCAAGAAGGCCAATGGCATCCTGGCTTGTGTCAGCACTGGCGTGGCCAAGAGGGACAGGGAAGGGATCTCACCCCTGTGCTCGGCACTGGTGAGGCCGCCCCTCGATTCCTGTGTTCAGTTTTGGGCCCCTCACCCCAAAAAGGCCATTGAATGACTCGAGCGTGTCCAGAGAAGGGCAACGGAGCTGGTGCAGGGTCTGGAGCACAGGTCTGCTGGGGAGCGGCTGGGGGAACTGGGGGGGTTTAGTCTGGAGAAGAGGAGGCTGAGGGGAGACCTCATCGCCCTCTACAGCTCCCTGACAGGAGGGTGCAGAGAGCTGGGGATGAGTCTCTTTAACCAAGTAACAAGCGATAGGACAAGAGGGAATGGCCTCAAGTTGCGCCAGGGAAGGTTTAGACTGGATATTAGGAATCATTTCTTTCCAGAAGGGGTTGTTGGGCGTTGGAATGGGCTGCCCAGGGACGTGGTGGAGTCCCCATCCCTGGAGGGGTTTAAGAGTCGCATTGACAGCACTGAGGGATCTGGTGTAGTTAAGAATGGTCAGTGTTAGATTAAGAGTTGGACTGGATGATGTTCAAGGTCTTTTCCAACCTAGATGATGCTGTGATTCTGTATTGTATAGCTATTCAGATTTTTGGTAAGTACAAAAAGCTTATAGGAGTTAATGAATTCTGTCCTGAAAGGTAATGTCCATAGCTGAAGCTCTTCCTAAATCCCTGCTCTCTCCCCTTTCCATGTTCTTGCAAAACCAAGAAGCTTCATTTAGTTTAATGCAAAAGCCTGTCTCTTCTCTCAGAGAGTCCCAAATCTCTAGGACTACAGATAACTTAGTAAAGTGCTTCTCTGTAAATAGAAGATTTGTTAGATAGGGTGCCTGGGAAGAGAGGCCATTTTGCAGGAGCACAGTGTATAACTTCAGGTTAAGTGTGTGACAAAGGCTGAGGCTGGGAAGGAAAATTGTATGAGTGAAGTATTTGCGACTTTTTTATTTTTAATGTGCTGTCTGAGACTGAAGGGAGGAAGAGATGTCAGAACAGCTAGGGAGAGCACTGTGGCAGAGAATTACAGAAGCAGTGGGGTTTCTGGGGAAAAAAACCCCAAACATAGAGGATACAGTCAAGATCACATTAGGGATATCACTAATAGTGGGAAGAGAGACTTTACTCCAGGCTTTCTAAGAACTATAGGAAACTAAGGACACCATAGACATAAAAAGAGTTTATACAAAGTGTTTTAAATCTTTTGAGAAGATTGAGTAATATGGATAGATTCAATCCATGATTTAACTGGAAAAGTAATTTCTGTGCTCGTTATTTGATGGCACTGAAAGGGTAGCTGTTCAGCCAGTGAAAGATATACTTGGAGGTAAAGGAGTAGGGTGTCCATCTCTCTTTCCTGGTGTTCTTATAGTTTTATGGTACGTGCCAAGCTGTAAAGCTGAGTGATCAAGTTTTGCAAGATTCACTGTGAACGTTGTTCTCTCCCCTTAAATTGTTAGCTTGTAATTCTGGTTTTGCTGGAAGTTTTGCTGCTTACTGCAGTGGATTGAGGAGTTGTCCTCTGAAGTGGTAGACTGTATTTCTGACATGCTTTAAAACAAAAGGCTGATCAGCATCTCCACTGCCTGTCAGCTGCCTAATGTACTGCCGGTCAGTCTGTCGTGGATGTATACTTCAGCTCCAACTGTCTTGTATCTGACTTGCTTAGTCTTTATTTTTCACCCCTCTGAATCTTCTGAGGCTAGTGGAATTAATCTAATGAACAAGAGCATATGTGAGAATAGAAATAGGCTCAGCAATCCGCAAAATCTGGTCTTTGTCCAATTTAAACAAAAGATAAGTAAAATTGGGGGGGTGGATTTTTATCTTGGTTCTGATTCTTGAGTGCAAAGGAGCCCATGGGGAGTGACGTGCGCTTTCTGATTAAGTAGAACTCCAGCTATAGAACAAAATCAGTCAGCATTTCATTAAGCATACTCAATAGTAAAGGCTATACTTTAAGATCAGCAGTGTTAGAGACTGCATGATTACTCAGTGGCTCTGTGCTCTTTAAATTTTAAAATTATGGTAATTATCACATTTAAGATAAATTTTATAAGTTTTAATATTAAAAATACAAATGAAACATAAGTGAAACTGATACTGAAACATGTGAAAATAGACTGCAGTCACTGATTTCATTATTTTCTGATATTTCTTTAGAAGTCCTAAGCTATTAGCTTTCCTGCCTTTCCCACAGGATGCTCTCCTTCTGCTTTATTGCATAGGTTGTTTTGGGTATTGGTTTTCCCAATATTAAGCCTTGGGAATACCATTCATTTACTCCATCCCATCATTTCTAATTATGCCCCAGTGTATCAAACTAAGGGGCATTCTTTGCTTACAGTATTTATGCCTCAAATATTTGTGGTGCAGTGAGGGTACAGATACTAATTTCCTTTTAAATTAGTCAAGTAATAGCAGTAAGAATGGTGTTCTATGGTTGCATTTAAGCATCTTAAGAACCTCATTACAATAATTTATTTCAAAATTGTCAATATCTGGTCAACTAGATAAGATACATTTTGAACAGTGCTTCCCTGTAGTGGGGTTAGTCTGTGGTTCCTATCCTGGTCACTGCATTCATACAGGTGATACTCAGTATTCTACCATTTGATTATTGCTGTTTCTCTGCGTGCAGAAACCTTGGAGTTACTTTTAGCGGCATGCTCTGTGTGTATGTGGTGCTTTGAAACGTTTGTTAGATTACATGAAGGGTCTTTAAGCCAAATGCTTACTTCTAGCAGCTGTAAGTGGTATCAGTTTACTGTTTTAGCTCTCTGCTCTTGGGACATTAAGAATAGTATAATTTTACTTTTTGAGTCCCTGTTTAAGTTTGGCCATTGAGAAATAGTATAAGATAATGAAAGGGATAGAATCCTATTACAGCTTAATAATAGTAAAACAAACAAGGAAACAGAAACTACTAAATAACCTGTTTTCTTCCTCTTCAGGAATCCAATTAAATTAAAACTAAAGACTTGCTATACTGTAGTGATACTTAAGAAGCTAGTAATAGTCTTTAACTTTTCAGAGATACATTACGGGGATCTGAGTCGCTCTTTGAGTTAAAAGAAATGAGCAGCTTTTGTGGACTGGGAGGGTGAGCTGATTACAGAGGAAATGAACCACAGAACACAGAAAAACTTTCTAATACTTGGTCTAAATAGGAATGATTCGTCTAGATACATTTAACGTGCCGAGTCTGTAAACTTAGGGATTTATTTTGCCCACAGTTGGAGGGCTAGCTGTAAGATTTGGGAAATCTTCTGTTACAACTGTTTGAGAAGTACTTTAAGATGTAGTTATGCAAGTCTAACAAAAATTATGATCTTAGCACTGTCTTTGCTTTTAAAAATTAAACAAAGGGAAGACTTCTGCTTGAAAGAGAGGGATCGCTTCTTCTAAATGCAAATATCAGGGCTTGAAATCCTAGACCCTTAAAGCAAGGAAAGTGTAAGAAATACTAAGAAGCATAACAGTTTCTACAAAGACAGTATTTTATATCCAGTTGTAAGTCATTCAGTATTTAAAAATTATATAACACCGTCAATTACAGATACAAATCCAGGAGGAATTTTAAGACCTTTCATCAGAATTTAAAACCCTGATACCCTAAGGATTAATTTCCTAACGAAACATGAAATAATGAAGTACCTGATAGTGACCTCTGAGAAAATACTCAAACGTATTAAATTGCATCTGGAATGGTTGTTCACACCACAAGAAACAAAAGGATAAATGATGTACTTACTGGAAGGGCAGCAGGGTTTGTTAATTTGAGTTTACAAGGACATTGCGTGGTGGCTGTAACAGCCGTGTTCTACCCAGAGCTCCTGGCTCTGAGCAGCAATGCAGCTTCTCTCTGCCAAACTTCTCAGAGGAAATGCTTCCTGCATCTGCGCCTTCACACCGAGGAATCCCTCATCTCACTGACTAAGGTGCAGCAAGGAAGTACTAAGTTAATATAGCAAGATAAGAGTTAAGTCTGTGCTTTTGGTGTTTTTTGCTAGAAGTTGCTAGATCATCTGTGCATGTGTTTGCCAGTTTCTGCATTATTCTTCGTTTCCATAATTTGATTGGATCCCTTCTAAAACTTTGTATGTTGACCTCTGTTTACTCTTAAATGCATTTCATCCTTTGCTCTTGAGTAGTCCGAGTACCCTACTCCTTCAGCCCCCAGTTTATCCTGATATTGTCCTTGTTTATTTAAGATATTAAGACATTAAGATATCATAATATTTAAGGTATTATTGAGGCATTAATTTTCTTTATTTTTTAAATCTAGTTGTCATGTGAAAGAAAGACTAATACTTTGAGGAAGTTACATCTGTGGGTTTTTATCAGGTGTCCTTAAATGAATTAAGCCAGACTTCACATAGATGCTAGTACATTGTCTCTCGCAAGGAATTTGTGGGAACAGCTATTAAGCTTTTAATGCACACGCTTTCATATTCCTCATAATTTCGGAATATATGTTAATCTTCAAATACAACTTGACCTTGAAGTTATGTTTCTTGCTTTGAGTTCCATCTGGAATTTTTTAATTGAACAAACTTTTCCAAAAGTCTTCCCCCTATAAAATGGTCTTTCCATGTAGCCTTTTAAATTGAAGCCTTTTATTTCATTCCCCATCACATGGTTTTTTTAATTGTGTTTCAGAGAAGAATTTTCTCTCTCATGGTGGGAGCAATTACAAACATATTTGATAAAAATGACAGTGGGATGGAGCTGAGTCTGCCATTCAGCTGTTTTCCTTTTCCCTTTGAGTTTTACTTAGTTTCATGGTACGTGGACTTCTTTCCCTTCCATTCAGGCTTGACTGTGAGGGCACAAGGATCAGAAACATCATCATTTTGTTAGCAGATTTATCTTCTCCCTTCATCCCTCACTTTTAGAGAGATGTGGAATTGGGCTTGGCAACCTGTCAGAAGTGATGTGCCAAACTGCATTTTTCTGTCTGTATCTGGAGACCAGCGTGTTGGCTCAGACTTGTCAGAAACTGGCAGCTGCTACAGTGTTGGTGGGGTGATGCCCAAGTCCCAGCCCTCCGCTGGCCCTGATAGACGCTCTTCCAAAATGGGGGTTGTGTGCTGTTGCCGGGCATCCCTGTCACAGGCTGTTGATGCCTCTAAATAAGATGTGGTAAGAGGAGAGCACTGTCTCTTTTTGGAATGAGCTCCTGTCTTGCTGGGCATCTGCCCAGGTGACTTGCTTAAACTGTGTAATCTCTCTGTGACTGGACAAGTCTAGAGCGGGACCCGCTGAGACAAAACAGAGCTTGGAATAATGCAACTCCTGAGAGTGGGCAATGAGCTTATTTTAAATACTGTCTTGCCCTCTTTTTGATGAAATTGCTCTTACCTTTTCACTCCTTCTCTTTGTTGTGATCATTTGCATCACGTTGCTTAGACTTTAGGATTGCAGAGTGCTGTCTGAGATGCTGAAATAAATAACTAATAAAAGCTTTCATAATTGTCTCCCCTCTTTTCCTCAAATAATAGAAAAATATTTGCTCAAAAAACCAAAAAATTAGTGTTCTTTCAGAATTTTATTTCCACTTTAAGTACCTTTGCTATAGAACAGAGAATTTGTAAAACCAGGATCAATCTGTGTGTTTAATTTCAGTTTATCAATAGAATGTTCTCACTCAGCTGGAAACTTCCAAGCTAGAGGAACAGACCTCCGCTGTCACAGCCTGCCTGTTCTTTCATATATTAACATTTAATATTTTTGCTTCTGTGAGCTCCGAAGTTAATTCAAGGCTTCTTAGCAAAAGCAGATTTTCTCCAACGTGAGTAAAAGATCGTAATCCTCACTGTGAAGTGTTCTGTCTGAAGTGTCACAAAGTGCATTTTGGCACAGAGGCTGGATTCTTGAAATCTGTGGGTTCGCAAGAAGCTTTTGTAGAGGTAAAAGGAGCTGCAAGTGGGATGTCAGTGTTGTGGGCAGCAAAGGCAGGGAGGGAAGAGAATTCAGTGACTGGGAGAGGGCATGCAGGAGTCTTTCAGAAGAGAGGTCTGATAAGGAGGAGGAAGAATCATCTTTACCTCAGACTTCTTCCTCCTCTTGTGCATTATTCCCTACCACATTTTTGTGTTCCTGGAGTATTTGCCCTGACTGTATTATCCTGCACCTGATGGGAACAGGCAGGTCAGGGTCTGCTCGTGGAGCAGGAAATTGAGGGACTAAAGCTGCTCCTACTGCTGGGGAGAATCAGGCAGCAGCCTCTGGGAGTAGGATTTGTGTTCTTGCTGCCATTGAGGTGGTGGGAGGAGGACAGTAGTGTCAAGTGGAGGGTGAGGGCAGGCTCTTGTCTAGGAGAATATTCCTTCAGCTGTCCCTGACAGCTGCTTACTTTGCCTGCTGGTAAGCTTGCAGGACAAGACTCTGCTTTATTGCATTTTTGTCTCTGATCCACTGCACCAAAGCAGGGATAATCTGCTATTTGCAATGATTAGAAATTCTCGACTCACCAGCAACAGGATTTAAGATAGAAAAGTCTTTAGGTGATACTCATTTTGATCCCATGTGTTCTGCCCACTCAGGAGCAGGAGCTTCGGTGAGATGGAAGGAATTAAACATCTAGGACTGGAATCTGAAGGGTGCCAAGTATGCCAAGGCTGAGCGCCCTCAATTCCCATCAGTGGCAAGTTACACTGTAATGTGAGTTAATGGATTATGAGCAGAGAGCAGTGGGATTCAGCTGCTAGTCTGAGCTTCTACACATACTCTGTGTAGGAAGGGTTGTGCTAGAAAAAAAGCGGATCTGTATGGCTAGAGGAAGAAATTCAAGGAGAGGATCCTTGATTTTTTTTCGTAGTTCATGTTGTGGTTTTGTGGATGGAGCAGCACTTTACCTGAGTTGGTGAGGAAGATGAAGCATGGAACTTCCTTATTCCTTCCCATTTTGAGGTTATTTGCAACCTAGAGGCACATGGAGAGAAAATAAGGTAAGCGTCTTGGTGCAGCGGCTGTTGTATCCTGCAGAATATGGGGCTGGAGGCAACTTCTGTTGTGCTCATCTCTTGTGCCACAGCAGGGAGACCAGGGAGACAGTCTCCTCTGCTTCTGTTCATTACCAGTAGAACTAGGGTGGGCAGGAGGTAACACAAGTCCTTTTTTGTCTTTGTTCTTTTTTTTTTTTTTTTTTTTGAGTGAGCCTTTGATTCAAAAGTTACTATTTATAACAACTTTCATTAAAACCTGAGACTCCATACTGGCAAGTAGCATCCTATTACTAAAGAATAAGCATTTCTCAAGCATTAAAATTGCTGTTCAGCTGTTCTTTTGTCTCCATGGCAACTTTAAGCGTAACAACAAAGCAGTAGGTGATGTTGTCAGCCAAAAAATCTGTAATGCTCAAGTGAATGTTGATAGCAACAAAATGGATGCCAGTGTATGGTCACTTACAGCCAGTAATAGATACTGCACCTATGGCTGAAGAATTGCACGTAACATTTTAAAGCAGAAAGCATACCAGAAAAAGTAAAGTTTATGCAAGTAACAGTTTTTATGAATTATACACCAGGTAGTGTTTTAAAATTCAACAGTAAACTGTGGCTTACCTTTTCTAATGGAGTGAGTTGTATGAAAAATGAAGAGCTCCTTGTATATACAATGCATGCTGCCTGGAGAGGAGCTCAGGCTGTCTTCTCAATTTCTTGATGGAACAGAGAGCAAATGCTACTTTGGAAAAGTGGGATCAGTTTCTAAAGGGGATAAAAGTTAAACTTCTCATCTAGCTACAGTGTTGATCCGAAAAATGAAGCATGTTAAAAAATAAAAGGCAATGCTTTTGTTACAAATAATAAAATAAAAGGGGTTTGGGAGGAGTTATCATCAGTTTTTGATCTTAACCCCAGCGTGCCAGGGGCTTGGATATTTTACTGACATGTAAAATTGAAAATCGTTCATGGGGAAAAAGCCTTGAGAAAATCAGACTGAACACTGCTGAGACTAGTGCTGGAAACCAGCTATGAGAGGAGAACAATTTCAAAAAAGGATGCTTAATGTTGAAGTGGGGTGAATAGGAATGAAAGTAGTTTTTATGTAGTTGAGATATACTACGTTAGGAAATCTATTTTTAAACAAAAGTAGCGACAGATGAGTCAATGAAAACAAAACTATATTATTTTAAATAATATGTCCGATATTTAACAAATCTCTTTGAACTCATGGTGCTGGATGTACTGTGAGAATTTTGCTTCTTAATATGTATGTCTGCATGCTGTCAGTGCAGTGTGTACCAAGACCTCTTTTGGAATCTTAAATCAACTCCATTTGAGTGCTACTTTCTTCAGTCAATGTATCATGTTAGTGCTCTGTATTTTGTAAAGGTGTCACCTCATTTCTTGAATCCAGGGTTCCTGATTGTTTGAACCATCTGTTATCAAAGAAGACTTTCCTACTCTATGAGAAAGATGGAGGATGCAGATTGCAACCAGTTGTTCTTTGATCTGACTTGACAGCATCACACAAACCCTCTTTTAATGCAGCAAACAGAACAGCTTCATTCACTGACAACAGCACAAGAGACGATGTGATGTCTGTTTTAGACTTCAGAGAACTGGACAGATACTCAATGTGGTCCTCGGTTACTCATGACTCCAGTTATACTTGTTTGTGTCAATCCTAAGTGAAGACAACATTAGTGCATTTTCTTTAATTTGTTTTATTCAAATAAGTTAGCCTGTTCACACTATGAAACTCATCCAACTCTTGGTGAAAGCTTGATTTCCGTATTTGTTTTGTCTCAGATACAGAAGCTTTCTGAGCAGCCTTTTGGTTTTGAAAGTCCATAGGTAAACCCAAAGCATACATGTAATTCAAATAAAATAACACATTTTTGAAGCTGCCAGTTATTAGACTTTTTAAAAACAATTGAACTGAAACTCTAACCTTACATAGGCCTTGACTGTTGTGTGACAACTTAAAACTTAAGCTGAGATCTCATAGCAATTATTCATTTGTTTGTTTACAGCTGCTTCTGCTGTACAGTTTGAGACCAGATGTGCTTAAGGGAGTGATGTGGTCACTGCTGTGGTTAACATTGGAACTGCAGGTTTCAGAGGAGAGCCCTGTTACAAGCTCTCTATTACTTGGTGTTAACAGCTTTGTAACTTTCTCGTGAAAAGTTTGGGATTACTTTGAATGAACTAATGGGGGTTTTTGTCTTGGTTATTTTCTCTTAGGTATTTTTAAAGCTTATATGAACAGGTACCCTTCAAATTATGCACCGCTTCAGGAAGTTGTCGTTGTAGTCAGAACTGATTCAGGCTCTCTGCAAGGGATCTCTTCCACTTATTTTGTGTTAAGCTGCAGTGGTGAAAAGTGGAATGGTCTACAGGAGCAGGCTTTTGGGACAGCAGAGCACTCTGGATGGGGTGGGGATGGGAGCTTGAGGCAGGGGCTCGTGCTTTGCTGTTGTGAGAGCTGCCAGCAGTACACACACGGTGCTGAGGAGAGATACCAATCGGATAGGGAAGGATGTAAGTCGTCTTGCATATTTTTACTAATTCTGCCATCGCCTCATTGCTGTGGTGTCAGGGAAGAAACTAAGAAAACTGTTTGGACATGCTTGACTGTCACCTGAAAGGCATTGCAAGGGAATTCACAAATGTAAAGATTTTTGTCATTCTGACTTTTAATGTGTGGAGGGTAGACGTCAGGATAAAGAGTTGCCACCTACTCATTCATTTGTCAGATACCTTAAACCATCTGTAAAGCAGTAAAAGAAAGGAGAATCTAGTGGGAATCTAAATGAGAGTGAAATAAACTTGGGCAAATGTGCTTGATGAGTTTAAGTGGTATAGGTCAATGGAAGTGGGGGACAGGAGTTGTCAGGTCGCTTAATAAAATGAATTTTATGAGAGATGGGATAACAGCAGTACTTGAGACTGACAGGCTCCTTTTCACAGAGCGGTTGTAACATAAGTAGTGGAGGGTTCTTTGTACCTGTTTGCTCTCTTGAGGACAGTTACGTATGTAATAGTGCCAAATGGGACTGTACATCTGTCACAGGAGGAGCCAAAGACCAGGTAACTACAGGCCAGCCTCAAGCCGAGCAGTGCCCACTTAAGTCAGTATCCCTTCAAGCTCGATTCTGTACCTTGTCTTACAGTGAAATTTTATATCTCATTTCAGTCCTCTTCCCTATGTTTTAATCTTTTGGGGAGCATTTCCCTTCTGATGTGTGTATTAAATCTCACTGATTCCCTAAATTGCTCACCCTACAAGCAAAGCTATTATTGCCCCTAAGTCCAGGCCTAGAAGCTCTTCTGAAAACTGAAAGTTGCGTAAGATTCTTTTTTGGTGTGGTTTATCACCAATGACAATTTTTTTTTTTTTTTTTTTCACAAACCAAATATTTGTTTATATTTTTGTAACTGTAACTTTTCCAGTGTAAACAAAACTTTGAGCAGTGGGATTTCAGACCTTCAGGGAAGGCTGGACCATATGTCTATATTGTTCTCAGTGGTTTACACAGAACAGATCTTTTGGCATCTAGTTACTATTGAAGGATGAACTCTGAAATGCCTAAGTTGTTGTTATAATTCCATCAATTAGTGTTCATAATTGAAAACTATAATCTGCCTGATTATTTTCCTCTATATTTTCTCTTAAGTAATTAAAGTTTCAGACTATGACCAAGACCTTAACACTTGTCATTATTTGCTATTTACTCCTGCAGATATCACATAATCTTGCCAACCTTTCTTTTAAATGTGAGACATATTAGGGATTTTTGTAGTGAATACCTCTTTACAGTTCATGAAGATCTGTTTCAGAGATGTGATTTTCTTTTTTGGGCTACACATGTGCACAGAAAATGCACAAAATTCCATGGAGACAGTAGCAGTCTTTTTTTCATCTCCTGCCAGCTTTTCACTTATCTTTACTTCTTTTCCCTCTGTTCTGAGTGCTATCTATAGTAGAGTGATTTTCAAATATTGTGGAGTTTGACACTGTCGATTTAAGGTAGAAGTCTTGTTTTATTTTTGTGTAGATGGATTGAATGACTTGAGATAGTCTGGCCCTACTTTCTGTGGTTCAGTGATCAACTTTTAATCAAAATGCTTTGATGTGTCTAGTAATAACGGCTGAAAGTTGCCATCACTCTAGAAGAAGTAAGTATAAATTCTTTGATAGATAGCTTGCTTTGCTGCAATTTGCACAAATCATAATATCCGTAAATGAAAGCTGTTTGTGCTTTTCACAGATTGAGATCATGGTGCTTTGTATGCAAGCAAGTTGTTATGCTAGGTGTGAGGGACATGGCAACTAGCAGCTGTGCTCAGCGTGTTTTATCGTGAACTTTGCTAGAAATGCGTTATGGAAAATTAACATTTAAAATCAGATACAACTTATATTTAGGAATAAAATTGTAAATCTTGTATTTATTGCAAAGATAAGCAATGCTGCTCTTGACTATGATGCATGTTTGTCCTTAATACAAAAATAAAAGTGTTCCATGAACAAAATTCCCAGTTTCATTACAGCTGTGGAACTTTCCATTTCATGTGCAGTGGTAGCACGGCTCTGTACAAGTTGCTTTGACAAAAATAGTATTTATATAAAGTGGAAAATTCCACTTGCAGAGTGAGAGGGAATCTTAGCAACCTTCTTTTCCCAGAATTTGCAACTGCTGCTGTATTGAGAGCTACTGAAATGTTCAATTGTCAACAACCAGATTTCACAGAAGCATACATGTGAAAAGTTTTTCTGCTGTGCTTGTCCACAGGAATAGGTCCGTAATTCCTGTCAGAGTGATTCTGTTAGTGTTTATATTCTCTGCATTTCAAATGCAAAAAATGAAAGTACCACAGGAAAATAAAAAAGCAAATTTCAAGCAGAAATAAGTGCTTTTGTCTTTTATTAAGCTAAAGCTTTTTATTTCTCTATACAAATAAATACAGAGATATTTCTGTTTATTTCCATGTTATGATGTTAAATTTTGACAACCCTATTTGTGGAGGAAGCACCCACTTCTGTGCTGTAGAACGGTGACATCGTTGATGTTAGCTTGTACAGTATGTTTGTGCTTTTGTTTTCTTCTGTTAAATTGTGTTTTATTGATCTCTTAACCAAAACTCCTGATAAAACTATTTCTGAAAGACATAGCCTCCTTGAAATCGAGCAAGGCCATGTTTGTACTTCATAAAAGTTTGACACTGACTATAAATACCTTATTGCAATTTGTCTTTAATGACTGCAATCATGGTACCCATTGCCGGTCATCTAATCCTTGCCTTGTCAATGTGGAATTGCTTCTCTTATACATATAACATTATTTTATTCAGTCTTGATACAAATGCATGTGTGGTTGAGTTTCCCATATTCTCTTGGGAGATTATTTCCACGGTCTGGTTCAGCTCAAAAAGGCTGCCACCGTAAACATTAAATATCACTCAGAATAATCTTGGTGTCAAGAAGCTTTCCCTGATGGTTCAGACTTGTTTTTCTCAGTTATATCCTTTTATTTCAGTTCTCTCTGCTCTTCAAAACTTTCAGCATTCTTTACTTCAGAAGCCTTTCAAACACCCTGTCCCTTCTCTTGCCTCTGCATGTCGTGTATTGTTCCTAGGGTGTCCATATTTAACTTCTTGTATTTTCTAGACTTCCCAGAGCTTGCTTCTCATATTTTTTTGCCTCAGTCTCTTTTCAATTTGTGAATCCTTTCCAAGTTAAAAGGTACTGCTGCTCAACACAATAAGCTTTATCAGAAAGGGAATGGTAAGTCCTTGCTTCATGTAAGGGATACTTTGAGCTTTGTCCCTGTGGCCAGGTTATTAGGCTTTGTGAATGATGGTTTTATGCAGAAGAAGGAACTGGGCTTCTTTGTGCTTCACCTTAACTGCTACTCTGACAGGTCAATCTGTCACTCTTGCAACTCAAATATTATTTGCAAACACATTAAACGATTTCACTATTTATACCTTTTTTCCATATTTCTCATTGTGTGACCAAGGTCATCTTTAAAAAACTTTTCAGACAGAATGTCCAGATACTTTTACTTTCTGTAGGTTTTGTCTAAGTCTTATTTTAATTCTGCACTCTATATCAATCTATAATCTATACCTAGCCCTACATATGAAAATCATATGTATCTATCAAATTCTTAGATTAATTTACAGTTTTTTTCCACTTTGTTTGAATATGCACATGTAGAAATAGAAATACTGGACAAGGCTCATCTTGTCCAAACCTCTGTTCTTGTAGGCATAGAGGTTTACAATATCAAAACTAGTTAAAAGTTTTCTAATTCTTACCACACTGGAATTTAGCTGTTCTTATGATTTCTTCTTATTTTCATTTTAATTCGTTTTTCCTATCCTTCATCATGGATACCAGGAATTAAATACTGTGCTGCAGGTGAGATCTCATGCCATTGGATAACTACTGAGTTTGTGTTGGAGATGCATTTCCTCTCTTTTTTTCAGGTAGAACTCTTCATGTAGACTCTTCTGGAGTTCATTGTTGCAAACAGTGTTGTTAAATCTGGGAAAAAGAAAATGTTTATGGCTATTTTCTATTTTGGCTCCAGCGTTGCCTAAAGACATACCTATCTTTTGGGGTTTTGATTTTTTTTTAGTTGAGGTATCAGTCATGGTATTCTATTCAAGTGGGCATTCCATAAAGCATGTAAAATACGTGACGTACATTTCTTTTCTTCTTTAATAGAAAAGACATCTGAGGATTAAATTTCACTTTTCATGACTCATTTTTTTGGTGTAACTTTCAGAAGTGTTTAATAGAAGATATTTGAAGTTCATTTCCTGTGTAAAAGGTGTTGTAGAAGCCTGAATTTCTGTGTTGGCCGGAAGTTGTGAGATGAAAACTATCTTTGCAAAACATGCGGTGAAATGAACTTTAAATTAATAAACCTCAAACTTAATCCATCACGTCTTTAAGGGGTGTATTTAGAATACTTTATATATATTTATCTCTTTAGTATAAACATTCTGCTACTGGCAAATGGACTTATTCTTGTCTTTCATGTTTTACTCTCCACTCTTGATACACTTTTTAAAATACCTATGGAATTACTTTACTTTGGAAGCAGCTAAGGTCATCATGTATCTTCCCGGTCAAAGTGCATAAAAGCAAGTTAATGGTGAGTTCAGTTGCGCAATCTTCTCCTGTGCTGGCGGGCATATACTATAGTTATGGACAAGTTTGACCCAGACTCTAACATCAAATACTTCCAGAGAATATTTTTGAAAATTCTGGAAAAACAACACAGAAATTCCATGGGTGTAGGTACATAGTGCAGATGGAGGGAGATCACTTATGCTGTCTGTTGTAGGTGACCATGTTGAAATGGGGGCTCCTTCTGTGGGTGGTTGAACTGCAGCTGCAAAATGCAAGTTCAGAGCTGCCTACTCAATCACCTGCTTAAGGAACTTGAGCTCTCGAATTAGGGACTTTGGTTAGAGTCCTTAGGTTTTACAACAGTGAGTATATTCTGGAGTATGGTTTCACTCTGAAAGGCTGTATCTATTGCAGAAATGTATGGCATACGTTAAACCCATTCTGAAATGCATGCTTAACTGTGAAACCAGGACTGGTGTATCCACAGGAATGTATAAGCCTTGACCTTAATGAATGAGCCAGTCTTCCATACACAGTTTTGCAAACTTCTCTTGCCAAATTTAGCATGCTACTGCAGCAAGTATTTATGCAAGGAGATGTTATGATTCAGGACATTTGCACAGAAATGGAGAGAGACTTTCAGTGTGTAGGCCAGAATATGTGGTAATAGATAGAGTAAGCTGTGCTCCTCTCTGGACTGCAAGTCATTCTGTGAAATACGTCTGTCTGTTCCAGGAGGCAGGCTGAAGCCTGTATACTGCTTAGATCTGTCTTTAAACTAACATTTAGGATACTGAATACTAAGTTGCTTCATAACAGAAATAACAACAGAATAGCCATCTTGCCTGATTTTTAAAGTTTTGCAACAAAATGCGACTAGATCGTAATACACCAAAGAACCAGCAGTGAAAGTAATTTTGAGAAGAGGATTAAGGGGATTTTTCTTTAAGATACCCTTATCAGGATATTTCTTTTATCAAGCATACTGTAAGGGTTTGGAAGCTCTTTTAAAGAGACCCTAATTAGAGCACGACTGCAAACTATCCCATGGCAGAGGAAAGATAGGAAGTGTGACAAGGGTAATTTGACTAAACTATAAAGTTTGTATGGACTTGGGCACAGACTGTATGTAGAAGGAGGAAATGGAAAGTAGTTTACATTACTGAGGATGATGAAGAAAGAGTAACATGAATGTGTAGGACAAAATTAGAAAATAAAATGAGACTGAAGTAAGCATCAAACTCTAAGAAATCTTTCTATAAGTGCATTTACAATACTTGCAGAATACCAAAGAGAAAGGTGGATTGCTATTCTGTGAGTGTCAGAGGAAGCCAATAAGTTTGGGTTGCATGGTGCCATGTTTTGCATTATTTTTCATTAGATGAATTGTGTTAATGTGACAGTCACCAATATAAACAACAAAAACCTGTAAGAAAGGTCAGACTGTCTCGATGAACTAGAATCTTCAAAACACACGTTCTGACAAACACAACACAAGGACACTTGCACAGATGGAAATAGCAGAGGTGTTACCGCTTTTGAAAAGAAGAAAAAGTCCCAGAGCAGTAGGAAAACAGGAGCTGAGTAATAACCAATGCAATGCCTAAGCAGGAATCACTACTCTGAGAATGCAGGAAAGGATTGCTGTGTATCACAAGCTGAATGGGAGTTAACTGCCACATAATCAGCTAAGATGGATATTGTCCTGAGAGATACCACCCGAAACATAGTGTGGCAGGCATGAAATTTGTCTGCTGCACTGCAGGAAAGATTAGGGCTAGTCTGGATGAGAATAAGAAGCATCAAGCACTCACAGAATTTTTCTTTTCAGCCACCTGTGTCTCAGTATTCTCTGTTTCACAACCGTAAGTTCAGCTCAACCAGCTCATTGGTCTGGTTGAAAGCAAATTTCTCTTTCGTTGATACATTGCCAGTTTGTTTCCAGCTGGTCTGACTCCCTGCGCTGGCTCAAGGGGAGTCTCAGGAATGGAGGGGCCGTGGGGCTGTCCAGCCTCTATTCGGTGTGGCCATGGAAAGTAGATGCAGGCTGCATGGCACGTTTCATAAAAAATGCTTTCACACTTTTTTTACATCAACTCTCCCCTCGTGTTTATTTCTCTTTATTTTCAGTAAAGTGCTTGATTAATTAGATTTAATTTATGAAATAAGGCATATTAAAGTGATATTAATTAGTCCCTGGGAAATTAGGGGTGACTTTTTTGAAACGTTTATTCTGACTGAAGACCTTTTAAAAGTCAGTTTTAATATTTTGTTTTTAAAAATTTCTTCTTTGGTCAAATCTCAATTTAATTAAACAGAAACATTCGGTTATATACTGGGGTTTTTTTGGCCTCTTTCTGAATGTAGCTAAGTATAGTTTTGCCCAAGTTCATGTCATTCAGTCTTTGAAAATGTAACAGCATCAAAAGCCTTTATGGTCTAATCCTGGTAGAGCTGGTGCACTGCTGTACCCAAAAGCAGAATAAGATTTCTAGTCAGACACCAGTGTTTAATTAATCTTCAATAAGATCATGTGTGTGGTGATCTGTGCTACCCGATATGTTAATTTGAAATCTATTGCCTTCATTCCTCCCTGTGTAATATAGGGTAGATAGCACTTATTATAGTTAGGATTGATGAATAAGAACTTGAAAATATTTTCAATCCTGACTCTGAGAATAAATAAACCTTATTTCAGGGAAGCCAGGATTTGTGGACTTTGATCTTTTGAATGTCATGACCCCACCTTTTCTGTAACTCTGTGCTCCGAGGTCTCCTTTTATGAGCTTTTAAAAAAATTGAAGCAGACACCATTCTTTTATTTTTTTTTTTTTTCCCAGAACTTATTTAAAATGCAGATCTGTAGCAGACAGCTAGCTAGTAACCCATCTAAGTTTATTTCTAAGAATAATAGCAGGGAAAATGCCACTGAAATACAGTTTATCAGTCTTCTAGGTTGTATTTGATCTGGTGATGTCAATAGCAGGCTGCCCTCCCTCTCGAGTCAATTTGCAAACACTCTTCTCAAAGGTAATTAAAGCTAAGCACACAATTACAACAGCCCAGATTTGTTCAGGCTTGCTGGCTGCCCACTGTCTCATAGCACCCAATATTACAAAAGCACTGCATTGAAATGAAAGGATTATTTATCTCACTCGAGTTTAAATGCTGCAGAGAAGGCGGATTGTAATATTAGGGACTAAGGTAAGCATCATGGCACCGATTAACAGTGGGAAGCCTTTATGGGACTACATGGTCTGTGTTTTATTATGCTTTTGCTTTGCTATAACCACATGGTTGTGTGGTTATAGCAAAAACCTCTGCAGCATCTGAATGTTGTAAGGCACTGGTGAACTTGTAATATCTGTCTTCCATTTCTAAATGGCCTACAGAACTTTGGTCAGAAAAGCAACTCTTATGCTCTTTTCACAGCCAGGTTAAAGTACCTTTATTTGTATTTTTAGGTGAGAGAAGTGCTGAATCTGGTTCCTACTTTCTTGAGTGGGATGAGGTCTCTGTGGTTTTTGTGTTTCCAGGTACAGTACAAAGTGCACTGGTAACTTGTAAAGCTCAAGAAATGGAGCTCTCACTTGTTCCTTGCTGTGACTTTTATGAGCATGGGCTCTGAAAAGAAGGAGATGTAGTATTGCTAGTATTGCATCTAATCAGGAGTAAGTTTAAATCTTCCAGGATCTTCCAGGAAATATGAAGACATTCTTGTTGCTTTAGTTAGGGGCAGCGGTAAGAATTGGAGAAGTTTGGGAAGGAGGAGCTTTCTAGGAAATTATGTAAGACTTTTTTATTTTTTCCTTTAAACTACTTCTAAGCCATCTAGAAATTTCTTCAGTAAACCAATCTTAGAAAAAAATTTATATCACTTGGACTTAACTTAAACTGTGTGTGTGGTGAATCTCCCCACTGCCTTTACGTGTTTGACCTCCTTTGGACGGGTGGCTGTATGCTGCATGCCCTATGCTGTGGCAGAGCAGTTAAATTCAGTGTGGAATGTAGGCTGCAGGGACAATGTTATGATGGTTTTAAAATCTGTCTTTCTTCTTGGTCTCATTGTTTCTTATTTCTAAACAGAAAGATAGTGGTTCTTCTAAAAGCATGTACCTAGCTATAGAAATGATAGCAACTAAGGGTAAGATTCTGACTGAAATTGTGACCTTTTGGATAGAAAGGGGATGGACTGGATCTTCAAGCTTTTTTTAAATTTCTGAATGTGGAAAATTTTTCATTCAGTAGAGATCTTGATTTCCACTGGAGATAGTTTCAATAGACCACTTTCAACAACCTAAATTAGCTGCTGTTGCAATCTTTTATCTGACGAGTATTTAGGGAGCAGTACCAATAGAAGAACTTACAAAAAGAAAGCAAGAAGCAACTTGGGTAACCATATTTTCTAAAGGTGATTGTCTAATATGTGGGAAAAACAAACAAGACATGAAATTCTCTGAGCTATGGTGACTTCTAAGAGAGTTGGAAATTGTCTAACGTGGTTAAGTGATTAGACACACTTGTGAGGATTCATATATGGGTCTAGACCCCCTATGATATTTTGTGCACAGTGCTGCTGAGCTGCTGTGTTGGAGTATTGAAATGGAATGAGAACCAAGAAGACAACTGCAGACATAAATCCCCCAAATGTAAAAGTTAAGGCGTAATGGTTTTGACGGACTACTAACCAAACGGTCACCCAGCAGCATTCCTGGTGGCAGACTTGTTTGGTTTCAGTGGATAGCAACTCAGTACCTCCTGAAAAAAAGTCTGTGCTGAGGCTCACTTTTAGGTGATGAGCTCAGCAATGACAGAATTCAGGATAAGAGTTGGATTTTGAGAAACATCAGGTTGTATGAGAATTGAAGTGACAACAGACTCTCTTAAAAGCTAGCTGCAACCAAGCCCCATCCCTCAAATGATGAAACCTTTAAAGTCATGTAAATTGAGCTTTTTTGTTCCTCTTCCTTGTTAGGGAAGCTTCATTTTGTAACAAAACATTGTTTTAAATCAGAATCTTTAACTGAGAGGAAAGGGAGTGCAGCGCTTCATCTTGGCACACCTGAAGGCTTGATGCCCAACAGCTAATATGCACTGAGGGGAAAAATCCAGGGACTGGCATGGAAGTTGCACCATGCTCTGGACAAGACTGAGTTCAGTAGGCATGTGGGATGTCATGGTCTTAGTTAAGGGTGACAGCATAAAAGCAAACAAATACCCTCTGTCACTGTTCCTTTCTGTTGGGAGAGTGGAAGAGGCAAGGGGAGGGCCTGGTTTGAATCAATGGGGAGGGCCTGGTTTGAATCAATCAAGAAAAAAGATCCTATGGATTTCAGAAAGATCTCCATTAGTGCATTAGGCAAGAGAGTAGAGAACTGAAAAAGACACAGATGTTTTTTCTGTCATACCTGGAAAACTTCAAAGTGAAAACAACTCCAAAGCAGTGTTTCCTAGAAGCAGATAAGAACAGAAGATGGGACAGAGCTGCTCACTTGGGCTGTGGGTATCAGAGGGAGAGGCTTGAGCAAGCCAGGAGATTCTGAGAAAAAAGAAACTGGGATAGACTGCAAAGCGCCAGCTGACTTTAATGCAGGCAGGAGGGTTACATTTATTAATAGTTGTCACTGCTGGATTGGAATAAAATTCAGTTTACTGAGCTTGATGGTGTTAACCTATAACATGCTGCTCTGCTTTCCAGTCAAACAAATTGTCTTGGTTGCTTTAGAAGTCTAGACAATTAGCTCTTTTAAGAAACTGATAATAAATATTTCCATACTACCTATGGATAATAGCAGATTGCCGTTGTACTGCAGCCAGGATGTTTCTGCTAAATATAGTGAAAGATGTTCCTTAATTTATTTAATTGCTTAGACTTGACAGGGAGCCAGTGCTAACAAACATGCTTTGATACTACACTTCTTTTGGGAATATAAATACTGCAAAAAAAAAAAAAATTTGAAAAGTGTGGAGCATTGTAGCACAATTGCTGTAAAAGGCAGTATGTTTTGCAGGTGTGCAAGAACACAAGTGGTGGCTAAAGGAGAAAGAGAACGGGAGTGTGTCACAGATTCTGCAAATCCAGGGAGGGACAGGGCTCTTCCAAATGTTATGATCAGGCAATTGTAACACAGTTATTTAAGGAAAATGCGTGATAATCTGTTCCACTTCTAATTATTGGACTCGACTTCTCACTCCATCTGTTCTGGTATATTCTGTACAAAACCTGTGGGGATTCCTGTTGTTACTACAAACTGTTAGAAATGAAGGCAATTGCAAGGAGAATAAGATTTTTCTTGATAAATGTTTTGTTGCATTTGTCTCTAAAATACTAAAATCCTAGTTTCCTATTGATATGCCTCTACCATTCCCCCCCCTCCCCTGCTAGGTAAACATCAGTATTTGTTCTCCTTGTACTAAATGTAGAGATTAAGGAAACAAATATTGACACAGTTCTTCTGAATATCAATATTATAATAATAGAAGTTTTCAATATCAGCTTTTCCAGGATTGTCTTCATATCAACTATATGCATAGTATTTATGATCTGTAGTTTATGTTTTTATTCTTTTAAATGAACAACCTTAAATCATAAGGTATTAGAGATGGAAAACAATTAGATAGGCAGATGAATATTAACAGTTTATCGAAGTTAAAGTAATTCCAAGTCATCCCTAATATTTCAATGAGGAAGGATCTGATCTAATAAAGATTTACTTACTTGTAGGTACAAGTACGTTTATGTTTTTATTTTTAGAATTCTTATGTGAAATACATGCAATATATTGCTGTACTTACTTTCTGACTGTAAATGAGTTATATATAATTACCAATATTAGGTAAGTAAGTGATGGTTGACTTATTGGATTGATTAAATGCTAGAGCTCTAGAGCTTCCATTCATTTCAACAGCACCAGATTTCAATTTATTTTTGTTATTGACCTAGTTGGTGGAGTCCTACATGTATTTGAAATGTAGAAATACCTCATTTCACGGTATCTGATTTTATACAAAAAGAGAATATGGAATTCTGTTAGCACGCCTTCATAGAACATTTATTTGTAGATGGATAATAATGAAAATACTAACTTCATGCTCAAGCATACTGGAAATCATGTTTTAATTTGTAGGGAGAGAATTATTTTCATAATCTGACATGGATTTAAATAGGTCATTCTTGAGCACGAAGAGCTTAAATTATACAATATGTAGATAATTTGTACATTGCAGTGAAGTTGTGTCAAATGCCTTTGGGTTTGCTGAAACATCTACTGGAAAAATCAACTCAGAATGGAGTGCAAAATACTTGACATGTCTGTATCCATTTGTTGCTATGGAAGGCTAGACCTGGACCAGTGCTTTCTTATCACTTGTCTTATTACGTGGAGTGGTTCTTGCTTAGTGCTGTTGAATAGCCATAAGCTCTACAACCAGTTCTTGCTGCCTGTCCTCGTGGCTTCTGAAAAAACACATCTTTTGAGGATTTACCCAATATTAGTTCCCAAACCTGGATAGGCATGTACAGTGCTTTTTAAATCCATCCATAATTTGATGGAAGGTCTGACTGGTCCACTGATAGGTGAATAATGTTTAAGAGGTATGAATTCAGTGCACTCTCCAAGTTTTAGAAGATGCGTGTGTATCAGTAGCTCTGATGGTAAACATATCAACTCCCAAAGGATCTGCATCCTCATTCGTTAGTGAGTTAGTTTGTACAGTGCCCTGAGGGCAGAGAAGTTCTTAGCATTTTTCCTGTTGTCAGCTGTGGCCAGTGCCATGTCTCATATATACTGGGCTTACTGCTTCAAGTTATTTTTAAAAATAACTTGCCTGGATAGTGAGTTATCTCTTAGGATCATGTTAATTTGCCGTTTGGGAAAATCTTTTGAAGTAATGGTCTTATCTCTTATTGACTACTTTACTTTTGACAGAACTGTAGTCCCTATGGTTATCATCTCATTTATCATAATACTTTATTATAAGGAAGCAATGTTTGTTCTTCTGAGTGAATCCTGAAAAAGAAAATCTACTAAAATGATGTATTTATTCACATTGCTTTTTATTTAAGAGGAGAAAAATGTCTTAAGGTTTACTTCCATGAGTATTATTTATGGAATACTTCTAGAATAGATTTTTCCTTAAGCATTTTGATATCAACACCGGCTGTTCAGAAACTCAGAATTATTTTACTCGCACTTAACTTGTTCTTATCGGTTTATCTTAGCAATAAACAGGAACACGTGATATTCTCTAATACCAATGTATAACTGTAACTAAACAAAGTTAGAAAAACTCAGAATCCTGTAAACTCATCATATTGAGAAGGAAATAAGACTAATATTTATGTTAAGTATTGGGAAAGATCTCAGGGGCTAATGTCATATAGATACCTAAACTACAAAATGTAGTGACTTGCAAGTGGTTGATTTTTACCCTCATTTGTGGGGGAAAAAACCCTGTAGTGAAAGCAGGTAGATCTGGGGCATGTGCAAAGGGGGCATCAGATATAAGGGAAGAAAGCTATTTTTCAATGATGTCTATTTCTGTAGTTAGGTGGGTTTTTTTTATAAACATAATTTCATTGTGTCAATCTTCCCTTAAAGCTGCATATAAGAAAGTGTCTTGTGCAAGTTGGGGTTTTTGTGGTGGTGGTGGGGTTTGGGGTTTTTTTGGGTTTTTTTTAGTTTTTGGCAAGGCATAGGTGATAGAGCTGAAGAGATTTTTATTCAATATGAAAACCTAGGCACTACCTCTGGCTCTAACCTGTTTCTAAAACTGTTTTTTGAGCCACATGCTGAAGTAAATATTTCTGACAATGTTCAGAATTTCCACTGACAACTTAATAAACTACTGAAACTGTAGGGTCCCAGAAGCAGCTCATAGATGGACGCATGCAGAATTATCTCAGAATCCTTCCACGGAGCTGTTTAAAATATGTCGTGCCTGTTCTCTCTTCTGGAGCTCTGAAGGAAAATACTTTAAATGAAGATGACTGTGAAGTCTAAAGGCAGGCTGGCTGTGCATAGTGTGGCTGCAGTCCATTACGAATTCAGCTAATGTAGGCAAAATGAAAGGGACAACTTTTCATCTACCTTTGAAGGGATACTGTTGGGTTAAACAGTGTCTGAAAAACACTTCACTGAAAAGGTCAGGGAAGAAGAAAGCCCAGTACTGACCCATCCTATCAGTTATACTGCTCCTGTGCCCTGGCCAGATGAGACTGACTACTCAATACTGGTGTAGAAAGTAGAGGTTGCTCATAGCTGAAAACGGTCAGATAATTCAGAGATGAAAAAGCCAGCGCAGCCTGTCCATAAGCTGAAAACTCTCAGTGTAATGTGCCTAAGTGGTGGTGGGTGTAAATAACTCAAACGAGGTCCCTTTGAAGTTTTCCCAAGTACTGTGCACGACACAAATTAAAACAAAGGCCACCACATGCAATCTGAGGTGAATGTAGATTGTCCAGTTCACAGAAATTAGTCGACTTCATACTTCTATTAAGTCCTGATAGCACTTAAGTTACTCTTCCACTGCTCTTGTTCTGAGTGTCGACTGCTTCCTTGCATCAGAGTATTAAACATTCTAGTAATATCTTCAGGTAATAGAAAAAGGGGAGACACTTGAGCATGGCTTTAGGTTTCTCTATAGTTGCCTTTAATGAAGACTTCAGAAGAGCATGCTTTCAAGTCTGGAAAGTAATTAATTTCTTTAAGTATGCTGAAATTGTTCACAAAATGTGTTTTCACAGAATCATCTAGGTTGGAAAGGACCTTGATGATCATCTAGTCCAACCATTAACCTAGCACTGACAGTTCTCAACTACACCATATTCTTAAGCACTAAAGTGACCTGACTGTTAAACACCTCCAGGGATGGGGACTCCACCACCTCCGTGGGCAGCCCATTCCAACGCCCAACAACCCCTTCTGGAAAGAAATACTTCCTAATATCTAGTCTAAACTTTCCCTGGCACAACTTGAGGCCATTCCCTCTTGTCCTGTCACTTTCTACTAGGCTAAAGAGACTCATCCCTAGCTCTCTGCACCCTCCTTTCAGGGAGCTGTAGAGGGCGATGAGGTCTCCCCTCAGCCTCCTCTTCTCCAGACTAAACCCCCCCAGTTCCCTCAGCCGCTCCCCAGCAGACCTGTGCTCCAGACCCTGCCCCAGCTCTGTTGCCCTTCTCTGGACACGCTCGAGTCATTCAATGGCCTTTTTGGGGTGAGGGGCCCAAAACTGAACACAGGAATCGAGGTGCGGCCTCACCAGTGCCGAGCACAGGGGTCAGATCCCTTCCCTGTCCCTGCTGGCCACGCCAGTGCTGACACAAGCCAGAATGCCATTAGCCTTCTTGGCCCCCTGGGCACACTGCTGGCTCCTGTTCAGCCGGCTGTCAATCACCTCCCCAGGTCCCTCTCTGACTGGCAGCTCTCCAGCGACTCCTCCCCAAGCCTGTAGTGTTGATGGGGGCTGTTGTGGCCGAAAGTTTTTTAGATGAGTAAGTTCTGTGATGGAATTGGGGTTTTCATGTAATGGTCTAATATTGACCCAAATCAGAGGAACTAATGTGCAGACATTACACATTTTATTTTTGTGTTTGTCAGTGATAAAGAAAAGCACTTAGGGAGAAAATTGTAAAGTAATACTTTCACAAATAGTTTTTGGGAGGTACAAAGAGAGAAACTGTGTGCTTAGAGCTGAACTTGACATGACTCTTACTTGAAAAAGATGAGCAGTGACTGTTCACCATGGCCAAAGTTAGCTGTGATTTGCTTCTGCCAAAGCGACAATCTTGCCAATCTTGGCTTCTGCAGTTTTTCTGTGAAACCGCAAAAGAGCTGCAGGGGGTTGTTGGTAGAGACTCCTCGAGTCACCATGTTGTCTGCTCCCTTTGTTGCACCTGGCTGAACGCTGTCTCACTGAACGCTGTCTCACTGGCCCCTGAGACTCGTCTTGCCATAGGAGTGACCAGTGCAAGACTCTCTAGTTGCTCCCCCAAGATACCACTTTCACTGCTTAATCTATTCACTACTGCTTAATCTATTCATTACATGCCTTTTTTGTTAGAGAGAGATCAAATTTGAGTAAAGATTACAACATTTCAACTTTTACAGAAACATCAGCATCCCAGTGCATTGGTGTGCGTGAAACCACATCTGTATATGGCTAAAGGGGAGCAGCACCGATGACACAGGGACTTGTTTTTCAGATGAGTATGTGTAGGAGGAAGAAAAGCTTTTAATAAAATGAGACATTTTGGATCATCTGCTCAGATGAAAACATGTTTTCCTCCTCTTAGACAAGGGTAAAAGGGACCAGTGAGGTTCAGTGCCTTTTGGCAAAGTCTGACTGCTGCTTGCATCTCCAGTACATAGGTGACTCCTGCTGTGGGAGTCAAAATTGAAGTTACGAAGGTAAAACACCATTTAAAAATAATGAAGCTGGAATGAGCAAATGAATTTACAAGAAAGGTCAGTTATATTTATGCTAAAGATTTACAAGTAGTTTAAAACAATCTGTGTTTGACACGGTAAGTTGTCTTTATTATTAAAATGCTAGTGAAATGGTAAACATCTGTTAAATTTATGAAGATAATGAAGCTTGTCAGCTACATCATTCTTGTGCCAGTATTCCTGCTTAGCTCAGGTCTGCATACAGATGTGGTGGTGAGAATCTGTTTGACCTTTGGGAACAATGCTAGCTCAAAACTGTGCCCTGTTCTGTTTGATCTGATGATTTTGTTCTGAAGTGGTTCTGCCTGTAGTTTAGGTTCTCTTTAGCTGATCGTTATTCCAGAGACTTTCAAAGGTGGCTCTGAAAATCAAACTTCAGTCAAACAGCTCCACTGGTATTTGATTTGCAATAGTTTAAGTAGTAAGCTGATGAACAGAAGTGAACAAGTTTTTTCTTATTAATGCTTCCATTAATCAGCCTGGTAGGTGTGTATGGTTTTTATTCTGTACAGACTCCGAATTGTATCCGAGTCTACTGGTCAGATATTACTCTGGCAGCAGAAACACCTTGGACTGCAAAACTGTAGGCAGACTTCAAATATCTTTGTTGCATGAACTCTGTGCTCAGCCAAGGAGTACAAAGAAAATTGCATTGTTTGCAGGAGGGTGCTAATTATTTTTTAATTTTTAAAACTTCCCTGGCACATTTTTTCAATACCTTGGTTAAAGACGGCGTCAGAAAGCTGGCTTAACTTTGTTTTTAAATGTCAGTCACAACTCTATGCTGTTATATTTTTTTTCTGTAAAATTTAGTTAAAATATGTAAGCATAGCTTCATTGAAGTATGTGTATGTAAAGAGAGGACATCTTTTTTAACTTCATGGATCTATAATTGCTTATGAACTTCAAAGAGAAACTTGTAGAAGTTAGATTGATGATGGCACTTTATGGGCTTTAGGTAATTGAATACAAGATAGCTGCTGTTTGAATACAACTCTGAAATCCAAATTATGTAAATCTACTGTTTCAAAACCAACTAGTAGAAATAATCATTTTTGCAGTTGAAGATACTTTCTTTGGATAAATCCTCTGACACGCTGCTTTCCTATTGATACATTTTTTTCATTATGGATATGAAGAAGAAACTATAGGCATGTTAGCCTTTAGTTTTTTGACATTTGTGACTCCACTTGAATAAGCTTTGACTTACAGTTAATTAAGCACAACTGTCAGTGAGTTTCATGGGCTTATGCAGAAATAAACCTTACGTTTATGAAAGTATTGGGGTAGCAGAAGGGAGAAAATATTCTGGGAAAGTGTCTCAAGCATCTTCTTTCTTTCAAGTTGTGCAGCTCAGTTGGGATGGTGTTCAACAGATACCTCTCCATAGTTGTCAATGACCCATCTTTGTGCAACCATCACACTTTTCCTGTAGGAGAAACAAAGAATAGATATAGCCTCCTATTCATCTTCTAGACCATAATATAATGTTTACTGTGGTGCAGCTGTGATCAAAATGACTGTCTCTCCAGCATCTACAAAATTTGAGCTCAGGGCTAGTTATAAGTGTTTGGTCGTCCAAAAAATCTATGCAGCCCCATCTGGTTTCTGAACTCAGCTTTCCTCTTGGATAGCATAAGATGGGTTTGAAATTATGTCTGTGGAGGCAGGATGGTGAGATGAAAAGGAGGAAAATTTTTACTCTGTCTTAAATTTTGCATGTCCTTAACAGGGAGAAAGGGAGATCCCTTAATGGAAGACTGGTACTCAGGCAGCCCATATGCATTGCCTGGCATCTTGCAAATAGATGCAAATTATCTGATTTTATGGGAGAAGAGAGGGAAAATTATTTGCTTACTTTTCTCCTTCCCCCGCCCCCCCCCCCCTTCCTGACTACATTTTAAATGGTCAGATAACTTCTATGAGAAAAAGTTTAGGTATTGGGTGAAGCTCTGCTTGAGACCAGAGAAACTCCTAAGAGCACTGTTACGCTCCTAGATGATGTGCTGGCCATGGGTGAGTGGGAGAAGGAGGTAATTATGGAGAAATTCTGGCAGAGGTAGGAGAGACAGAGTGTGACTCACCCTCCTTTAGAGGTGTGGGACACTTGTGTTCCAGTGCCTGCTCCAGTCAGTGCTGAATTATTTATTCAACCCAGGAAAAAGAAACGGAGATTTTTTTCTTATTGTTTTTTTTGGGTTTTTTTGTGTTTTTTTGTGTTTTTTTTTTTTTTTTGTTTTTTTTAATTCAATGAGGGAAATTTTATTTGAAATCTATTTTGTATGATTTCAGGAAAAAAATACTCCCACAGGCATAGCTGGAGGCTGTGTACTAGGCACACTATTGTGTGAATAGGGCAGATAACTAGTTAAAAATGAATATTTGGACATCTGTGCCTTCCCATTCCCTCGGGGTCTTTCTGGGGAATGATTCTCAAGTGGTATACAGAAAGAATTTCAGTATGCAGATTTCTAGAAAGCCCTTGTTTGGAGAGAAAGATCTGGGCTCCAATTAAGAAAATGGTAGTTTGCATTGTATATAAGGAGTTGTGTTTGTTTATGTGTTAGCTGATTATTTAGTTGTCGGTTTTCTAATATTTGCCTTGCACTGTAAAACAGAAGGCGTTTTTTTACATGTTAGGTGAAATGGTGTTTGTGCAGCACCTGATAGTTACTGTCAGAAGAGGAAAAAATAACATGCAGCTCACTATTTGGAAACAAACCTCTGGATTTTGTCTCGTGTGTATTGTCTGTGCTAGCTAATCTAATAGGCAACCATGAATTGCAAAACATCTGACTTCCATGCATGCCCATCCTGGCCTTTTTGGCACAGAAGAATTTTTCAGCTTGAGAAAGGATTTATTCTACCTGCCAGTGTGATTTATATGCCATATGTCTCCCCTTTAGTGTCTGAGTATCCATGGCCATAGGGAAGTGCTCTGCCTCATCTGCAGTGTGTGAAAATAGGTTTCTTTTAATGATATTAACTCCTACAGGGACACTTTATTACCTCTCTGTATTATTTTTTCTTGGCGATTGTGTCAGCTATACTGTGTGTGATGTGGAAAGGAGAATACTATGAATTCCTGGTTTTGTTTGCTCTTGGCAGGCGCTACTACACTTCCCACCCTTGTGCGCACACCTACCTTGATGATGCAGCCTTCCCTGGATATCAAACCCTTTATGTCCTTCCCTGTGGACAGCAGTTCTGCTGTTGGATTCTTCCCAAATTTTAACACAGTAAGTAAAGGTGTTTCCACATTTAGTTTCAATGTGTGCTTTCCAAGCTGGTTCTAATATCCACAGCTGAAGCTGCCTTAAAACAGTGCATTGCTGACACAATTCTAGAGAACCCTTTTTGTCTGTGCTGTGGTGGTTGCTGTTCCCTTGTGTGAAAGGCTCAGACTGGTACCCAACCTTCTAACTAAGCTATGTGAAGCAACTGGAGGGTCTTGTTAATTCTGTATAATAACAATAAAGTCTAAGAGAGCAGCCAGCCAATATGAAAAATGTGAACCTGCTATTTTTAGTTTATGGTAAAGCATCTTGGATTTTTTTGGGAAAAAAAAAAAAAAAATTGACAAAATAATGCTCAATGCTTCTATACTTCTCCACGTTTATCAGAGTAGCAGTAACAAAACCACTCCTTTAATGTAGCTCCTGCTTCTGTAACAGCTCATAAAATGGTTCTGAATGTTATAAAATTTCTGTTTTGCTATCAGCCTTCATCATTTGTTTAATTAATTATTACCTTAAATGCATTCAGAACACCAAAACCAATATTTTGCATGTTGCCACTCAGGTTTCCATGTGTGGAGGTAATTCAGCATGGAACGAGTTGCCAAATAGTAAGCTAATAGCAACAGGAAAGAAATTGCTCTGGGTCATTTCTGCCAAGTCAGCGAGTACGATCTGTTTGTACGTGACCGTTGCCTGAACTGTACAGCATCGTACTTGTCTCTGTAATTGCGGGGGGGATGGAAGGGGAAGCAGTGTTACCGTCGCCAGACAGTGATCAGCTGAACCACTGCCAAGTGTTTCCTTTTGCAAACTCACCTTCTGTCTGAAGTTAAAACAGCAGGAGCATATTTTTTTCTTCATGAATTGCAAATACGTCTTGCTGACAGACCTGTGCTACAGCACAAGGTGCTGTGGGATGGTTATGAGGTAACGTATCAGCCAGTTTCTTTCAAATGTCAGCAGCCCAGTGCATATTATAAACAGTAGCAAATATTACTAAATCATTTCAAAATGTATATGTGAAACTTGTGCACTTATGAGGGAGATGTGGTGATGTGTATGTGTATAAATTGGGGGGATACACACATGTGCATGTGTACAAAGAGATAAAAGGTTAGAAAAAATCCAGGTAGGTTTAAAGTGCATGACCAAAACTCAATACAGTTTTAAGAAAGCAGTATGTCATTCTCACCTTCTAGGCATGGTGTGCATTTTCCATCCTCTTTCTAATACATTCAGGAATTTTATTTGTTACTGATTTGTCTGCTTTCCAGTTGCACTGGTTTTATAGGTGAGCTTTTTCACAGGACATAAAGACATAAAGACTTGGAGAACCTTTTCTTTAGGGATGCTGTAGTAGTAGAGTCAACCAGCATTACTTGCTTACTGGTCTTATTATTGAATTTCTGAGTTGCAGTAGCCTTTAGAGACAGATTAATTTGGATATTTAGACTGGTTTTGCCTATGTACACTAGCTTACATTTATCTGGGTTATATACCATTTGCCTAATTCCTGGAACGTTTATCCTTCACACTTGTCATTCCTCTCCAAACGTCTATGGGTTTTATTAAAAATAAGAGGCCTGGCGTAATCGGCAAATATTGTCAACTGAATGTGTACTTCCTCCCTTGGAAGTCTAGATAATTGTATAAAATCATGCTGCTATGCACCACAGACACCACATGTTTAACTCTCTTTTTTGAGGAACCGTGGATCAGTACTACTCTATTTCTGTTTCACAGACTTTGCCATTTATCTTGCAGGTATTGATTTTCCCTAACAGTCTTTTACAATGGACTTTAAAGCTCATTGGAAAACTAAATCATTCATGGTTATCTACTGGCAGGCACAGTGAATGCCAGCTGTCATGCGTTTCCTTTCTTTCTAACTTAGCACAGTCTTTGCAAATATAGATTTCTATGTTTGTGTATATACAATCTTTTTTTGTTATTTTTCACTGTAAGGGGGGGGGACTATATAAAAGTTTGTAAAAAGCCTTTTTCCAGAAAAGTTCGAGTGAGTGAGTATAGGCTAAATCCAGTTGGCCCATAATGTATGCGTCATCCAGAGTGCCTTAATTTTTCATATTGTGCAGAAACAGAATATTGGAAAAGCTTTTTGTCCCTCACCACAAAAAAAGACATCTTTTGCCTTCTGGATCAGTCAGGAAATCTGTGCACTTCACTCACAAGGACTTGTCAAGGATTGTAGGCAGTGAAACCTCTAGTGTGCAGCACTCAATCTCTTTGCCTTCAGTAGGACTGAGGAGACCCTGCAGCATGTGCCCGGGCTGCTGTTCATGCTTCCAAGTGTTCACTGAAGGTAGCAAAAAGAAATGTGGTCTCAAGAGAAAACTTCTTTGGATCCACCTGTTCATTTTTCAATAGCAGTCAGATACAGAAACATACTTATAAACCTTGCCAGGAGGTGGTTTGTAACTTAATTTCAGTGGCCTAGTGGCCTAAAAAAAGAAAAGTTTTTGCTTAGGAGCTTGATACAGTAACTACGAGGGCAGGAAAAACAAGGTAAAACATGTTTAAAGGAACTCCCCCTACCGTGTTTCCGAAAGAACTTCTCTTATTTATGGAAATACATTTAAAATCTGGGGTAAACCCTTTCTTCCACAGTTAACTTTGACATTTTCAATTCTGAAAACATCTGTGATGCTCCAGATGAAATATCAGCGTTCCCATTTCGTTTGTGAAAGTGTTCTGATCACTTGCTTCTCTCCACATGGGGTACTTCCAAATGAGGCACTGAGCAGACCCTGATTTTTTTTAAAAGAAATACCTACCCCAAGTATATCCTATTTTCTTGATGGAATTGTGTGGTTTAGTTTAAAACACCTCCCCTCTGTTTCTTCTAATAATGTTAGTACTAAAAATGCTGTGCACATGTGTATAGTACTTACTGATTCACACCACGATTAAATGTCTTTGTTCCTTAGAACTTAGTTATTATTATAAAGGAAAAATTAATTGGGGAATGATTGCACTAACTCCTTTCATACATGCCTTTATTCCTCAGTAAGGATGCCTTTTTGTTTCAACAGATCAGCCAGAAAGGGATCTTCTAAGGGCAGAATGAAGGATTCCAAACAGAGAAGTATTGCAGAATAGGTGCTCTCTTCTTTCCTGGTCTTTTCCCAGCACTGGCAAATAGTTTGGTCAGAACAAGACAGGCATGATCAGACTGTCACAGCCTGAACCTGAATTGCTGCACAGAAAGACAAACCCTCTCTCAGAAGTGCTGCAGCAGTGGATCGAAAGGTGACATCATGTTTGTCCTGGCATCAAGTTCTAAAAGCTCTTGCTCAGTTACTCATACCCCTCTGTCTGAAACATATAGCTTGAATCAAATTCTCGGCTGGTATTACTTAAAATGTTCTTGTCTATAGCAGAATTGGAGACAGCATTATGGGAACTTCCCGAATTGGTACCTCCGATTTGGAACGCATGCTGTACAAAATGGTATTGTTTTAAGCAGAGCTCTTTTTTAGCACACTAAAATGACTAATGATTCCTTAACATGCATCATCTTGCATATTGATTATGTTTAAAGATCTGTAAGACTTCAAAGTCAAGTGCATAAAGTCAGTAGAAATCAAAGCTAAGATTACTGTGGTCCTCATTCTGCGTTTATTATAATGTAATCTTGAATTTCATACTCCCTGGCTTCTACCACACAGCTTTGCCTTCTGTACCATTCTTTCTCTACACCTCCCTGATTTTTTATCTCATGTCACTCATCTTGTGTACTGAATGAAAAAAGGATGCTTTGTGATCGCATCGTGGAAGGTTATCATGATGCATGTGCTAAAGTGGCTGAAAGCCAGGGTTCATCTTGTGAGGCAAACTTAATGATCAGTCTGCATCTCCCTATAAAGGATGTATACTCCTCAGGAAAAAAAAATCTCAGGACTCCACCATGACCTACCTTGTCCTGAAGTGCGAGCAGCACTACATCATTCAAATTTAGTTGAAGTGGTACAGCCAGGGACTGATCAGTCTGCACAAAAGCAGTATCAGCAGAATCTGAGAAAGATTCTATCATCATAGAAAATGATCAGCAATTCATATGCTTCCTTCTGAGTTTGTTAGGGCCTCGGGGGTAATCAAAGATTATAGCATCTCTTGTAGCTTTCACGTTAGTGAAATGTTTTCCATCTAACTAGCCCATGATTGGTTTCTAAATGCTGGTTCATACCTTCATATTTTAGAGGACACACGGGTTAATGTGGCCTACTTACTGCTTTAGTGTCTATTTCTCTTCGAGTAGGTTTATGCTGATTCTTTATATTAGAGTTCCCTCAGTCCCCTTGCAAAGTGGACCAGAAGTGTTTTACATCTGCCAGTGAAGGTGAGCCAGCTGGAATGGGCTACAGGAAGGGAAAGACAAGCTGACTAGTAACTTAGAAATCTCTGTCTCTTCTCCAGCAATAGCCCTGCCTGTACTAAGTATCCCTGGCCTACCCCCAAGACAACTACTGGGAGGGATTAATTTGCTCTTTCCTCTTCTGCATTTTCAATTATGTCCCTCACTTTTATTTGCTACCTATCTAGTTCTCATTTGAAGGGCCCAGTAATCAGCCAAGGCAGAAGCAGAGGTCTGCAGATAAGTGTGCAGGGCACTCATACCACCGGCTTCACGCGCCCTTCTGCGCCAAGTGCCTCTTCTGCATTTGGCATGGCTCTGTGGCTCAGGAGCTTTCTCTTTCCTTAGCAGGGTCTGAAATTCAGCCACTTAACGCCCTGCTACAGTGCCAAAGTACGCTCTGGAGCTCAGGATTGTATATAGGAGGAGCAAATTACAGATGCAGCCAACTGGATGTTGGCAACCCCTTCTCTACGGTCCTCTTTACGTAGCCTGTCCATGTGCTCTGATTTCCCGTTTCCCTTTTGTGAAGTGCTGGAGGGAGGTGACCTGCTCTGCTCCTCTCTCTGAAACAGTGCTCCAGAGAGCAGGTGAAGTTTTGTAGGAGCTGTACATTACATTCATTAACAGCACAGAAAGGAAATTTAAGCAATTAACTTAGACGAAGAGGTGTTTTTTGGAGTAGCTGGGTATTTTGTTTGAGGTTTTTTGTTGGTTGTTTTTTTAATCAAGTAATGGCAAGATTTCTTTCTTAGAGACATTTTATATCCTTTTTTATAGTCATGCAGCACAAAAGGTACTTCAGATTTCCCTTCTATTCCTGTGTCAAGCTCTTAAAAACATTCCTATTTCATTTTTAATTATTACGGATATAATAGTTTGTGTTTTCCAAGCCATAGCCAGAATCATCCAAACTACAACATGAGGAATCCGCCTGTTACCTTTTAGAAAGGGAATAAAAAGAATAATAGGTGTTTTCACAGATACTTATAGGTGAGGAAAACAGAGGTTCAGGAACCACATAATAAAGCCCAAATTCTGGCAACACAGACCTCTGCTCTGTGACTAGTCTTTGCTTTCTCCTCTGACTCCCTCCTCTCACAGTACTTGGCTGGAAAGCCCTTTTATAACCCTCCACGTCTGACTCTTTTCAGTTTCCTGTAGTCCATTTTCTTTGTGTCTTTAGGCTTTTTGTACCAAGCCAGGAATTTCTCCTTGTCTTTCTATGGCTTTGATGCAAACCAGCAGAGATCTCTTTTAACAGTGGTAGCAGTTTTTGGAAGAATTCTTCTCAGCCTTTGGAAGCCCTGAAAAATGCTTATTTAAGGTGGTATATTTTTCCCACAAAATACTTGAGCCATTTCAGCTGAAACTTTCAAAAAAGATTGAGCTTGAAGCAAACACCTGGTGAGATACAGAGTTAGATATGGGGAAAAAAAAGAAATAAAATTGCTGCCAAAAGCAGGGAGTTGTCAATCAGTCTGAAGCTTTTATGGTTTGTGGTATTTTAACATAAAGATGCAGGTTCCTTAGTTCCTGTCAAGAATCTCTTCAAAGAGCAACTATGTTAAATTGGTGAGCCTAAAGAAGTACTTTTCTGACTTGTTGCTAGTCTTTAATACATATTATTCTCAGGAAAAAATCTTACTTAAAATAATACAGATGAGCTTTAAGGGAGAATCTCTACAAATGTTAATTATTGTTTGAGGTTTCATGTTGCTTTGTATTTTCTCTAACAGGAATTGAATGGATGAGCTTCCTCCGCTCAGTTCCCACATCAGCAGCCAGATAGGAAACCCTGTCTCAAAGGACAAAGTGCACTGACACTCACTGGTGAGAAACAGAAGTCACCAGGTGCCGTAGCCTTTCCCCACCGCTTCTCAGGGGCTCGGCAGCCACAGTGGGTTTTCTGAAAAATGAGTCCTAAAGTGCTGCAATATATCCATTACTGTGCGTACAAGTAATTAGGTCAGAAGCCTAATTCTTTAAAGAAATACAGTTTCTGCATACAAATCCAACCGTTTGCTGAGTCTTCCAGAAAATGTGTTCCTTGTCTATGTGTTTCTGTCTTTACAGAAATCTGGAAGTTAGTGCCTCCAGCACTTCAGCAGTATTTATTTCTTTTCCTGGTCAGCATAGGGAAAAGCTAAGAAGCCTTTGTCTTCATTGAATTGCTTTCTTCTCAAGTTAGTAGCATGTTCATGACATAAGGAAGCTGGTTAAAGGGAGAGGGTTGTTAGCCGTAAATATTTTAGACATTAGATCACTGAAGGATGTTTTGCAAATACTGTGAGGAAAACGTCTCCCCTCAAAGCAAGCAGTCACAGAATTGTAGTTTAAGACAAGCAAGGTATGTGTGTTGCACCATTGTGCTTATAAAGGTTTTGCTAGTTCCTAATTGTAAGTCTTGTCCTAAGCAACATTCTAGAGCACCTTTAGATAAATCTAATTCTCCATGTGTCTGATGAATACAGAAGTGGCTGCTTTTGCAGCATCCTGGCTGTATGTCTGGCTTTTCTTCCCTCCTCACATTGGTCAGTGAGAAACTAAGAATTACTACAATAATTATTAATGAATGAATTACAAGCATGTACTAAGAATTAATTTTTATTGTACTCTTTCTTTCTGAATTTGAGTATAGCTACTGGTCTGTTAATCTAGATACAGTCAATTTTATGACAACTTAAAAGTACTGTGTGACAATTTAAAGTCATGGTGTGAAACCTGTCTTTCTTTAGCACACCTGAAAACCAGTGAGAACACGTTTGAAGCTCTGACCAGCTCATTGCAACTACCAGAGCAAGGCTGATCTGAAATCTGTGCCTTTCAAAACAGTCTTCTCTGTATTCAGTCTGTCTGGTCTCACAGTAGAGATACCACGAACTTCAGCTGCTTCCCCAGGTTAACACTAGGGAAAGAAGATCACATTTCTTGCTCGTGTATTTGTTAGAAGAGACAAGCTTCTACCTTGCTTTGTGTCTCATTTACTTAGACTGAAAGAAAAAAAACCCACCAAAACAAAAAAAAACCAAAACCACCAACCACCAGACTTTGATACTACAGTAAGTTTCACAACAGGTTTAATTAGAAATGGAATGTTTCTTTAAAGTTTCACATCTAAATACAGCTCTTTTTAATCAAAACCATGTTAAAGGCTGTTCGTGTAGGGTGTGGTCTAATAAAAAAAACCCAAACCTAAGACAGAAACAACATTACTGATTTTTAAATGAAGAAAACATATTATTCCTTACTTATTGAAAAGAGTAGGTGACAGCTGTCAGCTAACGTATTTATGCAGCTCTTGGTTCTGATTTGCTTCTCATATTTAGCAGTTTTATATCTTTATATTCAAATGTATATATACAGATATAATTTATCCTCCTTTTTGATATTTTTTTCAGTATGTGAAAGATAATTATATTAATTCATTTCAGAAGACTAGGCTTCTTGTGTCTTTATCCTCTCCTGTTCACAAAATTAACCAAGGCCACGAATTTGTCCCTAACAACTCCTTGCACAGTTCAGAACTGTAGAAGAAATTCAAATATACATAATGGGATACCCTTCATCTTTGTGTCGTTGATGTTCTGGACCATGCTGGGAGCAGGAAAATTGTCAGCAAAACTTAGAGCAGACCCTTAAGAAGAAAAGGACCATCTCAAAGATGAAAGCAAAAATCAGGAATCTTGTTTACCCCACATGTTATCTAAACTGTTTTTCTGACTACTAACTCCTAGGCTTGAGTCTTTTGGCAGGATTCTACTGAAAGGTGATTTTTCACATTATTTTACTTGTTCATATTATTTTACTGCCAGATGGTAATAGGTAGTGTAACAAGAATAGTTTTGCTCTCAGAGTATGTTATTGGTCTGATTTTCAGCAAGTCTCAAACTGTAGTATGTTTTTATTTTTTTGTTGGGTCTGGAGGCAAGATGGTTTTGGTAGTGGTTTTTTGTTTAGCTGAATACAGCTGAGTGTTCTGAATAACAGCAGCCTTAATAAATAAATAGAACTGTATAGCATCTTCCATCAGATTATTTTGAAGCATCTTAAACATGTTATTTAGACCTTTCAGCCTTTTTGTGAGGCTCAAAGCATTTTTATTTCCTTTTTACAAAGTAATAATATGATGCTCAGGTGAAGTGAGCCATGTACAGTTACATTTGTGAGCCAGCAAAGCCCCGAAGGGAAGGGAAATTGTCATATTCCTTGAGTATTAGTTTAACTATTGGGTTTGTACTTGACTTTGTTCTTTTTCTGAGGTTTGGACTATCATGGTCCTAAAAATTAATCTTACAGATACAAAGTCTTGTACTGTGGTAGAGGAGTAATCTTGATGCATTAAAAAAAGCTGCTGCTGATTATTTAAAGCGGGTTTAGTTTAGGATAAATAAAGAAGCATTAAACCTCAGATACTTGCTTTTTTCCTCATTCTCCATTTGCTTGGGAGGGAATTTTCTTTTATCCCAAAACATTTTTGGCAGCTTTATGTTTCTTTATTTCACCCACAAAAATCTCCAATCTCGTCTGGAGCAGAAAAGTTGACATTTTTGTATCATAAGGGTTAAATCTGTTGTTGGTGTTCACATTACAAACAAAGTCCTTTTATGTATTTATATCCTCACTTGAGAATAGGTCTTATAAGAAACTGAGACCAGATTCCAATTATTTTTTTTTTTTTCTGTGCTGGCTCACCAAGTG
This sequence comes from Athene noctua, assembly GCF_965140245.1. Lineage (NCBI taxonomy): Eukaryota > Metazoa > Chordata > Aves > Strigiformes > Strigidae > Athene > Athene noctua. The sequence goes on along the minus strand of NC_134043.1, from coordinate 40,931,060 downwards.
TTTCTTTGCGTTGTTGTTCTCCAGGAATCAATTATGAAATTCTAACAATCTTTCCCACAACAATTTCTAAAACAGCAGTGGTATTTAAGTTTTAGAACACTCTTTCTAAGGCTCTCCTAATTACGATTTTCTAAACCAGAAATTATTTTTAACATGCAATACATATTTCCATGGATGAAGGGAAGGAAGGACAGAGGAGATATCCCCAGCACTGAAAAAAATAATAATAAAAAAGAATTAAAAGGTGTTTTCTCAGTTCTCTTCTGATTTCTGTACTTAATCATATCATTTTATACAGGGAGAAGAGACGGGTAGGAAGAGATTAGAGTTTGTTTACCTATTGGTTTTTGGTGTTTTTTTAATACAGAGTTTTTTGAGTTAAGCCAGGGAATTTCAAAGATAGAGGAGGATAGAAGACGAAAAGATCAGAAAATCCCTCATTTTATTTCAGTTGGACAGTGTAGATTGTTTTTCCTTTTGCTTATGTTGGTCTAAACTATTTTGGACTGGTTTAGGAGAACCAAAATTCTACTGAGAAGGCTCAGATACATCCTTGGCCTCCGGAGCTTGGTCTGACAAACTCTTGCAAATTAGACTTTCTAAGTGAAAACCCTACTGAAAGCAGTTGCTACTCTGACATAAGATTCCCAGTTTGGTGCCATTTCAGCCAGCTCCCTCTTCTAGGCAGGGTTAGAACATGTCCTAAGATAGAGAAGGACGTGTGATGGTGAAATTACTTGTGCTAGCACACAAGATGCATAAATGGGCGTGTCAGTAAAGATTTAGGGCTGTGCTTCCCAAGTTGATGCTGAGGCAAGAAGATGAATACATTTCTTGTTAAAACAAAAAAGCTGTCATTAAGCAGGTAAAGAGAAAGTATATTTGAGCGTATTCTTCTAACTTTTAGTACCTATGTTTCAATGACATTGAAAATCTGAAAGAGAGTAGGAGAAAACCTACCAAATGAATCAAGGCTTTCATAGCAAGAGGCTTAAGGGACTTGGTTTATCAAAGAGAAGGTTAAGAGCTGATATGATTGCAGCGTACAAGTGCCTACGCGTTCAGAAGGCACCTGAGATTAGGGTGACCTTTAACAGAGAAGGACAACTAGATCAAGTGATTTATAATAGACATGGTAAGCATTGCTTCCCCGGTGATGTAAATTAACTTACTTGGAAACTTGTAAATCAAGCTGTTGAGGTTTGTTTCTCAAAATTTAGGGTCTGTCTGACCACAAATTGTCAGCCTTCAGAATATTAAGGGATGAAACTCTCCAATGAATTAAATTGTGTCATGAATTTTTGGGGAAGTCAAGTGTAATGGTTCCTTCTGGTCTAAAACAAATCTGTAGATTGCTGCAGGCATTGATTTCAGTATTCTCTGTGATTGTGAATACAAGCACTCAGAGAGAATCATTCCCTTTTTCATTTTTCTGTGCAAGCTGTACTCTACAAAGGCGAACATGCAAGAGGATAGCACACCAAGTGACTCTGCATTATGCCATAGGACTGGACATAAAAAAAGTAGGGAGGGAAGCCTAACTGCTAGTGGCCGGAGATAGAAAACTGGTCTCCCAGGTCCAGGACTCCAGCCCTGCAACTCCGTTAACAGAAGTAATGTGGGATCTACAAAAATAATATTAGTTGAACCTCAGTCTCTAAAAGGAAAATGAGAAAGCTGGATTTATTAATATTTCACCTCTTTTAAGACATAAAAGGTTGTTCCCAGCACTGGGTGCCCTTTTAGTTGTCTTGTACTAAAAATGTCTTAGAAGTCTAAACTCCAAAGGTGTCTCTTTCCTTCTTTGTTTTTCAAGTACTCACAGTTATTTCAACAACTCTTCACGGATAGCTGTAGTATCTGATGTGTTAGCAAGTGAATTACAGCAAGGTTTTTGTTTTGTTTTCAAATGCCTCCAGGCTGATTTCACTGACTAGTTAGTAGTGTGTGGAGACCACAACTACCACAGTCACAGTTTTCTTTGGGGAAGCTGGAACTTGCTGCCAAATTGATCAAGAGGGGGAGACACAAACACAGAAGTTGCATTCAGAGAAATAAGCCTTCAGAGTACAACGTTGTTACTGTATTTTGGGAACCATGTGGAAGTGAAGGGAGATATTAGTCCCTGGGGTCTGAATTTTTTCTTAGTGGATGCTTATGTCTTTCTGCACTTGGGGAAAGACATCTACTCAGAATTTAAAAGAGAAACAAAAAGTAAAATCATGGGCTCATTGCAGTCTGAGTGACGTTAGGTTTGATTTCAATGAGATCCAGATTTCATGCTCTATGCAAATGTGCTACGTGTACATACATTAAGAGAGTCTGTTAGACAACAAAATGTGATTAAAGCAACCCTCAGTTGGACCACAGGATTATGGTAAAAACCCCTATAATGTTGTAAATTAATTATTCTTTCTGTTTTGTTTGAACATTTGCACAAGTCTCTGAATCAGCTGCTGGGAATCTTGACAGAAACCCTCCCCTGGCTTGGTTATTGGCCATTTACATCTGCTTGTTTTTTTCAGATTCCCAGATGTGAAGAGCATAGAGGTAGAGGTGTGGGGAGGTGGTGTTTAGAGAACTGCAAGCTCACCATACAGGAATACATCTCTGTGGGGAAGTGCTCTGTGCTAGTCAAGGAGGGTTGGTACTTGAGGAGCATTGATGGCATTCCCCCAAGATAAGGAAGTCGTGCACATCACAGAATCATAGAATCATTTAGGTTGGAAAAGATCCTTAAGATCATTGAGTCCAATCATTAACCTAGTGCTATTAAGTCCACCACTAAACCAACGTCCCTAAGCACCACATCTACACATCTTTGAAATACCTTCAGGGATGGTGACTCAACCACTTCCCTGAACAGCCTGTTCCAGTGCTTGATAATCCTTCTGGTGAATAAATTTTTCCTAATATCCAATCTAAGCCTCCCCAGGTGCAGTTTGAAGCCATTTCCTCTTGTTACCTGGGAAAAGAGACTGACACCCACCTTACTACCACCTCTTTTCAGGTAGAGCTTCATCTGTAGAGCTGACTCAGGTGTTCCTGGTGATGAAGAATAGGCAAGGAAATGTATAACAGCGTTGCATTGATTTGAACAGTAAATTACACTTAGCATTAGCCAAATGAGAAATATGCTCCCTGTTGGGATAAAAGCAGCACAAATATGGAGAGAACAGATTCTTACCAGTTTGTGTTGGTCAACTGTGCCAACTATTGTATCACAATGTTAATGTTTCTGATTTTATGCTAGGGATTTTAAATATGTGCTCTGTTGAGTATGTGTATTCACTTCTGTCACTCTTTTTGGTCACATTTATGGTAGGAGACTGTGTATATATGGCAGAATTTATTATAAGTTTCAGCGTGCGGTCGTTCTCCACAGTGGCAGTGTGCTCAGTTTACCTGACAAGTGGAACTTAAACACAGGAGGAGTTCACATAGCTCTTGTGATCTAGAAGGATACTGAAAAAGATGTTGTGTGTCTTCACAATGATGACACACAAATAAGAAGTGTTGTCCAACACTTGAAAAAAATCCCAGAACTTAATTTAGATGCTGCTCCTGCACTGGTAAATTATATATGCCCCTGTTTTCTCCCTTTGATTACCAGAGGGAAACATTGGATTATGTTATCAGTTTGTTCCATATACAGTTTAAAGTTTTGCTTCATCAGAGTAAAACAACACAGTATGCCGTAGGGCCACTCTTACTGTTTTTTCATGAGCTTCTTAATGCCTAGTGGTTAAGTGATACTCAGTTAAATCTCTTATACCCACTTACCATTCTGTTTACAAATGCTTGTCTAACAGACAATTTTAGATTTGACCCAAGAGTTACATGATGAGAGGTAACTGAGCTGAGTGCATAAATTCCCAGTCACAACTCTAAACCTTACTCAGATGTGAGGTTATGCTGCTGTTGCAAGAAGACAGAGCTTTTGGCTGTAGATTTTTGTTGGAGTGGTAGCAATAACATGTTTGACACTTGTTTAGCATGCTTCAGTAGCTAAGCAGATCGGGAAGAGAATGAAGGCTTAGAAATTAAGTCATTAGGTAGAAATGGCAAATGTAAATCGGTGCACTATCACTAGCTCAGATGTGTAACTAGCCATTTAGACCTGGATACTATACAGCTGCAACTCAGATAAGCATCTGGACTTATCCAAACTTTTAAACTGGAGATTGCACGTGAGCAAAAACTAATACAGATATTCTGGATTTCCAACACCACAAAAAGCAGCTTTTCTTGCCCATGTAGTGTCACCTCATTTAAACAAAAGGCTTAGAAATTATATGTAACCTTTCTGTTTGTGGGAATTTACCTCTTGGTGGGATCAGTGCAATTTATTTCTGAGGGTCGCAAATTGGTGTTTATACTGTCTGCTATGTGTAAAGACATCTTTTAAAATAACCAGAACTTTAATTTCACTGAAGGAGCTCTCCTGATGCACTTGCTCAATTTATGTTTTTTTTCTCCTTCCTGTGCCTACTTTGATGTCTCTTAGTAGTCTGGTTCAGCTCTCAGAAGGCGCCAGAAGAATCTGTGGTACCATGGTATAGTACAGGGCAGGGAGAGTTTCTGGTAGCAAGAATTATAAGGGAATTCAAGGATGAAATTGTTGAATTACTGATGATGATGTGTAACAGCTCATATAAAACTGCTGTTGTACCTGAGGACTTGCAAATATGATGCAAGTTTCAGAAACCCATTCCATGCAGAATGTAAGCTTTTGGGTGGCATCTTTTTGCTAGGCAAATTAATAGAAACCTCAATATAAATAATATAAGAGGACACCTCATACTGTAAACTGCCTGTAAAGTGTCAACATCATTCCTTTTTAAAATCCTTCTTTACAAACCTGCTTGTAAGGGTCAACAAACATCTGAATAGCGATGTTTTAATGGACACGTTTCGAATTACCAAAAAGGTTTTCACAAAACCCCTTGGCAAAGGTTTTTAAGAAAACTAAATTGGCATAAGGGGATCCTGATATTCCAGAAAGATGCTTGTGAGGTAAGTGATCTGAGGAAGTTTGCTAATGGTGTTCTCTAGGGTAGTGGGAGCAAAGAAAGACCAAAACATAGGGAAAGACCTTAATGAGACTGAGAAGCCAGACAACAAATAGTTGGTGAAGTTCCATCTAGACAAATGTAAAGTGATGGCACACATTGAAAACTTCACAAAACTTCACATAGAAAGTAATGTGCTGTGAATTGGCTATTAACACTTGGGAGTGAGATCTCAAGTTTATAATAGTGACTCCGTGTAAACATCAGCTCAGAGTTCAGTAGTGATCCGCCCCTGAGTATTGTATAGGTTTCCTGTTCATTTCTTCAAAATATTTGTTTGAATTTATTAAATTGTAGGATTGAGAAGGGCAACAATGATGCTCAAAAGAATGGAATGGTTTCTGTGCACAGAATGACTGAGCAACACAGAGATAACCTGGGGTGTGGTACAGGTTTTACAAAATTGAGTTGCAAGTTAGAACAAAAATTGTTTCTTGACACAGGAGATTGAGATCCAATGCCTACAATGCAAAGAGTGCAGACTGTTTTACATCAGTTCAAGGGGTGACTATGCAAGAGAAAGTCACCGGGATTTAACAAATACACAGAAAACAGCTGGCTCTGGAAAATTTTTGGTGGAAAAATATGTGAACCTTGTGAAAATAGTTGGGGGAAATAGGATGTATGTTTGTGCTGCTCTTGTTCTCTTGGTAACTACATATGATTGTTTTGGGGGATGAAATGATAGCCTAGATGGAACTTCAATAGAGTTTAGCAGTACTACGTTTTTGGGTTGTCTGTCACTACATTTGCATTTTTAAAGTGCTTTGAAAGTCATTGTCACCAGTCTCAGTAGTTGTAAAGTCTCATGTTTGCATGTTCTGAAATCAGGAAATAGTAGTAGTAGATTACTGCTGAACCTGTCCAGATTCTGTTAATCCTTCCTCACTTACACCACTTGAGTGGTTTTAAGGAACCTCGTTGCAAAAAGATAGCAACTTCAACTTTGTTGGAAAGGCATTTTTAAATTTAAATTTTTATTAAAGCAATTGAAATAGGAGAACAAGACTAAAAGGTTGTTAAACTTAGTTATGGCTACCAGAGCACTGTGAATTGCTTTATTAATTCCTCCTGTAGCATAAACAGCATAGTGCAGATTTTTATTTGCATTTGTAGTAGCTGCTAGCTTCTCTTATTTTTTTGTTTTATAGAACTGGTTTTTAAATACTGGTGCTCCCCACTGGGCAAAGTATGCTGCGTCATTTCCTAATATACACCTCAACAAATTACTCTCTCCCTCTTTCCTATTCCTTTCCTCCCTGCAATGAAGAGGACAATTTTGTGTAGTGATCTGAGATCAGTTTACTCTGCAGCATTAATCTTCTAACAGAGAGATACTATTTTATTTTTCCAGCATGCTGTAATCCATCCCAGTTTCTGATATATTTAAAAGCTATTAATTGTTAATGTTGCACTTCTTGAATTCTAATCATGACCAGACTACATGCGGGGCTCCAGTTTGGGAAGGATCATTAGCTTTTCCCCTGGGGATCCCGAGTGGTACTTTCTGGAAGCAGCGTGAGCTGTATTATTTGTGTAGATTTTGTCCTTGTGCTGCTACATCTGTTTGAAATTGGGACTTTATGCGTAGTCTGCGTTATATGGTTTTGAACTGCACTGCCTAACGCTAGCGCTGTGGATTGTTATCTGGAATGCACAGAGGAGTCATTGATCACCGCTTCTTTTTCCCTTTTTATTTTTTTAAACGGGACTGCAGACGTTAGTGGGTATTTTTGCTATTTTCTTTTCACTGATCTCAGACACTTCAAATGGTTGAGGTACTTCTCAGTATTACTCTTTTGTTCTAGTTTACCTGATCTAACAATTAGTGGTTAAATTGAAAAGCAAAGCATATCTTCCATTTAAGAAAAAAACCCTATTCCTTAATTATACAACAATTTTTTGATATATGTAATGTAGTAATATATATTGACTGGTATATGTATTATAAAATGGATGCTCCAAAAACTTTTAATCTGCATGTATAATTGTGATGTACCATTTATTGCATCACCCTGCATAATATAAGTCAAACAGGTTTTTTGTTATATTTTAAGCTTTTAAACTTTGGACTGTCAATATATTCTAAAAACAGAAAAAAAGGAAATAAGGATATTTATTATAAGAGGGTTTTTTTAGACTATCACATAGTTTGTAACAACACTTTAATCAGTAGTTCATTCTAGACAAGGGGTTTTTGCTTTTGTAATTGTCTTAATATGGTACCCCTATGACAATGAAATACAGTATTTAATGGCAAAAGCTGATAAAAATGATATCATCTTTCCAGAAACTTTGTTATCAATGACATTTACAAAACCATGCATTTGGTTTAAAAGGAATGTAGCAAGAAACCTATGGAGCTGTAGTCCAACAAAATTAAGTGAGTGTTTAATGTTAAGTAATAGATTATCAGAGAATGTCTTTTTAGGCAGATATGATGCAGTATGTTTTTATTGAGCTTGTGTATTTGTGTATCTGCATATATGTGAAGAAAATCCTCATTAGTACAGGCTTCTCTGGAAGCTTAAATGTGTATTAGGGGAAAATTACAGTATTTATCCTCAGGTTTAGAAAGTCTGGAAGCAGCTAATTTACTGTTACAATTCTTTAACTAATGAATCAGTAACTTTAACTTTTCTCTCTTCCTTTATTAATCAGCTTAGTATCAAATATATGACGTGTACCACCCAATATTAAACAGCCAGGTTTGGTCTCTTCAAATAAAACTGTAAAGGAAAAACAATCATCATTGTGAACTGCAAAGCAAGCTTCAGAAAAATACGACTTTATAACAAATTGAAATATTTTCTCCTGAGCTGGTTTAAAAACAAGGTTGGAAAATGAGCACTTTTCTTGTAGATTGTAATTGTTTGCCCTCTTCTCTTCCAAATCCATTTCTCATCTTAAATAAGGATGGAGGACCACTCCTGCAGAGATGCTCGTAGGATAATTCGAGTTGAAAGGGACTTCAGAGGTCATCTGGTTCAGCCTCCTGCTCAGAGCAGGATCAACTGTGAGATCAGACCAGATCAGATATTCTATTTGAATTAGAAAAATATGTTTGAATCTTTTTGAGTCAGGAAATTAATTTTAATCTGTATCCATGCCATGTTAGGAAAAACGATATATTATGCTTGAGGCCTCAACAGAGTAGCAGTTACAAACTCAGTTTCCCTAACATCCAGTGCCATTCCCTAAGCTCCAGCAGTGTTAAAAAGAGAGCTCTCTGCCACTCGGAGGATGTTCTAAACTGGGGACCAACAGGGGTCCTGATATTTAGCAAAAAAGTGATAATCAGTTCCCAGTTCCTGAAAATGCTCAGTCAAATTTAGGATTAATATATTCAGTGCTTCACTTATCTTACATTCTTCATAGTGTTTTCTGGTGTGGTCACTTCAGTACCCTTTGTTGGTGCAAACACTCCCTGTGTGCTCCTCCAAACTCCAGCCTTCCTATGGGCTCTGTCACTCATCTGTTCTGCACAGAAATGGGCATTGGGACCTTTGTTCCCAGCAAGTGGTGTTTCTAATAGAGCCTGTAAAGGACCTCCTCTCACGAAGAGGTCTTCAGGAGAGAATATTTTCCACGTAAGTGCTAATATCTATCACTGAACAGAAAAAACAAGTAGAGAGAAATGACAGTGATTTGTTAGGGGGCAAAAGTGGTTTCTTGTAATGTGTCTGTTGGATCAGCAGGTGATAGGGAAAGGCTTTCAGGGGGCTCTTTGCAATTCAGACGTGACAGTGGGGCCCCGCAGCATAGACTGTGTGCGGGGTGCGGGGAGAAACTGTTTAGTAGCCTGGGGATGGCGGTAACAACGGAGCTGCCTTTTTTTCATAAGCTCTGGCGTGCTACCAATTCTCTAACGTATGCTAAATCTAATTATTATGAGGGCTGAAATTTTATTTCTTCCTGTTTATCTCAAAAAAAAAGAAAAAGAAAAGGAAAAGCTTCCAGCAGACATTGTTATTTTTCATTTTTATTCTATACTGTATGTTGCCCTAAAAAGTTGTAAATTGATTGTTGCTTGTTCTTCAGATGGATCCTGTGCAAAAAGCAGTCATAAACCATACATTTGGAGTCTCCATTCCCCCAAAGAAGAAACAAGTAATTTCCTGTAATGTTTGCCAGCTTCGCTTTAACTCTGATGTGAGTATTGGCTATTTTAATTCCTTTTTTTCTTTTTTTCCAACTGGTACATTAGATATAATTAATCTAAATCTCTTTTCTCCAGTTCTGGCTACATTCTGCTCAGCCTGCTAGACTGATCATTTGTCTACTCAGAGGTGGAAGTCCATAGAGTTAACATTGCTCTTTGATTATCTTGAATGGGTCTGGCGTGATATCTAATGTCACGTCCATTGTCGATATCCCATTTGGCAGTCAGTAACCTCCAAGATGCACTGCAAAAAGAAATTAAAAAAAAAAAAGAATGAGAGCAGACAGAAAATCTTCCCTTCGAGTTCTCTGTGTCATACCCACTCTTCTCCCAGAAGAAATATAATTTTCCTGTTGTTCCTACATCCTTGCTGATAATGTCTTTTGATTTCTTAATAAAGTCACTCTTCCGGTAACTTTCATTTGTAATAAATACGAACATTTATTTCTAGCTGTCTTTTCGCATATGATAAAGTTCAAGGAAACTGCTTTCTGAGGTGTAATTAAAAAAATACATTACAAAAGAGTACATTGACTGATACATTTAAAATATATACCCAACTAATGTTTTTCCTCAGTAGCTTGAAAATGAAAGAAATTCAAGAAAACTATGTCTACAAAAGTTATGACCTTTAACAGTTTAAAAATATGTGTTTGTTCTGGGAGACGACTTACTAATGTCATTAAGCTTATTAAAAAACCCCCCAAATTCTCATATATTTTTGTTGATCTCACCTGTAAGAACAAATCTGTAAGTGATGTGTTTAATATTCTATATGTTGCTGTTACAACTTCATTCTCAGAAATAGTTTGCTTTCAAGTACTTGGTGCTCCTAGAGATTTGGAGTAAAACACCCATACCTATTACTCTGATTTTCTCTGCCTCTACCATTCCACTTTGAAAAGTGTCTTGTAAAGTGGTTTCAACAGTTTGGCTTTCTTGTCTAGTCTGGTAAGGATTCTGAAGCAGTGCTATCTTAACCTTCAGATTGATTTCTAAATCTGTCATCTTTTGACAGGCTTATTAAACTTTCTTTGAAGTGGCAATACCTACTTAGATAACGGATTTCAAGTGTCATTATTTAAAATTTAATTCACTTGTTTCCTCTTTAAGGTTAAGATTTAAGGTCAGAAAAATCTTTCTGCTCTGATACTTGATCCAGATACCTACTTTCACTGATTAAAACAAAGAACCAATAAAGTTTTTAAAAATTTCCCTAGGCTCCATGGATCTGAGCTGGACCTTACTCCATCAGCAGGGAAGCAGCTCAGCCTGTTCCTGCTCTTCCCTCTCCTCCTGAAGTCAAGGTTCCTCTGATGGGGCTTGTCCCTAGAGGAGTCATTCTGTCTGCACTGACATTCAGGTGAACAAACAGCACTTCAGGCAGATGGATTGAATCACCACTTAGTGGCTCAAAACAAAAAATGAGCTGAAATATTATATTGGTTTGTACATCTGCCAACCGAGCAATTTTACCAATCTAGACTTACGCCCTTTTTGTTCTACTTTGTGAGTATCATATTCTGCTTTCAATAGTGGCATCACAAAAGCATGGCAGATTATAGCCTTCTTTCTTCTTCTGGAGCAGGTGTATTCATACGGTGTCGTTCTCCTTTCTTTCTGAACGTGATCAATATGCCCAGTTCTAGTTACTAGAAAATACGATCATCCTTTTGTAATGGATGACTGCATGAAGAGATGAAGCATTAGGACTGTGTCACTGTTAGTGATAAAATGCAGTTCCTTACTTTCTACAGCAGTTTGCTTTACCACGACACCCACAAACAACATGGGAATTTGATTTTAGAATGCACTGAGATTCTAGTAGTGTTATTAATACCGGAAAATGCTTAAATATAAATTTAAGTTTCACAAATATTTCATAACCACAACTTACAGGAATTTTTGGAGAATGTGTTTTCGTAGTGTAGCACTTCTATTTTAAAAGCTATCTAGACTTTCTTTGGATTATTCAGCTTCTCCTGGGAAGCTTACATAAGATTTTAAATATATCCTCCAGGTTCAGTCTTTTGGCCTTAAGAGTTATTTATCTGAGTGTGTGTTGCTTTTTTTTTTTTTTTTTCCTGAGAGAGCGAGATCTTATAATATTCAGCTATTATTCTCACCACCCCCACCATCTCCCCATAGTCTGCGTTGTTGTAATTTCACTGAGGCACTGCTAATGGCCTTTCAGCTAAGATCTGCAGACTCTTACAGTTCTTTCTTCGTTTGTTAAAAGCTCCTTCACAGAAATGAAAATCTGAACTCTTTGCTTGTATTTTTCTTTTTGGTCACTTTATAACATGAAATTATGCTTCAGAGGTGAAGTGGTCTCTGCAATCCATCTTGTGTTTTGTGGGTTGGGGAAAAGGGAGTCAGATTTTGTGAACCTTGTAACTGTTGAATCTTTCAGTGAATCACAGAATCATCTAGTTTGGAAAAGACCGTGAAGATCATCTAGTCCAATCAGTTCCACCATGTAACATCCTAAGAATGTATTAAGAGTCTTTTGGGTAGCATCAAACACTGATAACCTGCATAAAAACCTCGAGCATAGCACATTGCAGAGTGAGATTTGTAGTGCAGCCACTTCACACTTGCAGTTTCTTCTGGCTCTACAAGGCCAACATGCTCCTTGTTGTTGATGGGCATTCTGTTTCTTTGAACTTCCTTTGACCTAAATTACGCAAGCAAAGGAAATAAAAATGACAGAAGGAAGCTATTAAGTAGTTTTCTTACTTTTGTTCTCCTAAATGAATTTCAGTTGCATGATGTTTGATGATTCTGGCCTGATTCTGGTAGTGCTTTATCTATTCCATGAGTAACATACGGATCAGTGGATGTTCATCTGTGAGAACAAAATTGCTTTCCTTGCCTGCAATCTTTCATTCACACTGTGGACACCCATTGGTCTGGATCAATAAATCAAACATTCAGACTCATCAGTTTATAGTTGTCAAACCTTCCCCTAGATTAATACAGTAAATTGCAAAGGTTTCAGTTTTCTTCTGCTAATGTGTCTGCATGTTTAGCTTTAGTGAGAATGTTCCGGTATCAAGATTCAGAGGCAGGGATCTGCAGCTATCTGCAGGAAGAGAAAGTCTGATACTAGGGCTGGAAGGAGATTTTTTAAATGGGTTGTCTCCAATGTGAGAGTAAACATCTAATGTTGAAGTATTGCTTTCTGTATTTTGAAAAATAAAAAATTTTAGGATAATGCTGTTTTTCTTCTACCAGATTATAATCTGAATAGTGTTTCCTAACTGAATTCTACAGTACAGTCTCCCATACTTTTAAAGAAATTTTTAAAAGTATAACATGAAGAAAACATCTACGTACAAACTGAATTTGGTCTAGTTTTAGCCTGACCCATTTATCTTCTTCCAAAAAATAAATGATGGGGTTTGATTGATACTCATAGGCATTCGCCATCATACTCTGTCTATCATTTCCTAGAATTCATTAACTGCAGTTTTGAAGTCAGTCAACAGTCAATTTGGAACTTGTGTTTTTCTGATAATAAATTATGGCATAAGCAGTTTGACCACCCCTTCCAAGCTCTGTCAACTCCAGCAGAAACTGTAGTACAAAAGAAATGATCCAAAGTCTTGAGAAAGAGAAAAATAAAATGCCATCTCTGTGAAGTAACACCAAACTAAAGTTGTTTTAATAGCCTGAATTTTGAGGTCCCTGAGTGGGAATTTTATCTACGATAGTAGTATTGACCTGACAACAGTGATAACTGAGGTTACTTCAACAGTGTTTTTCACATGATCCAGTTAAGATGCTCTAGCTGGTACTTAAGGTGGGTTTGGGTGCCTAAACCTAACTGTCTTGTCATTTGAGTATCTGCTGTACCTGGGATATCCACACCAGGCAGTTGGAGGTGAGTTTCTAGAACTGAATCCCCACTTACTAGGTTTGCCTTCTATGTTCTTTTTCGTTTGGTTTGTTTTTTTTTTTTTTTAATTCTTGTTGTGGGGTTTGGTTTTTTTGTTTTTTTTTTTTTTTTTTTTTTGTTTGTTTTTTTTTAAGAGGTGGAAAGCAGGATTTAGTGAGGAGAAAAAGCATTAAAAGAAAAAAGGGAAAGTTAATTACTCTCAATATTATGTTACCAGAAAACTGGAAAGTTAGTAGAGCTCTCAACAACTGGAAGTGAAATGGCAAAAAAGTGAGGAGGGAGTAGAGAAATGGCTTTTTCCTAAACTAGTTGTTAATGATGGTAGATATCAGGAGTCAACTGCTGTTGAATTAAATTGGAAATATTCAATTTAGGGAGGATAGCATTATGAAGATTGGCAGTTGATGAGACTGATTAGTCAGAATAGTCAATGAGATAGTTGCTGCAGCCTGTTTAAACTTTATTCTGTTATACAGAAGAATTTATATTTTTTTAAACTGTGGGGTTTTTTTTAAAAAAAAGCACCATCCATTAATAGTTACAGTTGGATTTGCTCCAGTATATTAGAATGAACACAGATGTTTCTATCTTTGCATCAAAATACCTTTTATCGTTTTATCTTAACACCATTTTATCTTTTAATTTCTATCTGATGATGAAACAGTATGTGTTCCAGTGCAGCAGTGACTAGTGTGTCAGTAAAGTTCAAGCTATGGTCTTGTGTTATAATCCAGCTCAAAAAAAGAGAGAAACATCTCAGTTATGTTTACTACCACCAGAGACCAGGCAGCAGAAGAGGAAGAATCCTCTTCATGGAACAGATTGTGATAGTGAGTCAGATTTTACGCTTGCTTAAAGGCTACCAGAGCAAGAGACGTAACTGTATTCCACCAAGAGGAAACAAGCATGCTAAGAAAGATCCGTCTTAGCCTTTGAAAAAAATTTTTTTTTTTCGTTTTAAGAATTCTGGGATTCCTTCCAAATCCATGGTATATCTATGTGGACTATAGATAAGCTTTGCTAAATAAGTTTTCATATTAATTACATAGGTCTGACTTGTTGATATTAATTATTAATATTACAGACGTGCTAGCAGAAACAAAAAGCAGCTTGAGTGACTTTGCTGAATCCTTATGATACCCGTAAGAGGGTCCAGTAGCAACAGGGCAAGGGGAAAAATGCCTGTTTTCTATCTCTATCCCATGTAGATTCCTTCTCTGCCTACCCTTGGCTCATTTTTTCCCATTTCTTCTGGCCACCAGATGAATCTGCAGCATCTCCTGCAGCTGCTGTGTGGCGGTAAGTCCCTCCAGCAGCTGTGGAGCTTTGGCCAGACTGTCTCTGAGATGTCTGTTATATTCTGTTATGGCATCTGACACTGTAGCTTGCAGCCATAAGAGAAAAGTGAGTTGCAGTTGCAAGGATGCCTGTTTGGCTTCTGCAGAATTGCTTTTTTCTCCATATCTATGAATCATCACCTTATGTGTAAGTAACTTCTCTCTGCTCTTCTCCCTCTTTACTTGTACTGATAGCCCAGAGTTTGGAGCTTGAGCACTATACAGTAATGTCAGTGCTAATCCAGTCCCTTTCCTCAGCAGCCGGACCTCTTTGTACTCCAAACTCACATTATGTCAGCAGTGCAGCCAGCAGTCCACATGGTTTTTTATTTGTTTTCTTTGTTTGTTTGTTTTGTGGTGGGTTTTTTTGAAAACAGAGTTTATCATCTGTTGGTCACATCTAAAAGAAATACCTGCTTCCCTCTGTGCACTTTCTGTTTCCTGTAGGAAGGTCTTTGGCTGCAATACAGCCTGGTAGGTACCATCTTGTTGATAGGATGTCATTTGATATTTAAATAAACTTGTGTTTCTGCAGCATGTTGCTCTGTGAGTAATGACTGTAAGTTGGTACTGCTTTTTGTTGTCACCTGTGAAGACTCAGAAATCAAGAAAAACACCTTGTAGGCTCATCAGAAAAAGCAGATGTAACAGTTTGGCATTAAGAGATGCTGAAGGTCATCTTACTGTTTATTGCATTTATAGCTAATAAAAATGATGTGATGATAGTGATCATCTTTTTTTAAAAAACAGGAAGGCAAAGTTTTGAAGTTTAGACAAGTATTACCTAATGTTAACTTTGCAAATTTGGATGAATCACTCGTGCTGTCAAAAAGATTAACACAGAATAATCAATAGCATCAAGTCAGAATCTACAGAACTGTCGTCTTTTGTCAAATGTTTTAAGTTTTTTCTATAAATAAGACTATATATATTGATTCTTTGGGTATGGAGGGTAGTGAAGTGGATAGGAGGTAATTAAAAGCATAACTCTCAGGAACTTGTGAAGGTAATTTTCTGTTTTGTAGACAGAACTGACAAAATGATGAAAGTTGTTAGCTCCAACATGACAGAAATATTGCACGATTATACAGTACAGGGTTATAACATGCTGAAAGTTCTTTTCAGATAACAGCTATTTAACAGAGCTTTTAACTAAGTTTGAGATATTTAAAATATGAGTTGACTACTTCTGACATGGCTGATGTTCACAGCTTTGTGATTTTTCTGTGTCCTTTTCAATAGTAATCTACCTTAGTATTTGGAGCAATTAGGTTTTAGAAATTTGTTAAGAACAGAACTGAAGAAATAATGCATAGCTTTGATATAACAGATGTATGAACTCTTCAGTTTTGCAGATTTCTTCAATTACATCTGATTAATATCAAATGAGATAGAACTAAGTTTTTCAACACCACTTCCTAATTTATCACTTTGTGTATTTTTTTAATTAAAGTTACTATTCTAGTCTAAATTCTTCTTAATTTATGTGCTCCTCACATAAAGATGTATACTCTTACAATATGGTTCTAAGAGGTGAACTATGTGATCAGACATTTGGTAGACGTTTCACTATTTGAAGGAAGGGAGCTGTGTAGTTTAGGACATGCTGTGAATTAAAATGACAGTATGTTATGGATATAAACACCTCTGTGCTCCTCCAATCTTGCAGTTAGCTAGATGCCTCCTCTAATAGGACCACTCCCATTGCAGCCATGCCAGGAGAGCCCTCACGGGGGTGGTGCACACTCTTCCTTAAACCCCTTCTCCTTACTGCCTCATGTAATGCAGTTATGGTTAGCCTAGCTACTTCCACACCTCCAAAAACAATGATGATTTTTGTACTTGAGACTATGTAGTTATGGTGGAATTCTGTAGTTACCAGGAATTCGAGAAGTCATGGCCTTGCTTAGATCCATGCTTTTACAGGAATACTGTTACTTATCTTCGAGCACTACTTAGGCCTTATTTATATCTTTCAGACACAAGTTCTGTTGATTTCAAAATAAGCTTAAGTAATTCAAGCTAGTGATAATTTCAGATAAAGACCTGAATATTATGAGGACATTGTAAGTATTCTGAAATAATTATAAAATAAGGAAATTCTGTATCAATGATATGCCCTCTGGAATTAGAATCGGCTTGATGTATAGAAGTGGGCAGGTACACAGGTGTTGAGAGGTGGTCTTTCTACAGCGTATGTTATGACTGTATTTAGGACGTTACATTTTTTTTAGCTTAAAATTATGTAAAACTTTTTATGGTATGCAGGAAGAATTTATCTTTATAAATACTCCAGAGCAGAATACATGTTTTCAAGATTATTACGTATCTGTTAAGTCTTCCAGTTGTAAATTTTCTATGTGGTTGAACTGTTACTGGCAGAAGCTTTTGTGGTATTTTAAACAAAATATTTTTCATCGGAGATTACCACTGTATTGACACCAAATTAGTACAGCATTTGTGATAAAATTGCTGTGGAGAAGACTTCTCATGCAGGGCAGAATTCCCGCTTTAACAAGATGTAGTAGGAGGGGAGAAGAAATAGGAGCTCCAAGCCACCATGTTCAGTTCCATTTAGTTATGGCACTCACCTAGTATTGCAGAGCTTAAGGCATGAACCTGGACTTCCCATGTAGATACTTCAGTCTCCCTTTATTTCTGTATTTCTCCTTCCTAATGTCATGCCGCTCTACATATATGTAATTTTATATATTAATTGTCAGACTGGATATTGTGGTAACAGATTCAAGCATTCAGCTTAAGCGTTGGCAGTCCAGTGGTCTTATTTCCATCAAGGAAGGGCTACTTCAGCTGATCATGAAGAAACCTGAAAAAAGTCTTGATGTCACACATACACCCTGAACCATCTGATTTAGTCAAACCTTGCACAAGGTTGTCATTGAAGTGATCTGGTAGGTTAATATTTCGTCTCTTTATGTAGTAATAAATTCAGTTAATTACTCATTCACACACCAAATAGATTCTAAAACTCAGTCACTTGTGAACTGTCAAAATGAATAGTGATGATTTCAAATATACTGCCAGTCATTGCTCCTGATGGGGATAATTTCCAGTAATCTTTTGTACTGCAGTCTTACCTGAATTTCAGTTTGCTTAAAGGTAATACCACTATCAGTGAATCTGTATGATCTGTCAGTTTCCTGGTTATCTGTATCTTTCTATATATGCATATCTGTACATATACGCATAGTTAAGTTTACGCAAAGTAAAGCTACCAGGGTTATTTTAAGCACTATAATATGCTAATGATATTCACATTTATTTTAGAAGGCATGTTTACGTGTAGAAGATGAAGATTTGCATTGCTGATGTTTTATTAGATGCAGTGTAGTATATAAGGTTAACGTGTTATGTGCAGTCTCACAGTTTAAGATCCTGATACTTAAATTTCAAACTTTGTAATTTGGAGGTGAAAGTAGCAATTACTTTAGATTTTAAATAAAATGTAACCTTTGAATCATTTGTGTGTCTCAATGAAATACATTTTTAGAGAGAAAAACTTGTCCTTTCTTACAACTAAGTCATTAATCTTTATACCATAGAAGGCTTTATTAAAAAAAAAAATTAAAAATTACTTGGTTGGTTTCTTTCATTACTACTTAAAGACTCTGGACAGAACTAAAAATCTAGATTGCTCAGAAAGGACAAGCATCCTTCCACTGTTTTAAGGTGTAGAAATTTGAAAAACAGGAGAAAATTGCATATTTATTTGTCTGACAATGATATCCTTAGTTATTTGCAACTGAATTAAAAATACAGCTTTTCACTAAGCCACACTCTTCTAAAGATTTGGACCATAGATTTAGTGTCTTAAAATATGCATCCTGTTGGTCAAAAAGTAATGCCAGGCAAATGCACAAACACTGTTGGGGAATTTGGCCTGTCATTACAAACGTATTTTTGCATTCTGGTATTTAATGTCACATTTATTGCAGCTTAAAGCTTTTCCTGTTCATTAAATCTTACTAGGCAGAACTTGATGACTTTCTATACTTTCTAATAAGTAGGGAGATTCCATTTTAAAATGTTGTAATGTGTATATGTCAAGCGAGTAGACCACAATCAGTTTTAGAACCAAGTGGAAATTAGCTTTTCCTTTTAGGTAGGGAGTTCTTTCATGTGAAATATTTTCTTACTGTACCTTTTCAAAAAGTGTCTTCCTTAACCTATTAAGCATTTTGTTTAAAAATTATAATAATAGTTCAATGGTGAAATTTAATTTTTATTACATAAGCAATAAATTTAACTTTTTTTGAAATAAAAAATATGCCGATAATGTTGAATTATTTTACTCTAGAATTGATTCACCCCTACAGTAAATACAGCCCTATACACTGGAATAAATTATTATGCAGTTAAAAAGCACCGCAGTACATGAGTACAAAGAGATTCCTTAAGGTTACCTATCTTTATTTTGGCTTTTCCTAGCTTTTTTTTTATTTTCTCAAATACTGTTTTCATGCTATGGAATTTGCATTAGTCAGTTTAGTTAATGATGATCAAAAAAGTACATTCAGTATCCATTTAAAATATCGCATCCCTAAGATATTTACTCTTAATTTCATATTTTATTGGGGTTTATATTAAAACTGGTAAAATACGTTTCTTTTATACATTTGACTTTTACACCTTGTGTGTACGGCATTTCCTTTGGATTATCAGAGCAAATGAAAGTAGATGTTCAGCTTCATGTCTTAACTAAAAATGCAAATTTTGTATGTCATGGCTTATTTCAATGATGTATGTTACAGAGCTTGTAACCTGTATTGTATTGCTGTATTTGTGCCAGAAACAAGTTTAAAATGGGACTTGGAGCAAATATGTTTGCCTTTAATGTGGTACTTGTGCAAATATTTTATAAAACTAGCGTTAGTAGTGAGCAGGACATTAACAATCAGAGTAATTGGTACCAATAATAATCAGAATTTGTGTTCCAATTTCAGATTCCCATAGCCGTTCTTTTTTCTTTTGCTTACTATGTCTCCAGAAAGCTCCCAGTGGTTTTTGTAAGATGGCTTCACAGAACACAGTTCCATGCTGATACTGCGTTTCACGCACCGAAAGGCAACAGAATCAATTTATCCCATAATGGATAATAAGCAAACTCTGAACTTCGGGTGTATCTGAAAGGGTTAGAAAATAGTGCTTCTGGGGCTAGGAAACACTGCTTCAGTATCTCAGGGAATGCTTCTCTAACTTCGTGTTTGGAAAGAGTATCTGTGCTTCCATTCAGAACAGAGATGAGTTGAAAGAGCCTGAAACCCCAAAGTTTAAGAAAATACAGACACTGGAAGTGGAAACTAGGCAAATTCATTGTAGAAATAAATGTAATGTTCTTAACCGACAAAGTGAGGCACTGAAACAGTTTACCAAAGGTAGATTTTCCATCCCTAGCTACTTCAAAATTAAGGCTGGACAATTTTTTTCCCCAAAGGAGTATGGACTAGTTCAAACAATTTTAGAAAAGGTTGGTGTTTTCAGAAGCTCTGCTTTAGATGGTTGTAGCAATACTTTCTGGCCTTATAATGCACAACCATGAATTTTCATAATAAAAAGATTATTATAATTATAAAACTTAAATCAAAAGTGACTCCATTCACCATGTTTCCATGAGACTTTGCTTGTGTTTATGGAAATCTTAATTTTAATTCTGCCTGGGCTTGTTTGTTCTCGACAGGTCTAATGTACACTATATGAGGATTGAATGAAAGGAATCAAAGACTGCAGTAGGTTATTACTGATATTGCAGGCATTATTATTGCAAATATCAGCAGAAAGGCTTATTATCAAGGAATTGACTTACTAAGTCTTTCTCTTGAGTGCACTTACGTCTCTTACGTTATAGCTTTGGCCTCAGGCAGCATATGATCCTATCAACAGCACACATCTGCTCAGACCACAGAGTTCAAATATTTAAAGGGACATCATCAACTTGAGAAGGCTTGAGTGGAAAATCTTGTACTTGCTATTATTTAACGTTAAAAGGTTTGGAATGGAAAGGGTATATATACACCTCATTTTTTAGCTTCACTTTTTGTACAATGTAATGTGTGAGTAGTTTATTTAATTTTGTGGATGGCAAACAATCCTTCTAGTGCATCATGTAGCAACAGCAAAGCTTAAGAGAAATACACAAACCCAGCAACGGCAGAGAAAGACAGGGTGAGACTCCTGTGCCTGTGTAAGGCCCATCAACATAACAGGGTGCAAACAGATCTGTGCTCCTCTACCCACGTTCAGAACTGAAGAGGCCCAACCTGGAAGTTGACAAGTGTCCCTTTAAGTAGTGCACATAGTAGCAGTGGTATAGCTGTTTAGTGGTTTCTTTATAATCCTTAAATTGTGTTTGTACACGTGTTAATATTTCAGAGGTCTTAAAATCAAGAAGTAGTTTAATAGCGATCGATGAGTAGACTTTTTACTGGTTTTATAATAAAGTTGGGGTTTTTTTAAATCTCAATTTCAAAGGAATTAAAAGTAAAACTTATCTAGCAGCCTTTCTTATTAAATGTGTGCTTACTGAAATCTATAAAAAGAAAAGGTGCAGCCACAGCATGTCACATACACTATCCGTTCAAGATGGAAAACACTGTGTTTCACAGGGTGTATAATCACTTTAAGAAGCCTTGGTGTGTATGAACCTCACTCCTCTATTTTAGCAGCAGTTCTCAATCAGTTTGAATGATGCATGTAATTTTTGTGAGGACTCCAATACACTGTCTATTCTCTTGTCTGGTTCAACTGTTTCTTCTGTTCACTTTGTCATATGATAAAAATGTTATTACATGCTGTCCCAAGGTGACTGTATTGTAATGCCTATTTCTGCTGATCTTAAAACAATTTTCCTTGTTATGGCAACACTCCTTACGGAATTCAAATGTCTTAGATGTTATAGTTGCTTTTTATAAAAAGCATGTGACTTGTTTCATGGCTCACTTCATTTAACAATTAAATACATTAATCCTGATCAATTGAAGAGAGAGAACGTGTTTTTGCATGGACATGGTAGAAGTTTACTTGCACTGATGCTTTTTATATGCCAGGTGTCAAGGTGTCACCTGGTTACATGAAGCATGCTTTCTCTGAGTGTTTTAGTTTGAAATAAACTACAATATTAACTTTCTTAGTTAATATGTAACCTTCAATAGAGGCACCTAGTAGTATGTCTGAAATATTTTTTTTAGATTATGTTTAGAAATACTAATAATGCAAAGCTGTTGCTGGATAGTATGCTGTTATGACAATAGACTGCGTTTTGTGTAAAATTATGTTTCTTACCCGGTTTTGGTAAATTAATTTCTTAAGAAGTCAAGAAAAACTTTTTTTTAGCTGAAATTTCTAAGCTTTGTAGTTTGTATTAAGCATGTAGTTCCTTAGTTTTGCACCTGACAAAGTGGCCTGATTTTGTCAAGGCAGCTTGCTGAGTCAGGAACAATAATGGGGACTCAAAATCATTGAAAAAATGGGCACTTACTTACATGTCTAGCTTTAGCTGTGCAACTTCAAAAACATTGACCTAGTTTCTGAGGATAGTTTTAAGACAAAGGTGAAGTAAACATTACATCTTGATATATATTTCTGCTGTTTTGTTAGGGCAGACCAAGAAGAGTACTTTATATATAAAGCACTTTAGCCAAAAAAAACCACAAAAAACCCCAACAAAAAACCAAAAACTTCTCTCCTTCCTGTCCTTCAGGCTTCAGTTTTCTTAGTCGTTGGAAAAAATATTCAAGGCAATTTATAAAACAATCAAGTCTGATAAGTATTTAGTTTTCTGTGATTTACTTGGGTCTACTGAAGTTTATAGGTATGGTGTTTATTCATTTTAACCCTTCCTGGCTTGATCTAATAGTGAAGACATAATGTCATTAATGCCTGTTTCAATTGCAGTTAGTGTAATGATGAAAATACTTGATGACTTTTGTACTAGATCAAACAGAAGGAAAAATGGATTATTTAGTCATGTTACAGCATGGTACATCTTTCTAACTACAAGCAATAAAGACTAGGGAACATTACATGCAAATTGAGTATCATCTTTCTGAATTGGGTGTGTTTACATTTCTATAGTGCTTTAAATCTTTAAGCACCATGGAGGTGAAGAATTCCATTAGGAGTGACAGAGTTTTATATAATCTTGAAACCCCATTTTCTGAGTTACTGAAAACATGTGCCATTCATTAAAATCCTACCATTTGAATATATAAGAACTTACATCTAGGAAAACTGTTAGTACAAATCTACTAAAATTTTCTAGGTGGAATAATATGGTGCCTACTATTGAAAGTGTCACTTTTCTGCCTTGTCATCCATTGTGTTATATAGAAGTACAGAAAAAAGTGAGCCTGATTTGTTCTCCTTTGTAGAGCCAGGCCGAGGCCCACTACAAAGGAAGTAAACATGCCAAGAAGGTCAAAGCACTAGAGGCAACGAAAAATAAACCCAAAGTTGGTTCTTCCAAGGACAGCGCAAAGGCTAACACAAGCTGCTCCACCACGCCAGTCACAGCCAACATCTCTGACAAATCAGGTCAATGAAAACTTTTTGTTCTATACATTCGTTATTTTCTCCTTTTTTTGGTGTTTGTACGAGAGAATCTGGTTGCATGACAGTGATCCATGACTTGTGTTTTCTAAACTATTTACTGTGCTCTCTTCGTTTTGGTATTATCAAAGTGCTTTTTCACATCTGTGAAACATCTGGTGTCCCTGAACGCTAAAGTTGATTTATTTTTTTTTAAAAACTTGTGAATTTACTCCTATAAAGTATGGATGTTGTTCGTACAACAATAATAATGGATGGATGTGGGTGGAGGGACAAGTCTGAGATGTATTTAGCTGAAGCATTTAATGTAAACCTTTGTAAGATTTTTTTTTTTTTTTCTTTTCTGAGTAGGATAGTATTGCTAAAACAGGAAAACATGCCTACGGAAGTGTAGTGAAGCCTCATGGCAGGGATATTTCCTGACTTCCACAGCTCATTAGTGCTTCAACATCACTTTTTTTTTTTTTTTTTTCCGTATTGGTAATCTGAGGAAGATCAGTAACACTAATTGCAGTGGAGTTGCTTGAGTCTCTTTCTGCTCTGTCAGTGTTGTGTTACTGAATGAAACAGGAGAATTTCCTGAACTCATTGGCAGTGAAATGCTGTACTTGTTATCCAGGAGAAAGCACCTGCTGTGGGTTACCCAACTGTTGGTCTAATAGACTGCTTCCGATAAATTTGCTTCTGCCTTGGTAACTGTTTATTATTATCTTCACCAGAGCTGAAATCGACTCAGATGCTGTAAGGTAAATGACACAGTTTTCTGACACACACACAAGAAAATAATTCCCTATCAGTAGCTACTTTTCATCCTGATCTCTTCACAGCAGCACCAAAACTGTCTTTTTCTGGTCCTTAGCAATGATGATGCATCCCAAATTTTGGTTTGCTTCATCTAGCAAATCACATTTTAGGTTTGAGAGAGATAACAGGTAGCATTTTCAGGTAAATCACAGAATCATTCAGGTTGGAAAAGCCCCTTGGGATCATCGAGTCCAACCATCAGCACAACTCTACAAAGTTCTTCCTTGCATCACATTCCCCAACATCTCATCCAAATGACCCTTAAACACACCCCGGGATGGGGATTCCCCCCCTCCCTGGGCAGCCTGTTCCACTCTCTGACCACTCTTTCTGGGAAACATTTTCTCCTCGTGTCCAGTCTGACCCTCCCCTGTTGCAGTTTCAAGCCATTCCCTCTTGTTGTCACTAATCACCTGTGAGAAGAGACCAGCACCAACCTCTGCAATGTCCTTTTCAGGGAGCTGTAGAGAGTGATGAGGTCGCCCCTCAGTCTTCTCCTCCTCAAACTAAACAGTCCCAGCTCCTTCAATGGCTCCTCACAGGATTTATTCTCCAGGCCCTTCACCAGCCTCGTTGCCCTCCTCTGCACTTGCTCCAGCCCCTCAAGATCTCTCTCGTATTGAGGTGCCCAAACCTGGACACAGTACTCAACGAGCCATGTTACTATAAAACAGCAGCAAATGACTATTGGTCTAAATAGAATGTCAATGGAAAGAAATCTAAAATATTTGATAAATGTTTCACTCTCTGAAATATCAGAAGCAGCTTTGGTTAAAACAGCGTACTGCTCCAGTAAGAACCGTAAGAACTCAGATAACTGCTTAAGATATCAGTTAAAACTGTAGAGGATTTAACATGTTAAGAATGCAATCTGTGATAATGTAATTGTATAATGCCCTCCCCCGCCTATGCCAAAGACCGAGGGCCAAATAACTAAAGTTTCAGCATCTTTTACAGATTCCATCACCTCTTCCATAAGTCTGGATCTCTCTTGTGGTTTCTTTGCCAGCCTGTGAGATCTGTCCCTGACTTAATTTTATTCTTTTCTGTGTAATGTACCTAAAATCATTCACACCTCTACATTCAGTTTTTGATAAAATAATTTAACCAATGACAAGGGAAACCCGCTCGTGATATTTTTATATTGCTCTGTTTTGACAGTGTGGTGCTTTACACTATTAATTACTCCTCACAAATTAGACAGATTACCATCTGTGTCTGTTGGATTATGCCACTGCAAGGGCTTCTACATTACAAGTAAATCACAGTGGTGATTTAGTTAAACACTTCCTTCCCATGAGGAGAACAGTGGGGTTCTCAGTGGAGGGGAGGCTCCTCAGAGCCTGTTACTGCTCTGCAGGAGATTGCGGATGGGGCGTTTGGGAGGGCAAAAACCTGAACCTGGAATGGCAAATTCTCTGTATACGCAGGGAATGCTGGTTGTGGAGGTGGGGAAGGGCTGGGAGACTGGGGTTTTTACCAGCCTATGGACATGAGACCAAACATATTTTTTCCTAATTCAGCTAAGCTTTCCCTTACGGAGGCAATAGTTCATCTGTTCTTTAATATATGTTTAGCTCTTTAACATAATGCTTACTGCAACTAGAGCAATCACTATGTTGCTTCTGGGAATCAGTGGTGGATTTTTTTTTTTTGCTTTGGAGCAAATTAACTGATACCATTTTTTTCTGAACATTTTAACACAGTTTTCATCATCTGAGAAATGGATTATTGCTGTGTATTAACTGTGTAGGTATATTTTAGTTTTCCTTAAAAGATTTCTAATACTAAGATTTTCAGTTCACACGTGTATTTGTGGTCGTGTTTTTTTTCCTGATTTCCAGAGGAAATGAGCGTTATGGTCACATCATCTGTCTTTATCTCTGTTATTCTCTGGCCCTGTCTTCACAATTTTTACTGTATTGCCTAATGTAAAAAAAAAAAAAAAAATCATCAAGATGAAGAGGTTTTAGTGACGCTTCTATAAATTTGATGAGAATTGGCACCTGGGTAGAGGGGAAGCATTAAGGTCCATCCTGAGAGATGCTACCATGTGAGCTCTGTTTTGCTTGGCCTGCTGACTGGCCAGGCACTATGTTGGTCTTCAGGACAGGGGATTTGAGAGTGTATTTGTGTGGTGCAGGTCTGAAAAAATTGCATTAGAAGGACATAAGGTAGGGGCTACATGGAATCAAGGAAGAGAATTAAATTTCGCTATTTGTGAAGCTGTTTAACATTGGAGAATTTCCTAAGTTCCTGAGAAATGTTCATCAAGAAGTAAGTAATTCCTGATGTCCTTTTCTTGAGTATGGAAGAGAAGAATAAGCAGCTAAACAGAGAAGACAGTTTTAAGTTCTTGTGTTCCTTTGTTATCTGCTGTACTTCCACTGGTATTAGTGCAGAATGAGTAGGGAGTATTGTAGTAAACTGATAAGCTGAATTTATTATTCTTTTTATGTAGGTCTGCTAATAAAAGGACACAACAGACATGACTAGAAGCCTTTTAGATGTGCTGTCATTTTGAATGATCTGGAGCTCTCCAGACTGACCAGTTGCTATATATTGAACTTATATGTCAAGTTAAGTTTGCTACAGAGCCATGTCCTCTATGGGTCAGACGTGGCTTGAGATCCAAAACACTTACTTGTCAGAAGTCACTGTTGTAGTAGTAACTGGAAAAATGATTTCACTGTTAGCTCAGCTTGTGTGATGAATCTATCAAAGGCAAACCTCAAATTCATCCAGTACTTATTTTTCAAAACTTATGATGCAGTGGTCTCTCTACAGCTGTTTCTTTCAACTTTAGAAGTGTAGCTGCTGGTAGAGCTACAAAAGTTACATTAATCTAAGTTTTTTGGGAAGTTTCCAGAAGAATGTAGGCTCCTGCAGACAAAAGTGACCTAAGACAAAAAAGGGTGATTCTGGAAGTCGGTCTAAGCGTGACGATGCCCAGGTTGTGAGAGAGTGGTCTTCCCTGCTGATGTTAATAATACATTATGACTCAGAATTTACTTTTGTAAATTGATCCTTGGCAAATATCTAATGATAAAGCCATAGTACCATAATGCTGAGTTGACTGCAACCTTAGGTAAGTGGATATCAATGAGTTGGATTGTGCAAATTTTTCATCCTAACATGATTAGACTATTATGTGATCTTATTTTCCAAGCGCACAACTCCTCACCATTTAGAAAATACTTGTTTATTGGTACTTGTAAGTTCCTGTTCACTATTTCTGCAAACAGGAAGAAAATGCCACAGATGATGTACGATAAGGTGGTTGTTCCCCTACCTCTTGTTGGATCATGTCAGCTTGTCCTGATGAGTATTTGCTGATTGGAAGTGTCCATAAGAAACTCTTTCATAACCTGTCTCCCACACAGTTTCTGTAAGCACCCAGGAAAAGTCTAGTAATGGATATAGAACAGTTTCATACACTAGAAAATCACTACTGTGACACTGCAAGTTTTTTTGTAGCTGCTTTGAGACATGTTTACAGAACAGCAGTGTTAACAGCACTGGGAGATGCTCTTTCATGTGGAGCTGTGGTGAGTTGACTCTGGCTGGATGTCAGATGCCCACCAAAGCTGCTCTATCACTCCCCCTCCTCAGCTAGGCAGGGGAGAGAAAAATATAATGAAAGGCTCGTGGGTCAAGAGATCACTCACTAGTTACCATCATGGGCAAAAAAGACTCAACTTGGAGAAAAGTTGATTTATTATCAATCAAG
This sequence comes from Athene noctua, assembly GCF_965140245.1. Lineage (NCBI taxonomy): Eukaryota > Metazoa > Chordata > Aves > Strigiformes > Strigidae > Athene > Athene noctua. The sequence goes on along the minus strand of NC_134043.1, from coordinate 40,903,489 downwards.
TCAGAGTAGCATAACAAGGAATAAAACCAAATCTTAAAACACCTTCCCCCCACTCCTCCCTTCTTCCTGAGCTCAAATTCACTCCTGATTTCTCTACCTCCTCTCTGCCAGTGACACAGGGGGACAAGGAATGGGGGTTGTGGTCAGGTCATCACACATTGTTTCTGCTGCTCCTTCCTCCTCAGGGGGAGAACTCCTCACACTGTTTCCCTGCTCCTGTGTGGGGTCCCTCCCAAGGGAGACAGTCCTCCACAAGCCACTCCAACGTGAGTCCTTCCCACAGGCTTCATCAAACAAAAGGCTCCTTCCTTCACAAACTGGTCCAGTGCGGGTCCCTCCCACGGGGTGCAGCCCCTCAGGCACAGGCTGCTCCAGGGTGGGTCCCCTGGGGGTCACAAGTCCTGACGGCAAACCTGCTCCAGCGTGGGCTCCTCTCTCCATGGGGCCACAGGTCCTGCCAGGAGCCTGCTCCAGCGCGGGCTTCCCACGGGGCCACAGCCTCCTTTGGGCCTTTGGGGTGTGCACATATTCTGGCATGGGTCCCCCCCGGGCTGCAGGTGGGTCTCTGCTCCACCGTTAACCTCCATGGGTGCAGGGCACAGCTGCCTCACCACGGCCTGCACCACGGCCTGCACCACGGCCTGCACCACAGCCTGCACCACGGCCTGCAGGGGAATCTCTGCCCCAGCACCTCCTCCCCTCCTTCTTCACTGGCCTTGGTGTCTGCAGAATTGCTTCTCTCACATATTCTCACTCCTCCCTCCAGCTGCAATTGCTGTTGCTCAGCTTTTTTCCCCCCCTCTTGTTAAATATGTTATCACAGAGGCGCTACCACTGTTGCTGATGGGCTTGACCTTGGCTGGTGGCAGGTTCATCTTGGAGCCTAGCTGGCGTTGGCTTCATCAGACATAGGGGAAGCTTCTGACAGCTTCTCACAGAAGCCACCACTCTAGTCCCCCTGCTAACAAAACCTTGCCACGCAAACCCAATACAGGAGCAAAGATTCCCTTCCCTCCCTGTGGAAGCTCAGGATTTTCAGGATGGTTTTGCAAAGGAGTATGCATATGTGTATGGCATATGTGTATGGCATTGCTTTAGAAAAGGACAGGAGTAACAACCAGTACATAACACAGTTTAGAATATTTAGAGTATGTTTTAAATATAGCTCTGAGAATGCAGTAGAAGACAGTGTCTGTGATCCAAGGTTAGCACAGCCTAGATGCTTACATTGATGAGTCCTTTAGGAATGCATATGATAATAACTGGATTAAAATGTCACTGCTTACTTATCAAGCAAAGAGGAATTCTTTGATCACACTTCAAAATCAAAATAAATAGTTCAAAATTAAGCAGACAGATGATGCGGTATCACCTTCTTTGCATTTTGCTTTGATATAAAAATCAGGAAGTAAATGCAACTGTTTTAAACTATCCAAAATAGTCAAAACAAAGTTTCAGATCATAAAAGTAAGGTCATTTTTTTCCTGTTTTTGATCCATTCAGTATATGCTGTATTTCCTTTGTGCCAGTGAGAGCTGTTTATGAAATGGTAGGTATGGGCATTTCAAGTTCAGTCCTTGCTCAAATAAGAGCAGAAGGCTCTGCTGCTTGGGACTTGGGTACAGATAAACCCTTTTCATGCTCTGTCAAAATTCCTTTGTTCAGCTGGTACAGGAATAGGCAACACTGTGCACCTAAGTAGGCCAAATGCTAGACCCTGTTTCAAATCCTGACCCCTCTTACTACTGCTTTGTTCTGTAGCCATGCCTCAGGATAGCTTAACAAGCAATTGCCAGGGTCATGGTGATGATACTCCAGGGTATGAGCAGTCCTGTGCGGATCTGCTCTGTACAGTGAGGACGGTAGGAAAGGGATGCGACTGGGAAGTTGTTTGCCAGCTGCTTGATCCTAAGTGGGCCCTGTAAGAGTTATTCCAGTCGTTCCAGCTGTGTAACTAAAACCAGCTGGAGGTTGTTCTGAGGAACGTTGTCATGCTAGAATGCCGTACAGTGTCTGACACCGAATGGGCTAGCTCACATTTTGAAAACAGCCTAGACATGTTGATGGACCTAATAAATGCCACTTGATGTCATGTAGACATATGGCAATTAGTTGGCTCATTAGACAGGACTGGTAACTCCAAGCTTTATCAGATTTTGACCTTGAGGTCTTTGTGGGTTTTAGTTCATTGAGGGCTTTCTATGGGTGCTTTGACAACAAAACTGAGTCTTTTTTTTCCCTGTTACTCCTAAAGTGGAGTGTGTTGAATCACATTTACTCAGGAAGATAACAATGGGTTGGATTTCTCCAGTGTCCCAATTACCAGTGCTGTTTATTCATCAGCTACCAATGAGGTGTAATGTCCCATGGGAGGGCTCAGTTCCTATTTCACAAGTCCACCATCAGGACACTCCCTTAGTCATGTTGCTTTCATTGCTTATTTTAAAAATCTTTCTGCCAGTGCTTAAATTCTAAACTTTCCCATATGCATCTCTGTACTTGAAGTAATCCTAAAAATGGTACCAGTTCTCTTAACAAAATCCTTTTTCACCTTAACATTTATTTCCATTTATCACCTTGTTTTCCACTCATTTTAAATGAATGGCTTGTTTACATAGCTCCAATAAACTTTTTTTCAGAAAATCCTTCAGAAATAGCTAGAAGATAGAGACATGCAGCCTCCACAGCTGAACTGTGGTATATCTGTTCTGAGGAATTCTAGGTTGTTTGACATACAGATACCATTATAAGAACCTCTAAGTTTAGAGTGTTTCTAGGGCATTTATTCTTCAATCTCTTATTTCTTTGTTATGCACTGAAGTCATCGAGACATCAAAATATGTTGTGACAAAGTTGAATATTGAGGGTGGGGCAGGGAGAGAGGGAGGCTCTAGGAAAGGAACATGACAAAGATGTGTTTGGCTTACTGTCCCCCAATGTCAATGAGCCATATTTAGAGGTTCTGTCTTATGCCCCTCAAATATGCTTGTCATTATGTCTAGCCTCCATCAAAAGCTACTCACGAGCCTCATCATTTCTTCACATTTATGCTTACATAAAGAATTCTGCTGAAGTTATATGCTATAAAATAACCATGCATCTGTGTTTATGTGTATTCAGATAGTGCCTGCTAAGCACAGGCATATTTCTGTTAGATAAAGGCATTAGTTTATGATCAACTGAGTAGTAAATTCAATGAGATTAAGCCAGCAAGGAGAGTCATTTCAAGGCCTTTTTTTCATTAAACCCTCTGAGGATGGTAAGTTTTGTTCTGTTTTCATTCAGTGTTTTACAGCCATCTGAAAATCGCTCTATACTGCCCTGTTGTCCCCAAAACAGAGGTAAAGGCACAGTGTAGAATTTACTGCTTGACCACAGTGCTTTTACAGTTAATAATATAAAATAGAATTAATAAATCTCATAAATTTATCGATACACTCTTGCAAGTACCATGCATGTATTTATGTGAACATTATATTATTGATATGTATTGGTATGTAAAATACACTGCCAGTGGCACATAACACATCTATTGGATTCGGTACTAAATAGCCTCTGGGCATTTTCTGGTGGGTTATTTCAGCAGCTGTTTCAGAAAGTTGCTGTTTGCTTTATGATCTTAGGATGAATTATCCAAAAGGATAATTAGCAAATCAAACTCTATTAACAGGAAATCATTATAATAGGTTGGGTATTTAAATATTTTCTTCCCTGACACTGTTACTATTCATGCTTCTCAAAAGTGGATATTCAAGCCTCATCTTTCCACGTGTATCTTACAACCTGAACGGAAGAGCAGTCATTCTGCATGTTTTGGTGTTGATAAACTCCTGAGAGCTCCTGGAAGTCTTCAGGAGTTTCTTCAGTCTGTCTATGATAATGCTAACTGCATATATCAAATTCTGCACCTCTACTGAAAACTGATTATAGGTGCCATTAACTGAAAAATAAGCTCTGCAGCTGACACAATTACGTTGATGAGCTGTTGCAATTCCTGTTCAGATTGAAAAAGGTCAATCTTTTCTTTCTTCAGTTACAGCTGAAGCTCTGCATCAAAAATATATTGTAAGATGAAATAAGACTCTATTTGAGTGCTCTGCTCTGTGCCTGAGCATTCACAGAATCACAGAATCATCTAGGTTGAAAAGGACCATGAAGATCATCCAGTCCAACTGTTAATCTGGCACTGACAGTTCCCAACTACACCAGATCCCTCAGCACTATGTCAACCTGACTCTTAAACCCCTCCAGGGATGGGGACTCCACCACTGCCCTGGGCAGCCCATTCCAATGCCCAACAACCCCTTCTGGAAAGAAATGATTCCTAATATCCAGTCTAAACCTTTCCTGGATCAACTTGAGGCCACTCCCTCTTGTCCTATCACTTGTTACTAGGCTAAAGAGACTCATCCCCCGTCTCTGCACCCTCCTTTCAGGGAGCTGTAGAGGGCGATGAGGTCTCCCCTCAGCCTCCTCTTCTCCAGACTGAACCCCCCCAGTTCCCTCAGCCGCTCCCCATCAGACCTGTGCTCCAGACCCTGCCCCAGCTCCGTTGCCCTTCTCTGGACACGCTCGAGTCATTCAATGGCCTTTTTGTAGGGAGGGGCCCAAAACTGAACCCAGTGATAGAGGTGCGGCCTCACCAGTGCCGAGTACAGGGGTGAGATCCCTTCCCTGTCCCTGCTGGCCACCTGTTCATGTGTCCTGTATCATTAAAACAGTATACCGCTATTGCTTTTACTTATTCTAGTTGTAAAAACTGGAATTTCACTGCATATTTTTTCATTAGCATCCTTAAAATTATACCATGTTTTTCTTTGAGAAGAGGTAAAGGTAGGCATTGGGCCAAGCAAGAATGACTCTACTAATGTTGCTGGACAGTGGGAGCAGAGCCAGGGATGCTCTCAGCTGCTGTTGTTTTTATTTTAGCTAGATGCATGTGATCATTTAAATAATCCATTTATATACATTGAATCTTTCAGCAACCCTGTTATATTGTGAAATAGGGCATCTTTTTTTTTCTTCTTTGTTCTGCTAATGATGTGCCCATTGAATATCCAGAGATGTTTTGGGATAGGATGATAATGGAATGATAATAAAATGAATATGAAATAACAAAACTTACTAGCAAATATATGTATGTATATTTCTGTAGAGGACATAATACCAGAAAAGTGGCTCTACCAGAACTATTATGTATCGCATCTTTCTTTACTCATCATTGTCTTTACAACATACTATTACAACAGTTCTTGAGTCTTCAGGTGAGGAAATGGAGAAGGGGAGAAAATGAGACAAAAACCAAGTAGCTGGCAAAAAAGAGAGTTGAGACTGATATACCAGTGTCACTCATCTGCTTTACAGTTTTCTATTAGGAAGAAAGATGATCCAGAAGTATCCTAACAAATGAGGGTTATGTAATGAGGTTTTGTAAAATTGCAAATGAGAGAAATAAAATCTCCCCTTCTGTCACCTTAAGATGTTTATGATTTTGATGACGAATGACAGTATCATTTGCCGAAGAGAAAATTAATTTGTGAAGCAAGCCCTAGGTTTGTTTTTATATGACTAATAAATTCAAATCAGTGGAAGTTCTCTGTATTTACGTAGGACTGAAATTAGCCCTTTAAATCCATTAGAATGGAAAACTCCCAAAAAAGACAGCTGCTGGTTTTGTTGGTTTTTTAATAAGCCTGGGAGGAGTAGCTTTATCTGTACCTAATACTTTCACAAAGCTTACGAACAAGATATATTTCTAAAGAAAGGCCATTCTTTTGATGCCAGACATCTAGTTTTCTCACATAATCAGGGACTAAATGACAGAATACTGATGATTACTCATACAGTTGGCAGGTGAATGGAATTTGTCTGTGTCCAGTTGTGCCAAAGTTAAAGGTTGTGTCAAGTCTGTAAAATTTTAGTTAAATTTCCTCCTTTTCTCTCAGTCTCCAAATATAAAAGAACGGGTCAGGCCCAGTGCTGTTGCTTCAGGATGCTTTGGATTTTCCCCTAAATGAGATAAATGTTCTAATTTTCTTTTAACCTTTTTTTTTCTGGGAAATATGTGTACTTATGATTGGGGAATACAGTCTTGCTGGTGGATGTTTTCAGTATTTCTCAGCAACTGAGTAAAGGAAAAGACCTCTGAGAGTACAAGCTGGTCTAGTGGTAACTTCCACCCAATCAGTGATGTAGCTTGATTTGGGGGTTTTTTGGTAAATGCTATTTTTGCTCATACTTATCTTTGGTTTTGCAACATAAATGCAAGCAGCATTTAGAACACAAGAAAAAATGCGTGTTGCTAGGGGATGGCAGGCAATTGTGAGACCAGGAAGTTGGTGAGTTGGTTTTGATACCAAATTGTTCAGAGATGCTGAATCAAAACCAAAAGCAACAACATCCATCACTAGCACATCAGACAAATAGGTCTTTTGAAAAATCTTCTGTTAATCATCCTTCCGCCTTAACTCTACAGCTGCTGCGTTATTGACTTGGTATGAGAAATATGCTACATTTCCTGTAGTATAAAGAAGTACTAGCATGCTACATTTCTTATAGTTTATAGTATTGTATACATACAAGCAATAGGATACATATAATTTCCTTATTACTTGTTTTCAAGGAGAGTGAAAATATTTTGGCGTCTGTTAGACAAGTTATATTTGAAATGCAATTTACTGTCAAATCTTGAGGGCAGTCCTCAGGCAAGCCTGCCACGGAAATCCATGAGAATGCACAATTATAGATGTCATTTAACTGAAATGAAGGTGTTTCAAAGTTAACTTCAATGGCAGTTCTGCTTGGGCAAGTACCAAGTGAGTAGTTCAGACGCAGGCCCGCAAGAATGTACTTGCATGCAGATTGTCAGTTCTTCTTGATTCATTCAGTTAGACACCCATAAATTTTGTATTGAGTTCCAAAGCACTTTAGCGGATGCGGGTAGAATTTTAAGAATTTTTTTTTTTTTTTTTTCATGAACAGCAAGTGAAATGTCTTTCTAGTAATATATTTCAGATTCATAGATGGAGGAGGCAGTGTTATTTTTATAGTTGAGGAGATGAACCAAGGCATTTTTAAGCAGAAGCAAAGGATGTCTGGGCAGAATACAGCATGTTTGTTGTAATCTTTGAATGTTATTTTTCTCAGCATTCCTAAATTATTAAAATGTTAAAAAGACAGTGCAGTACTATAGAAAGTTTGTGTTCCAGAACCTCTAAAATAAATGTGGCAGAGTCTGTAATGGGAATATAAAATATGTACAAAATAATAGATGTCTGGTGTCAGAAAAAGATGTTTAACCAGCAAAAACATTTACTTTTGCCGAAATGAGTCACATTTTGTAATAACAGAACTTACATTATATTTCAGACTTTGCCCAAACCATATTTTTCCATTCCAGCCAATACAGACTGTCATAGATCAGAAAAGATGAAAGGTTAAGATAGATTTAAAGTAAATTTACCTAGACATACAGCAACGGGACCCAGTCAGCCCAAGCTGTTGGGATAGCCTCACTTTATGGATTCTTGTTAAATTAACATCCACCCTTGCTAGCCATGTGTTGTTATGTGTCTGCTGGTCAGATCCATCTTGTTTTCAACTGTTGGCAGCGTAGTGCTACTGATCTTGCTGAGTTTCGTGAACAAACATCTAGTGAAAGTTTCCCAACCTTCTATAAACAGGAGAATGATGTGTCACTGAGAAATGAGATATCGGCAATGTACCCTAGGAAATTGCTCTGTATTTGTGTTTGTAGATGACCTGGTTTTCCTCAGAACTAAGGCACTGCATTTACCATAGTTACCCATATTCAGTCTAAAAATTGTAAAAGGAGGGTGTGTAAATTGTAAAAATCTCTTTTCAAATGAGGAAAAGAGAAGTCCAGTATAACCTGGATTCTGTAAAATAGCAGAACTGGAGACAAGCAGGTGAAATGGAGACACAACACAAGCTGCTTCTGGTGAGTCTTAGAAGTTACTTTGCTTGCTCCAGACATAGTCCGTACACTCCTGCATTTTGGCTAACAGTGCAGAATCATCCCTTCTTCTTGTTCTTCTTATTTTGCGTGGAGAAATTGTGTTGATTTGAATTTGATTTTTGAAATATGAATGCCCCCCCCTCCCTTTTTTTTTCTTCCCTCCCTGGTGACTGCACCCAGATTTTTCTTTATCTTGATCAGTAAAACAGATCTAAAACACTAGCCAACCAACCAAAATGAATTCCCCCAGAATCTCCAAATATACAAGGAACTGACTAGAAATCAGATGTTATAGTGGGATCATCTCAGACACACAAGTAATTGAAGCAGCAGGCACTCTGTTCAGGAAGGTGTACAAATAGGTACAGAAATAGATTTTGCAGGGCAAGATTTTACGGTTGCAGAACTGTGTGTACTTGTGAATATTTTCTAATTCTCATCAGTCTGCTTTCATAAAAATTGAACCCATCCAAAATTTCAAAAGTAAACCTTGATAACATTACAACTTTAGTCTGATCAGTTGCAAATAATTTTTTACTCTGAAAAAAATGACAGGTTCTTTTGTAAGAAAATTCCCTGGAGTCTTTGGTATGCCAAATAAGAAATAAAATATCCAAGAAATTAAGTATCAATATCACTGTTGTACTATAGCCAAACAAGCTATACTTCTGAAATGAGAAAGATGCTTTGGCTCAGCCTGTTGGAGAGTAGTGATGCAGTTAATGAAATAATCAGTCTAGCTACAGAGTTCACTCAGTGTTGCAGAGCCATCCAGACATTTCCTGATGTATCTTCAGTATCTTGAGAAAAAATGTTGTAGCTTATTTCAGTGCACATTTGTGTTTGAGATTAAAAGCTTTGTATTTATAGCTTCTGTTTGTTTCTCATTTTTGTATAGAAACAAAATTGGTTTCCTTTAGCATGTGTCAAACAGATTTATTTCATGTAACAACTTTCATTCTATCAAACCTATCTGTTTTTGAGACAGGCCTGAAAGACAAGAAAAAACATTTTACAAAAGCTAATGGTAATCAAAGGGTTAATAGATACGCTTTGCTGTCTGATTTGCATGTAGGTTTGCAGTGGAATTTTTCTAGAACAGAGCCCTACGGGTTTTTTAGCCTCATTTCTCAGTAGACTGCACAACTGGTGAGAAAGTAGGTATTTTGTCTGACAGCCATTAGAGTCTCATTATTCAGCAAATGTGGAGCTAAAACAAAAAAAAGATTTTGGAATCCCTTATCAAAGTTAGCTAATTCTGTCTTAATGAGTGTCAAGAAATAATCTAATGCTCTTTGTTGGTTTTTTTGAGTGATGCTGAGATGCAGGACAGAGTGGTTACAAATGCTGTAAGGCTGTGACCACTAGTGACTTAATTGCTTTCTTGCTATTATCTTTATGGCATATATTTCTCGTAGTGTTCATCTTTTTCTTCATAAAAAGGGTAATTAATTGTGTAAGTGATGCTTTATTCTTTTATAGCAGTGTGAGCCAGCAGAAGATAAGACTTTCTGTGAAGAGCAATGTTTTGAAAGTTGCTTTTCTTACTAGAGCTACTGTCTGCCTTTCTATTCAGTAGCTTTTCTCTAATGTATTGAAGGAGGCCCTTTTTGTCATTCTATTAATTCAGTCATTGATCATCTTCTCCCTCCATATCTTATTTCAGGGCAAAGAGATATACAGCAACTACTGTTTCCAGTAGTTGTGGGTGTTCTCTCTGCCCCAGGCCTGCGTTCCAGGATAAATCCTAGGGTTTGTTTAGGCAGTCCTTCAAGTACAGTGTGACTAAATGAGTTTTTCCCACCTTGTTTTTATTTTGTCCTTGTTTCTTAACATCTCCCTTAATTACTTTCAGCCAGGCTTGTAACCTCTTTGATTGTGATCTCTCTACTTCCATGTTTTTGTTGTAAATGCTGCAAATTTTGTTACAGTATTTCTGTGGTACAGCTGAAGCTACTGGTTTTTCTCTCTCCAAAATCAAGCCCTTCACTTTCAAAACTCTTTATACCTTTGTATGTCTTCTGTAATGTCTTTTTCAAGATGCTGACTTGCACCTACCACCCATCAGCCGTTGAAGCCAGCTTCCCAAGCAGCTTTCCCCTTTTCCTGGTCCAATTTGTGAAGAGCTCCCAGCAAACAGCTGCCAAACTTAACTTCTGTTACTCTCACCTCTGAAAATTTATCTTTCTCTGTGATGGATTGAAAAGCAGAAGAAAGTTTGTGTGAAGTTTGGCTGCCACAGCGGTGCCTGTGTTGGTGACCGGTTGTTCTGTCTCTTTTGTGATTTCATACCTGTCTGTCTGCAGCAGTGATCTCTGCTCTTAAACTGAAAATTGCTTCATCTGGGGACCACCTTCTTGTTCTGTGTGAAAAAAACCTTAGAACAGCAAGGTCAAATGATATATTTGAATAATATCAATTAACTTGCCTCTCTGCAGCGTTGTCAATGGGCATGTTTTATAAAGAAGTGTAGGAAGCAAAAATGTAGTGGGAAATAAGTGTCACTCTTTATTTTTATGTCAGATGTGCCAATCATCTATCATGTCAAATTTTAACTGAGCATTTTATTTTTCAATAAACATCTTTTTACTTTGTGTTTATTGATGCCAAATGAGCTACAGTGATAAGCTTTTCAGCAAAATTTCTTGGATTGTATATGGCTGTAATTAATGCAACTGATTTTACCTTTGCCACACAGTTGATGAGGGAAGGAGTATTTATACAATAGTCTGACAATCTGATTGATTTCCTCTTCCCATTCTGTAATCACTGTATGCTTCAAAGGTTGTTTAATGCAGCCTAATATTCATAGGCATATTTGGAGCTGTTGAAATTACAGGGAGAACCTGAAAATCTGTTTCACTCAGTGCAGCTCTACTGCTTTGGGAGATATGCTTGCTTTACCTCAAAGTTTCAATTACCCTCCAAAACCAACACTTCAGACTAATACCAGTTCCCTGTAACACATCTTAATGTGAAATCAAGACTATCATAAGACAGTCTTTGCACCACATTTCTAGTAACCCATAAATAAAACATAAACTTTCAGAAATCACTTTTGAGTTTAGTTACCATGGCATAGATGGAAATTAATTTAAGGCGTTCAGGGTCGTCAAGCTGTCCATGCTTTAAAAAGTCATTCTTTCAGTAGTGGGGTGGTATTGTGACATCCCACTCTGAACAAGGCTGATCGCACCAGAGGATATGCACCTAACGATGCATCGGTTCTGTTCACCGGTTGCATGGGCTTGATAACCATACAGTGATCAAGTTACACAGTAAATTATTTTGTTGCTGTCTTTCTCCTAATGCAGCTGGTTTAGGCTGGAAATGCCATTGAAAATTGCATGGCTCTTTCCTTCGGGTATTTCAAGAAGAAAAAGAACACAAGTATTTACTATTTTCTTACCTTTACGAAGGAGAATAATAAATATCTAGACAGCTGAAAATAGTTTTTCCATTATGCTATTTTCTAGGCTGTTCTGTTGCAGGAGCAGGTGGAAGAATTATAAAAACAAATCTCCATTTCAAGGATGGGAAATGAGCAAACCTCTCAAAAGAGCTTTGGTGTGGGGTTGTCTAGAGCAGCAGTGGCCGTTCTGCAATGTCTGTGCTGCCCTTACATTGTAAGTCCTTCGTGTATGGCAGCTCTTCAGTGCGGCATGGTCTCTTCCCAGTGGGGAGCTGCCTCTGTTGCAGCCAGCACTGCTCTGGGAGGCTGTTCTCTGTCCTGGGATCCTTGTCTGTCTGTGTGCTCAGCCTTCGGCACAAGTCGTGGGTTATAGTCCCAGCTTCTGGCAGAGGAGAGGCGCAGACAGGTGTAAAGCTGTACTTTTTATCACATGCACACACACACAGAATGTCTGTTTTCAGTAACTGAAATATTATTACTTCTGTTACTGTCACAGTAAGAGCAGGTTTATTTCTTTATTACAGACAAGCAGAAAATGTACGTGACAGTTTAGTAAGGAGTATTAGGATCATAGCAGAACTCTGTTTCTAAAAGCATATGTGTTGGAAAGTGCTCCTGCAAATGTATCACATGTATTATCTTTACCTTGGATAATCTTTTAATTTCCATTGCTATCTGCACAAGCTGCTGTGGAACAGAAGTTTATTGCAAAGTTATGTTTTGCCTGTCTGCGGTGATAAAACTGTGCAGATAGGCATGTTGTGGGATATAAGTAGCAATGATACAGAAAAACCTTTATCATTTGAATGGCTAGATTTATAATGAGTTTTAGAACTCTCCTGGTTTTATTTTTATTAAGAATCTCAATTCTGAATTAAGGATCTGAATTTTAAGTTACTTTCCTATTGAAAATGGAGTGTGTATTTTCATCGTGAAGTCCAAATTAGAACTTCTAAGATGCACCAAAATCATCACTCTTGCTCAAAAAGAAAAAAAGGTATTTCCTAGCTGTAGAAAGCAATACTTATAGTCATATCTTAGTATGGTAAGAGATCATTTAAAAATATAAATTTATAATGTGCATATATATATATGTTATAAATTTGTAAACACTTCACACAAATGATAAAGTAAACCAAGTGAACTCTCTTAAAGGTACCTTATAAGCCGAACTGCTTAATGGAGTGGTTAGGGGGATAAAAAAAATACATTATTTTCATTTTCTGCATGGACTGCGTTGACTAGTGGTCTATGAGCCAGGGCAGAGAGTTCCCATTTAGTTGTTCACCAGGAAAGAAAGTAACCGAAGAGATGCAAGTTGAGTGTCAGAGGGGAAAAGTTTTATTGTAGCATTTGCGCCCTTTTTTTTTGAGATAGTGCCAAACCCATTCACTTAACTGGACTAGGATTTCAGCATTAACGGGTAGGTTTTACAGATTATGCTATAGCAACTGTAGTGAGCGGCACATGACCTTCAAAGGTTGGTAAATCATTCAGCTGGCCTTGCATCAGAACCTAGAACCTGTTAGATTTGAACCTGCCTGATGTTATCCTGTGCTGTGTCCTGACTTTGGTATGTACAGTTGAAATGAGGGTATAATTAGATAAATAAGTCTTGAATTTTAACATGCTGCTGACACAAACATAAGGCAAACGACCAGAAATATGTGAAAACAACTTCAAAGCAGAATTGAAACAATGTAAGTAGGCGACAAGAGCATTGATATTACTGAGCCTGAAGCAATACTTAATTAGCTTGCTTTATTTTTTCCTTGGGCTCTATTTCAGAATAAATTCAGACTTCAGTAAGAACTTGAAATGAACCATTGATTTACTTCTCTGGAGTCTTGAGGAAAAGGGAGACTTAAAGACAGGAATTCAACACAGATGAAATATGGCCTTCCTATGTGGAAAAAACCCCCCATAGTCGGATACAGTACAACAGTACGAGTTAGATTTTAAATTAACCTCTTGCACATGAGTTATGACGTGAGCATTTCAACCTGACCCTGACTCAGGTTGAATCACAGCTACAGTTTTCTGGGAGGAGGTTGATACTGCCGTGGTCTCCTGCTTCCAGCTGTGCTCTGCGGAGCTGTGCAGCAGAAGCCAGTGCATCCCTGGTCCTGGGCAGGATGGACTCACTCATGCACGTGTTTGCCTCTGTTGGGCTTCGTGGGCTTGGCCCAGGTGGAGATCAGAGCAAATGTGAGCCTATTCTCAATAATACTTGCCTTCAGAAATAGCAGGAGGACTATGAGCCTACAGCTGCATCTCACCATCCACATGTATTTTGTAAAGTGATTACAGTCTGGCAGTATATATATCTGCATGCGGGCATTAGCAGTTACATTTCTGATTTCTGCATGGAGATATTATTTGTTAGTTCTGTGGTATAAGTACAAGTAAAAGAGTAGTCTTCTTCGTGCTTTGTATATACACGCTATTTGCATTTCCTGTGCTTTTCGCATTTGAATACTTGGCATTTCTGTCTCAAACATAAAACTGTAAGTAATGGTGTTTCGAATTCTGTGGATTGAAAACAATGAGCTGTTATCAAAAGCCCATTTAGAGAAGTGCAATTTTCTGATTTTAGAAGCCAGGAAAACCCAATTCTGGCCCCACTGCAGTGACAAATATGCACTTAGCTCCATGTACTTTCTGTGGGAGTTAAACTGTATAATAACCTTACAATTATGATCTTTGAAGATGTTCTGCATTAAGCATTCAGAATGGTGGCAGGAAACATTAATTCATAGAGGGGTGTATGTCTCTCCTTATACATCCCCATGGATGAAGAGCTTATTTGTGTCAGGAAGCTTTCCAAATGATGGAATTATTATGTGAACTGAGGTTCTTTCCAAAAGCTGCAATACTGGCAGAATTGAGCCCAGCTGGATGCTGGTAACTTCTCTTTCGTTTTCTAGAAGTTTTCTTGTTAGCTTGTTACGCATTATATACTCCAGAATTCCTTTGTATTATGAATAGTGAAAACACTGTAAATCTAGGGAATATTTTAAAAATTGGCATACCACATCAGCTGGTGGCCGGCTAAGTGAGGAGAAGTGGGAAATGAAATTTGTCATTTTTCAATCATCTGTTAAATTCAGCGATGGAAAACCATCACTCTGAAATGGTAATTGGTGGCCTGTGCAAAATGGATCTTACTCCGTTGCTCAGGATCTAACTCCACAGACGCTTGACAGCAAAACAAATTAAAACCTGCTCCCTCTTCTTGCAGACAGTTTGAAGAGCAAGGACAGGGGCTGCAGGCAGGAGGGTGCACGGTGCACTGGGTGCGTGGGGCAGTCTCCCAGGGCAGGGGCCCACCTTGGAGCACATCTGCTGGCGTCACTGCTGGCCCTGTCCTGCTCGCTCTCTCACAGGAGGAGATGTTTTCTGTCTCCAGGAAGTGTTTCAAAAGCACCAAATCATTATGCTTACATTAGAAAAAATACATGAGAAACAACATAACCTCCCCCCCAACCTCTGAAATCTTTCCATATTGTAAACTCGTTAATTTCGAATGTTAGTAAATGCTATTTATTAAACCCATGTATTTTATGAAGACTCACAAGCCGTATATTTTTTTGCAGATGTAACTTATTACGATAGAGATTAAAATTGAAGAGTCTATGAACTATGATTTAACATCACTTTCTTTTGTCATACTTTATCAATCAAAATACCTTCAGAACCTGTTTTTTTCATTAATTTGGCCCTACTATTCTTTGTACTTGATAATTTTCAATGTTTAGTACAGTTCATGTTGCGTAATTTCAAAGCATTTTTATAGCTATTTAAGAAAATAATAATTCTTTTATTAGAATTTTCTTTCTTCTGGTTTTTAACAATCTAAAATTGATGTACTGCAATGCACTTCAGGGAAATATGCCAACAACTGTGGATTTTAGTTTCAGGATGCCTGTTTTTAGTTCATATGCACTCTGAAGGGTTTGTTGTAGGGGGTACAATCCTGTTTTCAGAATTCTTGGTAGCACGGCATTGGCCTGATACACAGAGTGATGTTAAAACAGAGTCTGGTAGCTGTGAATATTAAGTGCAAGGGCCCATATTTAAAAATAACCAAGTGCTCAAAATAGAACCTAGTTTTTCAAATCAGTTCAACACTGTTTAAATCTCTGCCGTAAGTTTCGAATGGGATGTAAGTAGTTTTTAAGAGGTTGCTGTTATGTAGATGTTGTACTCGCTTAGATGATAAAATTTGATTCCTTTTGTTCAGAGTGACAACAGGTCACTTACACAATCATTTCTTAGGTCCATTTTATCAGGGTTGCTCATACCAGAACCACTGTCCTGTCCCCCTCCCCTCCCATCTTCTTTATGGGTGGGCTTGTTTTACTGCTTGTAAACTTTCACTACTGCAAAACAATGGCTTGTGGTCACACAGACTGCAGTTTAATGGCTTAAAATGTAATGAGCTCTTGTAGACAACATGTAGGCAAGGAGCATGTGAATACTGGCTCTGGCACAAAATTCCTCTTTAGGCACAGTTGGGACATTTAATCTCTTGCTTTGAAATCACCATCTGTAAAATGAAGTAATACCTGCCTACCTGTCTCATAGGAGCACAGATGATTGACTCATGCTTGTGAAGTGATAGAGGAATGCACCAAATGCACGTTGGAGCTATCTGATCTCCAGATATATGGGAAATTGTTCTTTGAAAAGCCAAAAAATATTAGCAGCTGTGTTCATGTGTGCAGTGTAGTACCATAATCAACTCCAGTAACCGAAATGAGGGATATCATATGTCAAGATGGTGCTGGAGCTTTTCAGTGTCTTCCCAGTGACTTTGAGAAACTTGAGCCATTCTAAAGGCAAATATATTGTTTGTCAGAAATATTCTTGTAATCCCCAGTGCAAAGCCTTGCATGTCTCTGAGTGCTCTCCAGTCCTTAACCCTGGCTGCCTTTGGGCTTTCTTGGGCTCCTTTCAACTGGGCAAACCTGCAGCATGACAGCAACAACAGCTGGCATGAATTTGTTGAAGTCATTGGTATTCACTGGTAACCTTAAAAACCAGGAAAATCACCCCTTTTGTCAAATTACACACATTTCATGGTGGGATTTTAACAGGATTTCAAGGATGCTGCTGTCCTGTATAAAAAAAGATGAATGAGGCCCCTGTTTTGTTAGGTTCGCTAAAACCACAGGACTATTACTGTGCGATTCTGTGTGTGTGTGTGTGTGTGTGTGTGTGCAGCATGTTATGACATAAGTACTTTGCTTCTTTTAGAAGACAAAGGGAAAGCAAAACCCAGTAGTGCAAGTCAGCAGTCCAGTACAGAAGTGGGTCCTTTTCTTCCCAAACCTGGAGTGGCAGCAGTGGCACCAGCAACACCTGCCTCATCCTCTAAGAGCACAAATGGAGCTCCTAACACAGTTTCTGAGTCAGAAGAGGAAAAAGCCAAAAAACTACTTTACTGTTCATTATGCAAAGTGGCTGTGAATTCCCTGTCACAACTAGAAGCCCACAATACAGGTGAGTATGCATACAGTGCAAGTCAGTAGTGTGTGATTATTTTTAAAATTCACAAGCTGGTTTTCTGTCACTGTGGTAGTCACACTTCACTGAAGAGTCTTTTAGTTAAAACTTACAATGGCAAGTTACAAAAACTTTTCTGTTAATGACAGTTTCACGTGTAGTGTTTGATACTTCATTGAAGCGCTCTCTATTATTTTTTTAACTGTCCTTCATGTTCTCTAAAGGCTTTTAGTTGACAAAATCCCTACAGTTCATGTTACCTAGTCGGATTCCATCATACCTTCATAGTGAGGATCATAGTTGTCTGAAACACTAAGGTTTCTAAAATGTCAGCTCGCTCTCTCTTTCATATTTCATCTCACTGTCTCTGGTATCTGTTTTTATGCTGGTACAACTTATAGTAGTTTTTATTATTTGATATGTTTGATAATTTATGGTGGGCTCCTTAGATTTCCTAGATGTCCTAGAATCTTTTGATTATTGCAGATTAGATATGCACCCTTCAAAAGGCCACAAGCAGCAATCCCTAATGTGCTCTGGCTGCTCTGTGATACGCTGCTGATGTAAAGCTTGTTAACAAACCACTGAAGCTGGTTTGACAGCTGTAATCTATTCTTGAAATGGCCGAAGCAACCATTTCTTCCAAATCAGAGGATACTGACTGAAGTATTCCTGTTCCTAGGCAGGTTTTGAGTGATTGCTGTGATTCCTATCCTATTCTTGGCTAATGCCTTTTTTTATGATTCAGCAGCTATATGGATTTTGGCAGAAGAATAAGCAAAAACCACCTTGGCCATACAGTCACACACTGCCCCCAGACAGAGAGGCAGTGGTCCAGCGTGC
The DNA here is from genome assembly GCF_965140245.1 of Athene noctua. Classification (NCBI taxonomy): domain Eukaryota; kingdom Metazoa; phylum Chordata; class Aves; order Strigiformes; family Strigidae; genus Athene; species Athene noctua. The sequence goes on along the minus strand of NC_134043.1, from coordinate 40,885,748 downwards.
CTGTTGTTCCCTTTTTGTACAAACCCTTCACCCACTGCCTGTCTTCCCTTTAGATTGAGGAAGTGGGAATTAGACTCACCAAATCCAGAGTCGTCATTAGTCCCAATCTGTGGTGACTTTAATCATTCTGTCTTGGAGATAAATGTGTTACAAAAAGTCCCAAGGCTAATGGACATGGTTGTATGTTGCTGATCATTAACTCACCTGTGTCTCCGTGCCCATTAGGCTCCAAGCACAAGACCATGGTTGAGGCTCGGAACGGTGCTGGTCCCATCAAGTCTTACCCCAGGCCTGGATCCCGCCTGAAGATGCAGAATGGCAGTAAAGGCTCAGGACTGCAGAACAAGACATTTCATTGTGAAATCTGTGATGTCCATGTTAATTCGGAAATTCAACTTAAACAGGTAGCTTGCATGTATCTGGGGCTCCTTTGTTGTTTTTAGCTGCGCTGCAGTATTTTAGGTGCAATGTAGGTCTGTGTGAAGATGGTTTGGCAAAAAGTGGACCTCGTGTTTCTTTTCTGTCATCCCACAACTATTTCTAAATAGTTCACCATAGGTCATGTTCACCTAGGTGTTCCAGCTGGGGAAGAAATGGTCTTGGGAGTCAGGGACGAGGTGGTCAGTATCAATGAGTAACATAGCAGATCTAGTTTAAAAGTTTTCTCTGGCTCAAGAGAGAGATTTAAACTTTGGACTCCCAAATGGAGAAATTCTGGATTGAGGTTCCCTCAATTCCTCTTTTGCTGCTGTTTCAATCAGCTGGGATACTTTTTAATACTATGTGAGAAGGAGAATGTGACTTGAATCTATTGGTTTAGGACAATCAGCAGGAGGGCAATACTGTAGATATGTCTGAATTGTGTAGAGCAACACCACCACTAACAGCATAGCCGTGTGAACATGCAGCTCTGCTCTGTCCAAGCCAATTAGCCCTGGGTGCAGAGCTGTGCCAGTACAAACACTGCTACCCAAAGAGGAGTCTCTTAACTGGATGGTGCTGTGCTCTGTGGATGTGTCCTCTCATTCCCAGTTATTTCAGTTATCTCTAAGATAATATTAAATTGCATGGTGTAGACATATCCCTGGGTACTGGTTCTTCCTTCAACTAACAGTGAATTATTTATGCAGCCAAACAGCATCAGCGAGACTGAAATTTGCCTCCTACTTCTGAATATCCCTATGACCTAGTGATCACAGCTCTGCCTGGTTCAAAGCTCCTCAAGTGGAAAAAGGAAATATTAACCAAAATATCAATAATTTGCAGAGCCTGTCTCGGATCACAGAATTCACTGTATTTGATTAGTTTCTGATTCTCTGTTTGATGTGCTCCAAATTGTTATGTTTAATTTAGCAAAACTCATCTTTGCTCTCTCTAAAGAACCTACTTTATCTTACAAACAGGGGCTTAGGCATATCCTGCTGATAAATCAATTTCAAACTCAAAACTGAGAAATGTTTAAACAGCTAATTAAATGTGAGGATATTTATTTCAGCACATTTCCAGCCGAAGGCATAAGGACAGAGTTGCAGGGAAGCCTATGAAACCCAAATATAGTCCTTACAACAAACTGCAGCGCAGCCCAAGTATTTTAGCAGTAAGTATTTTTATTTCTCATCACTGTCTGTGTGAATTTGTGACCTTGGGGACTCCCAGTGCACAGAGACAGGAACATGACAGACCTGATGCTTCTGCAGCTTTTCTCCCCTGAAGGCTGAGTCTGCATGGGGATCAGATTTGAAGATAGTTACGTGTTCTGTCTGCCCAGACAAAGACACGCAGACAGCACTGCATGTGTTATTTACTGCTAGGAAGAAGGGAATAATCAGTGGAATGGGAATGAACCGTGTGCCCCATGGAACGGTATCAGCTCTGCTGGGCTAGCACACTTCTTGAAGGCAGCAATGTAAATACTCTGCCTTTCTGGGCACCTGACGTAACTCTCAGTTACGATGGATGCGGTCAGGGAAAAGGACATAAGATGTTAAGATATAAAAATACTAATGCTCGTTCTCTCCATACAGCAAAGCAGAGTGCTGTGTGGATGTATTATGTTGGTGCAAAAGAGTTACCAGGTGTTTAAGAGACTTGATTGCCTATCTGCATCATCGGGCTGTGTCTGTCACTGGCTACCGAAACACCTGCCCCTAGCTGTTCCCCTTTCACACCGACCTGCATTCCCAGGAATTCCCCAAGCTGGTTCTGCCAGTCAGCTGCAGCTGGAGTTCGGGCTGGCTCTAGCACAGCACAGATTGTATGTTCATTTGCTCATGACTCAGCCTGTATTTTATTCATTAGGGAAAAGTGCATGCCACCTATGGCACAGAAACAATTTATAGGTTGGAAAGAGAGAGATGCAAATGCGTGTGTGCAAGAGTAAGCACGTGAAAAGCCTTTAAAAGCTGAAACGTTAATATGTCTTTGTAAGCATATAGAGGCAAATGCCGCAGGCTTTCTCTAAGTCTCCGCACGTGATAGGTTCTGCACACACTAATCTTCTTCACTTGTGTAATACTTCATTTTATAACCTATTGCATAAGGAGAGCCCTCCACTCAATGAAGGATGTGAGTATCTTTGCCCCCACAAATGTGTGGTTGTGGCGCAAACCCTTTTCAGTGAGACTGGTGTATATATTTCTGATTAGCTTTTTCACTGCAAGCACCAGCAACAATTTTAGATCATAAACTGAGTAATAATTCTTTCAGAAAGAATTCTTTATGGTGTTGATCTTAAAAAATATTTCTATTTTGAAAAGAGCAGCTCTGCAATGGCAGGTTAAAAGCTGACTGGACTAATACTAGCTTGCCATCTTGACCACTCTACTTTTCTAATATTCACTTTTGCAAGTGGAAAATTTGACTTTTGGCATTGAAGTCTTAATTATTATTTTTTTTAATATTTCTTGCACAGTTATGATTTACATAATCTAATGTTGTTTACATCCAAATTACGCTTCCTCTAAATGTCAGTGTGACTGCCCCTACACTCAAGATATTTATGTATCTTTACATATACAATTTGGTTGCTTTAATTGCCTTGAGAGCAAGAAGACAATGTGGGTAAAATTTCTAAGCAGCTGACATGAGGTTTCTGTGAGAAACCATGGTGTGCCCTTTGCCAGGGTTCATTTCTCTCTCATGTAAAAGTGGGCATGGGGAGAACTGTATTTACGTTGCTATTTTGTGTGTTTTATTCCAGGCAAAACTTGCATTCCAGAAGGACATGATTAAGCCTCTTGCACCTGCTTTCCTTTCATCTCCTCTGGCTGCGGCTGCAGCTGTATCATCAGCTCTGTCCCTTCCTCCTCGCCCCTCTGCATCCTTGTTCCAGGCACCTGCAATACCACCAGCTCTCCTCAGGCCAGGCCATGGTCCCATCAGGGCAACACCTGCTTCCATACTTTTTGCACCATACTAATTTATTGATGTAAAAAAGAGATGACTATGGCCAGTAGAAAGGGTAAAAGAAAAGCAGGAAAAGGGTCAAGATGTTAAAATGTCTTTCTCTTTTGAAAATGCCATCCAGCGTGACACCTCAGCCACCCACATCATAAAATTCATCTTTGACGGTACTGCATTCTGGAGTCTAGACAACTTTCTTTTTCAGTCTTTCTCTGTCTCTCCTTTTTTAATCCAAATAGAGTGATTTAGTAAAAACTTAATTGCTCATAAAATTTACACCATTAAAGATTCATACATCTATTACTTTTTAATTTTTTTTTTCAATATATATGATGCACCTTGTAATCAACGATCGTAAAATATTTTCCTGACAGACTTGAAAACTAGGGTCTTCCTCACTCACACTTATGTAAATACTTCTCTGAAAACCAATGGGGTATCATCTAATATGGAAAAAAGGTAGATGAACCAAATGCTTGATTGTGGGTAACATCTCAAAAATGAATTGCGTCTTTTTCTTTTCAGTGTGCTCTTGTTGACAGGAATTGTGTACTGTCCTAGGCCCCAGTACTGGTGTATCTTGTGTAGTACTAAAGATGTATCACACGTCTGATTTTAATATTTTTAGTTTCTGTGCAGATGTTTGAAAGCAATGCAGTGCTGAAGCTTTTAATTATTTCTTTTGTGTCACACTTTATTTAGAGAAATTTAAAATAGAAAGCCATATAACATATAAATAGTTAAGATTACTACTTGTTTGCTACTTTCATTTAACTTATTTTTGTTGTTTACTCACTGTTGTTGCTAAGCAATGTTTAAAGAGAAAAAAAAGCTTTTCAATTGCACATTACCACAGCTCACATGCATTGTTCAAGAAGGCAACGGATCCATGTATTTGTACCTAAATATCCTTTCTTCTTCATTTCTAACTAGTTTCCTTTGTAACAATGCTGCATAATGTTGTGGCTCCCTAATGCAATAATGTACAGAACATAAAATATTTATAATTTACTGTATTATCTGTTTACTGAATATATTGCAGTAATGCCCCAACCCTTTTATAAAGGTGATATCAATATGCAGTACTCAGACTGAAGTCATTATGTGATAATGGGGAGAACAGGTGGAAGAAAGAAAAACAAAATAGAATTAACTTTTAGAGCATCTTTATCTGCAATCCATAATAGTAAAATGTCTGTGTATTTTTTTAAATGTACCTTTTCAATAAAATAATAAGAAAAATATTCCTGCTTCTTGTGTTTATTAATTGGTACAGAAGAAAAAAAACCTGGAACAAACAAATTTACCTAAAGGAGCCTTCAGGAGCAGACAAAGCACTAGAGTTGCCATAAAGTATAATTACAGAACCTGTGTTTACTTCCCTTGTGTTTTAACATCTTTTCCTTGCTGCATCCTGTTACAGCCTTTACTGGGGCATTTTTGCAGTAAGACTGTAAACATTCACCACACTGGAGTTTCAGAGGAAGAAGCAGTAGAGCCAGGTGGGTGATTATGGTTTTACTATTGCACTGCCAAAGTGCTGCAGCATGGTTATGCCATCTCTGATGGAGATTAAGGATTAACTTTAAAACCAACCTGGGCATACCTGAGACTGGAAACGGGTCACTTTGGAGCCAGGACTTGCTCTGAAGCGTAGGCAAAGTAGACAGCTGCTTGATGCAGCAGGCTTTTGAAGGCAAGTGCTTGAGGAAGCTTTGAAATTATCTTTTTCCCTGATGAAAAGCTTGATCTATTCTGTAAAAATCTTTTCTTCGTTGATATAAAGTGAAAAAGTAAAGTACAAGAGTAAAAAGATTCAACTGTAAGACTGTTAGGGTTAATACAAAGCCAACGGGGCCATTACAAAGCCAGAAAGGCCAAGGAGTAAGAATTTCAGAAACTTTATAATAGAGAATTTACAGACCAACATATAGCTCATAGATGCCACATATTAGAGACCATTTTCTGCAAGTGTAATTCTGCCCAATTTCCACTATTCAGTGGAGCAGTCGACTGTGTTGTGAGAGGATAATTCACTGGAGAATCGCCTACAAAGAGATAGCTAAGGGAATCTGGACTTTTAGCATCTTCCGAGGAAGCGGGTAAATTGTATTAATCCTGTGGACTGTGAGAATTGCAAGGTAGTAACCGGTAGGCAGTCTTGCATGTGCATCTGTTTGTGTCTGATTTTGTAACTCATGCTTGTGGGGAGTCAGGTTTAGCTCCTCAGCCACTTTCAGAGGAGTTACTTGCATGAGGATCGTGTTTCTGTCCAACATGAGATAGATCTACAGAAGTGTATTTTAATTGGTTCTTCGGGAAACATGCTATTTTAGCTGCTTTTTATAACCTACTGTCAGTGATGAGAAATGTAAAGCAATTACAAGTTTCTGCAATTGAAAATATTCCCATATAAGGTACAGAAAACCTGTACTAAGGAGGGGACTGGCCAGGGATGTGTAGATTTGTTGGATGGCTGATTATTTCAAAGAGCATCTTACACTGGAGAAATATTTAGGCCACTAAGAGTGAGAGAATGTGTCGTGTCATTCAGCAGTGAGAGAAATTGCTTAGTCCTTTAGCTCTTTGCGTTTCACAGATTGTGATTGTAAGCCAAGGAAGACTCATGTTCAAATTCATATTCAACACGCTTTGTACTCTTTGCTGTGTTAACTTATATTGTGTGTACTGTACCTCTGCTTGCCACCAAAACTTTGTCCATGACATGCAGGACTGAGCATTTGAGATGATAATTACATGATAAATGGCAAACTTCATTATGCCTGCTGGGCTCTCACATTTTAGAAATGAGCTCTACATGAGAAGGAAAATTCATACTTGCACAAAGGCTATCAGCTTTTTTTTTGGTGTTAGGATGTTTTCTCTTGAGGTGTAATAGCATTACAGTCAGCTAGCTATGAAATGAATGGATTTTTTAATTACAAAGGGCTAGTACTGAAATATAATATTTACATTGCAGTTACCATTTTGAATAAATATATTAATTGTGAAAACCACTGAGGTAGTAAGGTTGAAGTTACAGACCACATCCTCCCGTATGTCTGTTATTCTAGGTCTGCTCACTGGGCTCTGAGCTGCAAGCTGTTCCTGTGTGAGAAGTCAAAAGTTATAAGGGGCACTGTATTGGTCAGGGATTGTCACCTGGCACTGCCATCTTTCTGTAGCAGAAGAAAAAGGATTCAGGCTGTACGTGGACACATCAGCAGGAACTTTCTGCTGGTGCGTGTGTCTGGATCATGGTCCTTGTAGTGCAAAATATTTCCATAAAGGGTATCAAACAGAGGACATGGTTCAGTAATCTATATAGATATATACTTTTAAGAAAAATACAGAAATAGGATCTTCTATGATCATTGCAGGATACAGGTATGTGTGCGTCTCATTTCTGCAGGTCAAAACAGTAATATTTCCTTCTGACTTCAGTAAGATGGCGGAAGGCAGAAGACGGAAACCGGCATACATATTGCCCTGTCCACATCACCACTTGAACTCCAATGATAATGTTACACTGGGAATTTGAGTCCATCTACTATAAACTAATAAATGTTTCCTGTAAGAAACAGATTATTCATTAAAAAATAAATTATTTTGCTCTCTTACGCTGTGTTCTTGGACTATAAATTTTATGCTCAGAAAAGTTTTGCAGAAGAATTTGTCACATTTGTCTGAAAAAAAGAGAACATGGTTGTCTTAAGCTCTGCAGGAAGTATTTCACTACCTTTACGCATCTGGCAATAATCCAGTGAGGCTCACTGTATATCTTTTGAACATGTCACTTTGAATAAGTGAGGTACTGTACTACTTATTCATGCTTGGTTAGACAGTAAATCTCCACAGCTGTCACCTTCTGGTCACAGTGGTCATGATGATTTTCTTACGATGGCTAGTATATTTTTTTAACCATTTTTTTCTTAACATTCTTATTTCAAGTGACAACCTAAGCATCCTCAAGTGTTTATCGGAATGACCAGTATTTCAGCTAAAACTGTGTATATATTTTTGAGTATCTAGAATTCTTAGATATTGTAATGGTTTTGGATTAAAGTAACATTGATTTAGAAATATTTCTATTTGGTTTAGTGTCCTATTCATGTTTATTTGTATGATACTGTGCTAGATGCTGAATGCCAAGACCCAACTCCTGCCAAGCACCAGAAGTGGAGGAGGCCAAATGGAGCCTGTCGCCTTTGAAAGGCCTGCAGTTGAGGGAGGTTCCTAGTGACTGGAAAAAGGACAATTTTATGCTTGTCTTCAAAAATGGCAGAAATCCAAGCACATGAAAACAAGTAGGTGGTTGGGATTGGCCAACATGGGTTTACAAAAGGCAAAATCATGCCTGAGCAGCCTGAGTGCTTTCTGGGAGGAGATGCCTGTCTGTGCAGGCAAGGGGGAGCAGTGGGTGCCCTTACATTGGCTTCAGTACGGCTTCGACACCATCGCTCTTGGAGTCACAGCAGGCAAATGGGGGCAGCATGGACGGAGTGGGTGGCTGCAGGGTGGCTGGAGGAGCGGCTGGGCCACCACGCGTGACACGTTGGTCAGCTGTTTGCGGTCTGTGAGAGCCAGCTGAGTGTTGCTCCTCGGGTCAGTAACATGTAACGCACTCACCAGTGACCAGTGGGATGGAGAGCACTTGGCAAGTGTGCAAGTTTTAATCCCCAGCCGGGGGGCTGCCTTTCCGGGCGCTAATGCTGGAGGGTAAGGCTGCTGCCCGGAGCGACCGCTGCAAACTGGACACCTGGCTTGATGGTAACCTCATGGGGCTCAGGCAGAGGCCAAGTCCCGTGTCTGGGAAGGACAGGAGACACCCCATGCAATACTGCAGACCGGGCCCACTCAACAGAAAGCAGCTCTGCGGGAAAGGACCCGGGCGGGGTGGGAGGACACCCAAATTTTTTGGTGTACAAATTGAACACGGGTCTACAGTGCGCCCTTGTGGCAGCAGAGCCTAACTGAATACTGTGCTGTATTAGCAAAACCATGGCCAACAGGTTCAGGGATGTGGTAAAACTCCTCTGTTTGGCACTTTCCAAGCTGCACCTGGAGTAACATGTCCTGTCTGGGGCCTCTGATATGAGAGAGATTTTGACAAATTGGAGCAAGTCTGGGAGAAGGCCACAAAGGTGGTTGGGAAACCAGCATGTTGTGTTCAGGAAAGCGAGGTGGGCTTGTTGAGCCTGGAGAAGGTTGTGGCTGTTCTGGCCACTGTCCTCAAGTGTCTGATCTGTGGTCACAGGGAAAAGACTGATGTGTCCCACAGAAGCCCCATGAGAGGATGAGAGGAGACAGCCAAAAGCCGTAGGAAAGAATGTTCTGACTGCGCATAAGAAAAAAAAAAAAAAAAAAAAAAAAGGTTTCACAGTAAAAGCGGGTAAGCCCTGATGCAGGTTGTCCGGGAAGGTTATTGCAATATCCGAATATCCGCCTTTGGGGAAGCTCTTATATGGAGCCAGGTGAGCAGCCTGATCCAACTCCAAATGCCTTGAGCAAAAGGCTGGACTAGGTGACCTCTCTTAAATAGTTCTATTTAAGTCAATAATTCTGAAAGATAAAAAAGGTGGTCTGCTGAAAAATCGAAAGTAATCATTGTGTTACCAGGTAATTTGAAGCTGAAGGAAACTTGCAGCACTAATACTGACTGATCACTCACAACATGGTGGGCATCTGCTATGAAAGCCTGAAAAAATGAACACAAGCGTCTTATCTGTAGTAGGCTGAAGAAGGGGAACTGAAAGGAGTATGCACCTAGAAAGGTGAGAGAGTCAAAATGACAGGAAGGGGAAATTATTTGTGTTGCAATATTGTGACTGGATTTTGAAGGAGCTGAGGTGATATTTTTCAGGCCAAAAAAAAGGACTTTACGGTATTTGGAATGTGATCTGTTTCAGGCATTGGTGAGTTTTGCTAAAACAAATACGTTTTCCCAAAGTTATTTGTTTAGATTATCTGAAGCCATTCAACCAGTTCAATGGCTGAAAAACTTCTCAGCAATCTTGCTCACATCCTGTGTTCACAGCCAAGCAACTTCTATTAGAGCATCGAGGACCACAGCTGACACCTGTTCTGCATTTGTCTCTGGGTACATGTGTTTTGGAGCAATGGACTGTTTGAGTTTTGAATTGCATATTTCTTCTGCAACCTATCAGACTTGAAAAGGAAAGATCAATACAAAAATTGGTTATATTTTTTAGACAAGCATTATGGACTGCTTAAGGGAGATGTTGGCAATATACTAAAGCAGCAGCAAGAAGGTGGATTATAATAGGAAAAAAAAATACTCTGTGCAACACACAGTAAGGCTGCTGCTGGCTGAATCTGATGAACATTCACTGGTTTATGCGGGTAAGATGCTGACTGAAAAAAGGGCACCCGACATCTCAGAAGCAGGGTTATGTAAGTTAGAGAACTGGCCAGCAAAATCCACAGAATGTAGATGTGTTCTCAGACATAAATCCACTGCACAAAATATTTCTCTCTGAAAACAAATTCAGATCTGTACAACCATACAAACAAAACTACTCCTTCCTCCCCCCTGAAATAAAGGTAGGCAAAATATTGTGATTTTACTGTGCGAGCCAAATGAAAATGGAACAAAACTGAACAATGAAGTTCACACTTTGGCAACAGTTTTTCACTGACTGTTAGAAAGTATTCGAGTGACTCCACTGTTTGTCTCAATTCCATGAGATATAAAGAGAAAGGGATGTTAAGGACTTTAGTGGAACTAAAGAAAACAGTAGTAAAACTTTCCTTCAGCATAAAACTTTTTCATGTGTTCTGTGAAGGGACAGAATCAGGTCAGTCCCTTTACAAGAGATTAGACAGGTGTAGGCGTCTGCAGTGGCTTTATTAGTCCAGGAACAACTTAGAATCAGCAGACAGCTTTCTCTTGCACAGAAGACCTGAGGCACCCTGGAGGAAAGGGATGCCTTCCCCATCAGACGGGCTGAGGAGAGGAACAGGCATAGCCAGACTCGCAACCACAAAATGCAGGCAGCACAAGTGCCAGGACAGCCATGTCTGGACTCGTGAAGCAGGTTGATATCAGGAGAGGGACTGACATGTTTAGGTCAGTCTTAAATGAAAGCATTTGACTGTAGTGGTGCTGAAAAACACATTCGTTAGGAGGTGTTAGCTACTGTAAGCTGTTTTCCTAGGCTAGGTGCAGCCACAGCACGCAGGCTTCTTTTTCAAAGGCTGCGGTTTACACTTCAGATATACGATGTAATTTCAGCAGATTTAAATGCCCAATACACACAGCAGCCAGTTGGTTCTGTCAGAGTACTAAATCTGAGCCATGGCTTTCAAGATGGCTTTTCCAGGCAATGAGCACCCTCTCTGGCGCTCCAGACCGAAACACGGCTCTTGTCCAGCAAAGGAAATTTCCATTTCGTTTCCCCAGGATTTTGTGTTTCCTTCAGGAGGACTCTTGCTCATAAAAGGTTGTCACTTTTGGTTTTCCCCAGAGCCATTCACCCAAGTTACTTTTCCATTTAGACGCTTCCTCTCCTCCAGCTGTAAGAGGGAGGTTTTTCCTACTGTTCAAGGACCAATTTCTGCCAGACAAGCTCTTGCCATCCCATGTCTGAACATACCGCAGCATCATACTTACTTGCCTTCTGATTATATCTGACTCATTGATCCTCTCTCTAGCTTCTTCCTTGACCACATCAAACCATGCCACTTGTTTCTCTGGCCCTCTATCAGCCTCTTAAGTATCAGTTCTCAGAGTCTGTCAAGGTGTCAGCTCCCTCCTCCATCTCTGAAGTCTGCCTTCATTTTCCAGCAAGTGCTGGTGAGATTTTTCCATTCTTCCCTTGAACTTGAAAGCAGCTCCCTAAACTATAAAGTCACCAAACAGTTCACCTTCATTATCTTCCCTACAGCTCACTTATAGCAGCAAAACCCCACCTCCCACCCCTTAAAAAAAAAAAAAAAAAAAAAAAAAGGAACCACCACCACAACACCTGCAGGGAGAGTAAAACTGGCAGGAGATACCGTGATGTCGGATTTTAGCACATAAGAAAGCCTTAGAATAGGGGACAACATTACCATGACCCTTCTCATTTTATCTGTCTAAGCTCCGTCAGCCTTGACTGTGCTAAGCACATTTTCTGGCAGATCTGATGCTTGCCTTAGAAGGTCAGTGGTGCCTGTAAATACTTCCTTTTTGGGATATATTATCTCCTCAGGAAGGCAGGTGGTAGCTTCATTCAAAGCTAATTTTCATGTTCAACTGTGCCAAATCAGGTTTTCACATGCAATTCGAATTTTAAAATGTTCTCCAACATTTTCTGCAAAGGCTGAATAAAAAATGAATCTTCACCGCCTGGCTTCACTGGAACTGCTCTGAGGCTCTCACAGTCGAATAGTGTGAGCCTACCCTTTGCCAAACAGGACAAAGGAAATAGTGGGTGTTTGATTTATGTAAGAGCAAATACACTGGCTCCATCCTTGCTTTTTCTTGTCTGTATAACCCCTGATGGGATCACACAGAGGTGTGCTCCTGTTCTGAACACAGTCCACCCATGCTGCAGAGCAAATGCATGCCTTATATTATGTGCTGGGGTTTGACTTCTTTTCCTTCTGAATATCTGACATGCATCAGAGGGACAAGAGATCTGTCTGCTGTTCTCTATCTGCCCCTGAGTCCAGGGCTACATATCTTTAAAAGTTAATCCTCCAGAGTGCCTTCAGTCTATGCCTTGCTCCTTTCCTGGGGCAGAGATGCATTTCCTGCATCTCACCTTCCTGCCTGCCTCCCCCGGCAGAGAGGGAATCAGAGTTCATGTAGAAAAACCCTCCAATATGAGAGTTACCTGTGACTTTCACAGGTGAGTGCTGATGTATTATTCACCCCAAGAAAAGGGAGATGGGAACAGGAACACAATGTCTCTCTGACACCAATTTGGACTTCATTAGTGAATGCTTTTCAGCTGTGACAGCCACCAAACCATAAATCCCAGACTCCAGTTCTTTGCTGATGCTAAACAGACCCCAGTTACAGCCTTCCCTTTCTCTGCTACCCATCTTTGGAATACATAAGGGGTGGGGGACCACACAAGCACAGATACTTTCTACCACCTGAGCCCTTTGTGGTGCCAGGCCTGGCACCAGGCTCGTAAATCAGCTTCAGTGGTTGCTCTCTGTAAACGATTTAGTGCGGGACGTACTGATTAGTGGTAGCAGAGGCAGCAGAACTGTTCAAATGTAGGTGGTGCTAAAAATTACATCTACATTTTCAAATGCAGAAGTTCATTTTAAAAGTTATGACTTGCCATTCCCTCTCTGGGACTGAATGCCGGGAACGCTCTGGTGCCTTCTAAATCATTGGAGCTGGCCTGCTCTGCAGTCCCCTGTCATGGGAAAAAAAAGCATTAAACAGTTTTAGCCTCTTCCTGAAAATACTAAACTCCTTACACATGTTGCCTGCTGTGCTGGTTTTGTCTGGGATAGAGTTAATTTTCTTCACAGCAGCTACTATGGGACCATGTTGTGGATTTGTGCTGAAAACAGTGTTTATAATGCAGAGATGTTTTAGTTACTGCTGAGCAGTGCTCACTTGGAGTCAAGGCCTTTTCTGCTCCTCACACCACCCCACCAGCAAGCAGGCTGGGGGTGCACAAGAGGTTGGGAGGGGACACAGCTGGGACAGCTGACTCTGACTCACCAGAGCAATATCCTGCACCATATGACATCATGCTCAGCATATAAAGCTGGAGGAATAAGAAGGAAGGGGAGGATATTTGGAGTTATGGTGGTGGTGTCTTCTGAAGTCATCATTACATGTGATGGAGCCCTGCTTTCCTGGGGATGGCTGAACACCTGCCTGCCAATGGGAAATGCTGAACGAACTCCTCGTTTTCCTTTGTTTGCATGCACGCCTTTTGCTCTACCTATTAAACTGTCTTTATTTCAACCCACGAGTTTTCTTATTTTTACCCTTTCAATTCTCTCCCCCATCCCACCAGAGGGGAGTGAGTGAGTGGCTGTGTGGTGTTTAGTTGCCAGCTGGTGTTAAACCACAACACCTGCCATAATTGACATCCATTTTTAAAGGGAATTAATGGAAAATTGATATATTTTATATTTAAATTTGTGTCCTGTAGCAACTGCTTGCTGTGTGCCAGGATGATGCTCCACCAGTACAGAGAGGAGGCAGCAAGATAAGAGTGGGCAAGGTGGGCTGCAAGAGGTGAGGGAGCTCTCGCTGCACCAGGGTGATGTGTGATCTACTAAGAGGTATAATGCACTCACAGGCATTTAAGGAGGAAAATGTATTTACAAAGGTGTGTTTTCAGACTGTCAGGTTTTGTTCCACATTGCGAGTGAGCAAGAATTCAGTTGTGATTTGAAATGCACTTCCGTGTTGTCACTTAAAGAATATACAGCTAAAGTTTTAAACTAAAATGCTGTTGACAGACGCTTGATAGATTGTATGAAGTGGGCCATTGAAGCCCTCTCTCTGCTCGGTGTTGGGAACTTCACCTGGCCACTCTAACCTACTTTACTGGCATGTCTCTTTCTGTGTGCCATGGCTTGATCACCTAAAAAGTATATATGCACAGTAAAAAACTTTTTCTTTTTTAGTTTTTCTTTCCTAGGGCTACCTGCCAAATTTGATTCTGTGACTTGAAAAAGCTCCGATGTGCGGTAAGTTCATAAAATCTATTCTTTTTCCACAAGGCATATTTACTGTCAACATCTCCAGAGTTGGCAAATGTTCCAAGTCAAGGAGTTACAAGAAAGCAATGAAGAAACTTGGATGGTGATGGTTATTTCTTTTTATTCATTTGCTCATTGCATGTGTTTAAAGACCTTCAACTCCATACTTCTGTAATAGTGTAGAACATTGATAACAAAGGTAGAACTTGTCAGAGATTTCCAGTATTTCAGTAAAAATGTTGGTGAGCACCAAAATTAATTTTGTTCTTGTCATGAGAGAGAAAGGAAGTCTCTCATCCTGATTCATTAGCCTTGTTTGACCTTGGCATAAGGAACACAAAATGCTATTGCATGTTGTTCCTCAGGAGGCAGCGATAGAGAACTTGAGGTCACTGACAAAATGGGTTCTCAACACATTAGTATGGGTGTAAAGAAGAAATACCTATGCTTTTTTGATTCTTGTTAGTCTGATTTGAAACCTGTTAATGAGGCTTAAATTACGTGATGTTGTTTGGATTCTGTTTTCCACTGCTAATACAAATACCAAATGGACTGATGACAATGTTTGAATGGGGTAACTGCTCATATTCTTCAGTGTCTCAAATAGGAATAACACTGAAGTGGTTACAATACAGAATTTAAATACAACATATCGGCTTTACAAACAGTAATCCGCTAAAGACTGTATGAACATGACCAGACATCCTTTTAAATCTTCTCATGTGGAAAATTTATTCCTGCCTTGATCACATCTTAAAGTATCTGATTCTTCCAAAATACATCTGGAGGTTTACAGAGAACAAGGTCAATAGAAATGGACTCCAGATAGCAAATAAGGTTTCTTTTAAGAAGATCGAAATCAAAAAAATTACAGTCATCCTCTTTCATTTTAGAAATACATTTCACCACGTTGTCAAAGGAATTGTCTTGTCTCATCATGACAGATAGAGAAGATGAAAACCATCAAACTTTTTTTGCTTGGTGTTCGGAAGGCTGACAGCAGTGATTGTTCCCACCTTTTCTCAAAGCTTGGCTGCATGCTTTCAACAAGCAGTTCACACAACGATGCATTTCAACAGATCACCCACTTGCTTTCTAGTTTAATATAAAATTTTCAATTCTGTGAGTGTCTCTTTCACACACAGTTGAGACAAAGGGAGTTGCTTATATTGCCTGCTGATAAAAAGAAACACCAGGACCCTAAAAACAGCTAAGGACTCTTTGAAAGGGGGAAACAGGAGCAGTTTTACCAGAACTGAATCAAAGCAATCCATGAAACAGGCTGCCAGGCCCCTGTGCTGATGGGAAATTAGCCTCTCACCCATTTTCTATTATTGAAAGGAAGATGGAGGTCACACCGCAGCTCTTTTCTTTGCCTTATAATGGCAAGGAGGAAAGAGTGACACCATTCACTTCAACCAGCTGAGTGTCCTTGCCATAACTTTTGGAAATCTTGAATGTTTGGCTTCTCTGATCTCTAGCACTTATCCTACAGCTTGTGGCTCTGCAGCACACCCACGGACAAGACTGCCTTGTCATGGTAGATAACCTGGAGCCATTTGTAAGCTGATCTCTACAAAGTATGTACAGGTACTGTAAAGAGAAAAATCTAATTTCAAACTTATTTGTATCTGACACACAACAGTAGACCAGTCTGACTAATTTTCTTATTTCTGTGTACTGTTACGAAGGCGTGATATTTGGTCTGCCTATACTACTGGTGGTGGGATATTTTTCCCCCTATTTGCTGAGAAGGATCTTCGTATTTCTAGCGGCATTAAAACAACTAAACAAACAAAATGCTTCTGCTGTATTGGAACTCTGTATTTTCAGAGTTAAAGCTTTAGAGGATAAAGAAGCCATAAAATTACCACCACCACTCCCCAGCAGAAATGCATTTCTTCTTGGTGCTGAAAATACAGAGGTTAAATATGTACCTCCAAAGAAATCTCTTTGTAGGCATTGTAAAGGAATTGAGAGCTGATGCCAAGTATTTCTGAAGTTCTCACAGAGTCATCGTATCAGGATAACAACGGACCCCAAGGAAAGCTCAGTAGTACTTGCCACACCTGGAACACCTGAATGTGGGATTATAATAGAAATAGTTCAGCCTTCTAAGAAGCCTTCAGGTTGATATTTTTTTAAAAAAAGAAGAAAGAAAAAAGGGAAAAAAAGATATTGTTTCCTGTTGCCTGAGAACTTCAAATTGGTCATGCTTATTTGTTTTCTTTTTTTTTAAATGTACTGAAAATATTTGTTAATATTCTCAGGATACAGCTAAGTTAGAAGAACTCTTCAAGTTTTTTAAATAGCTAGAACTTGAATTTGTGATTCATTGTCTTTTCAAAGATTCCTCCCATACTTCTATTATCTGCATAATGCCTGCCCTTGGAGATATAGCCTTGGCTGTGACAAGAAGCCTAGTGACTGAGGTACACAGCTCAGTTCCATGTTCTGACATGGCCTCTGTCCTCCTTTGCTTGGTTTCCTGTTGAAGGAAAAATGCAGTTAACAAAAGTGTCACAAAACTTCTGCATAAAGGAGATTCATCTAAGGAATTTCCTTTTCTTCACTAACACAGGGAAGAAGGAAACAGGAAAGAACTGCACCCTAAAAATCTGTAATTCTCTGTTGAGCAGATTCCTTGCAGGAACCTCCATGAAGTCAACTTCACTACAGCTGTCTCACCAGCTGTGCTCCTCCCACAGGCATGCCCATTGAAAAGAAAAACAAGGATCTTTGTAATAAAAATTCTGACTTGATATGCAGATAAAGACTAACAATCTGTGATTCTTTCTGATGCTTCATGCTCCCTTGAAATGCAAAGCTTTAGGAATAAAAGTGTAACGCTTGGCTATCAGTCGAGCTGGCACTAGGGATATTTGATTTACGCTACATCTCAGAGTAAAGGAAGTAATGCAGATAGATGGATTTTCTTATGACCAGCTGCTGCTATTCTGAGATGAGTGCAGTTAAACTTGCAAATAGCTTTCTTTTAAATTTTTAGAACTACAGCTTTAAGTTGCAGAAGTTCTGCACGTCTGTAAAACTGAGTCTACCAAGGCTCTGTTTAAAGTATGTCACATACACTTCATCCTCAAAGAATGATTTTATTAGTACCAGCCGTACCAACATTTTTACCCTGAAAACACAGATTAATCAGAAATATATCATTAAAAGAAAAAGGTACTTTTCTAAAGTACTTTGCAAATTACTTTTCTAAAGTAATTAGATTACTTCAGTTTACTGTTAGAAGTCAATAAAATTGTGTGCCACAGAACCTAACAAGACATTTTAAAAATATAGTATACAATAAAATTTTACTTCTTGTAAAGACAAATTAAAAACTTAGCATTAACTGACATTTATCGTGCTATAATAAAAATACCAGTGATCCTTTTTCATAGGCAAATACTTCTATACTTAATTAGTCAGAGCCATAAACTAAAAAGAAAAAAAAAAAAAAAAGCCCAAAAACCAAAGATGCAAATCTTTAAATCTGGAATTATATATCTTAATCTAGAACCAAACTACACTGAGCTAAGATCTCTGAACAGTGGAGATGCATATACCACGATGAAGTTAGAAAATCTTTATACTTATTAGTACTATGAAATTCTATTGAAAAGGTTGTGCTGAATGAAATTATTGTGGTTTGAAAAAATAGATGGAAGCCCGAAGTACCTCCAGCTGGGGAACCCATTAGATGTAAGACAGAAGAACCTCTCTAACTGGATGATTATAGATTTTCTAAAGAAACCCAAAACATAACTCAGAGCTGCTAATTGAAGAGGACTGAAGTTTGAAGCAAGTTGAACATGTTTAACCCTGGATTAGGGTTTTCCCTAAGGTGCAAAACTGTTGAAATGGTACCGCATGGATTGCAAAGGTCCATCACCCACAGCAGATCACATCTAACAGCAACTCCTGTGTAGCAGCAGAAATACCCTTGGGAAGCAACTCCGATCCCTCTGCCAAGCCGTGGACTGGAGTGCCTGCCTTGTCCACTTCAGCTATGACGTTTTGAACCACCCAGAACCCCTGGTGGCAATTCCTGCCCCTTGTCTTTTTGGATCCAACTAGTGAGTCAAAGAGGATGTAAATGGGTACATACCACTCGATATGTATGCTATATGGCAATTTAGACTCATTAGCCATTATTCAGCTATGACTAATTTCACATCACTTCTGAACTTGAACCATTAAGAAAACTTAAACTATTATAACTTATGTTCTCTGAGACAGCAACAATCTGACCTTAAATGAACTGAATGTGAAATTGTCCAGTGACTGATTTTTCAATTTAATTATTTTTTCTTTAGAAGTTAAATTTAAACATGGCACTTTGCAGTGTACTGAATCTAGGTCAAGTAGATGGGATATTAATAATAACTCGTCCTGTGTGAAATCTAGGGGTTATATTTAACAGTAATTTCGGTTTGCAGAATCCTGTGAAGCCAGAGTTTCATGCAAGTAGCCATCTCACACAAGCCAAAGGCATATGCCAGAGTTTCCCAGGCTTCTGTACATACTCGAAACTGACCCAGGACTCTTTTTCCCTGCTGTGCTTCCCTCCTCTGTACCAATTCCGGACATCATGGGCACAGCAAGAAGTAGAGGGTTTCCAGATTGAGACTCTCCTTATCCTTGTTTAATTAGTTTTCTTTCTACCCCCAAAGAAATTAAGTGAGTGAAGGAGGCTCTGCGATCTGCCTCACATTAAGAATAACTGCAAATGAAAATGTAGGGTTGTTTTCCTCGGATCCCTGAAGGAAGCAGGATCCCACGCTGACCCAGCCAGAAGCCAGCTGAGCTAAAAGGTGTTGGGTAGCATCCAGTCCAGCTAAACCACCTCAAAAGGTAAAAGTCTAAAAACTAGGCCTTACAGGAATGATAAATCAATGAAAATGTTTTGGCTTGTGTGAGCTGAGGCAAAATAAACCTTGGAATTTATTTGTGCTGGTTTGTTTTTCTGAAAGGTACTAGAAGCTTTAGTGACTCTGGTCTTTTTTCCTGCAGTGTGCTCTCTGTAACTTGCTAATAGATGCTATTTAAGAGAATGAAGGGGTGAATCTCTCCCTGTATTCGGATCTTTTGAATCCCTTGGCTGGTGTCAGAGGAACCGAAACCAGCTCAGCAGAGCTGGCAGCGGCCTGCTGCTGGCCTGGCTGTGGGCCTGGCTGCAGGACGTGGTTCTACCACCTTGGCACACCTTTGCCTGTGTTTACTTTTCCCCCACGCACACAGCAAGTCCTATGGCGCCTGGCCATCTATGTAAATTCAGGGCAGGTTTATTTCTGCACTTGACAGATACTGTTTTTATATCAGGGATCTGATTAACAGCCCTGGTGAATGCCTGTCATTTATTGAGGTTTCTAGTCCAGATGGTTTAAAAAAAAAGAATTCCCCTGTGCAGTAAATGAGTGTAGAGATGAAGAGCTGGACAAGTGACAGCATACAGAAATGGGCAGCTAGACTGTGATAGGTAGAAACAGCATTTAACGTTTTTGGTTGAAAAAGTAAAAATTTAGGGAGCGAGAGACATAGACAAGGATGAAGAGTTACATTTGTTTTGAAAAAGAAATTGCTTTACTGTCTACTGGGCAGGGGGGGTGTTAAATGCTTTTAAAGTGAAACCCTGGAATAAATGAGAATGTCCTATCTGATGCCTCTTCAATTTGTACTTTTTTTTTTTTTTCTTCTTGTAGATGTCGTGTAATGGGGAGCTCCAGTGGCTTGTTGAAAATCCAGGAAGGCCTGACGCAAGGAGAGTTCTTCCAGGCGTGCTGGTGAACGCTGTAAATCTCGGAAGACTTTAGAATAACTCTTAATGAAACCAAAGGTAAACTGATGTCAACCACCCTCAGTGTAAATGTTTGGAGCGTGCTGTTTGCATCTTGTTGCTGTAATGCAAAAGTGTAGCTAAACAGAGAAAGGCATGGAGAAATCAGAACTGTGGTCCCCTTATTACTCTTTCAATTACTGGCAGCTCATGAGAATTTCCCTTCCCCTCCCTCCCCGAATTCCCGAATCTTTCTGCAGGGGGGGAGCCGCGGTGCTGGGGTGCGTTCTGATGACACCTAGTGGCAAAACTGGAATGATGCGCCAGAAATAGAAGGCGCATACGGGTGAAATCAATGTTATTGAAACGAAAAGGAAAATGAGATCCAGGGGGAGCAAAATGTGAGCTAGAGGCTGACAGCAAGAAGTGGAAAATAATACGTTATGAATGAAATGGAGTAGCTTAACAACATTATTTTAAGAAGCAAAACCAGCTCTGATAAACGTATTGCATGTCTTCATGAAGTGTTCTGTACTGGGGAGCTATAATGGGCTCTACGGGATCAGTTACTGTCTATTTGAAAACAACTGTAAACAGCAATAAGACAAGATTAATTAGTTTAGTTCAGTGAAGTTGCCTCCTTGGATACCATTCAAGTGACTTCCACCATTGTTCATGTGAAATAACTGGGAATACAAGCTTCGGGGTAATAAATAGAGTGTTCCAGATAAACATCCATCAAGTGAATTTGATGGGGAAAAATCTCTTCTCGGAGCAGAAGCTTTGAGGTTTGCCTTTAAACACCTTGCAGCAAGTGAGAGGAAGGGGCAGAGGATGAGCCTGCCCCAGGCAGCGCTCCCCAGCCCAGCACTGTCGGGGACCTGCCCCAGTGGCAGGGGAAGAAGCCCCCGGCATCCGCAGGTCCCGTCAGTGACTGTGGGCAGGCTCTTAGAGGATGTTACCCACTTATTCCTTTTACTGCCAAACTGGATCTGTGAGGCTATTAAAGGGAAACACCAGCACCTGTCTTCTCAGGTATGAGCCCTGAGAAAAAGGCCTTTCGCTGAGGAAAGGGTGTAAGGCTTTTTGTTTCGTTTCATTCTTCACACTCCTCCTGTACTTTGCAGATGAGTTCCTGCGAGACCCCTGCCACCATTATTGCAGACCTGCAAAATACTCCAGATCTCTACCCCACCTCGCACAACACTTTCACTCTAAATGTTTTCGGCACCTTGCTTTTTAGCTGCCGTGTGTCACATCTTTGTGTGCTATCTTCTGAAACAGCCCTGAAATCACCTAAGGAGCTTCAGTTTAGCTTCTATTGCCCATGTGATGTCTGCTAATAGATAGTATAGATAGGGAGATGTGCTCACAGAAAAGGAGGCTGTTGTAACCCTGCTGTTTGTATCATCCTCCTTATCTCCCGCTGTGTGCCATGTAGTGGAAGCACTGAGGCTGCATTCAGCCTGCTACAGCTATTGCTGAGGGCACAACTGAGTTATCAGTTTGAGACTCCTCAGTCAATTGAACACTCATTTTTAAATATAATAACTTATATTTTGTAGAGAAGCAGTGAAATTAAATAGTTGGTTTTTTTCTTTGTTTTAAATCGCTGAAAGTTTCATGACTAGTCAATTATCCGGGGGCGCTAGTATTAAAGACTTGCATACAGTGAGTGACGCACAGGGCTCTATTTTCCTATCAGAATGTCCTCATTTTCACTTTGTAATACCACAGTTAGAGGTCAGCAACTCCTTCAGTTTCAGGACTCTAAGCTAGGAAAGAAAGAAAGCAAGAAAACTTAAAAGATGTCCCTTCTCCAACAACCTCTCAGTAATTTTTCTACTGCTGGGACAATATCCCAAACTTTAAAAGCCCAGTTTGGGGCTTTTTTTTGTCTTATTTAATTTTTTTTCCAAAGCTGAATAATGTGTCAGTCCTGCTTATGTGGTTTTTTTTTCTAATTATATGATTTAAATAGGTCAAAAAAAATATATTGATATTCTCACAATATGAATGTGAAGTCTGTGCCCAATGCCTAGTTAAAGCAAGAGTTAGTTGTTTGTGCTTAGAAGTAAGGAGAGAATTATTTTTTTCCAACTTAAAGAAGTTATCTATAAGGTCAATAACCTTATCAAGACTCAGTGACAGTGATGCTGGATTTTAGCGCCCTCTTCTATCACCTGAGAGCCCCAGCCTTGACTAAGATAGCAGAGACAGGATATGCAAAGATACGTTGGCCCTCAGGGTTGAACTAGCTGTTTGCAGCCCTGGCAGTGGGGCAGCCCCCCCATTCAGACCCGCTGGCACTCACGGTGTGGTGGATGGGCGGGCGCAGCCCTCACCAGAGCCTGTGCAATGTCTGATGGTATGTCAAATCTGTGAAAGGCTGCAGCAGAGAAGAATAAAACAACCTGTTCTTCATGTTGACTGAGACTAGCAGAAGAGGCGATGAGCTAAAATTTGAGGAAGGAAGATTTAAATTAGATGTTAGGAAAAAATTCTCATGGTTTGGGTGAGTAAGCATTGGCACAGATTGCCTAGGCTTTGTTCTTAAAACCTACAACAGAGCAGATTTCACAACCTCTCAGCAAACTTTTGCCAAAAATGACTCACTGCAGAGTACTGTGTTGAATGATACCTTAAGATCCCTTGCCACTCTAGATTTTAATAGTCTGTACAGGCACAGTTCATTGATTTGCTGGTTTGTTCAATCATTTGACATCTTAGCCCCAGTAATTACATCAAAAGTCCTATATCAGCTGCTACTATGGTTCCATTACAGAGTGCTTTGATGCATTTTTACTAATTGGCTGCTTCTGTATTATTATTTAGTGCGTGTTAACTTTCAGCCTGACTCACAGAGAACACTTCAAGTACAAGTGCCAAACAATAATTAATGCCGTTAAAAATACTCTGCAGCAAAATGTAGAAACTGAGAGCGACGAGTGAAATATTTGCTGCTTTTTTCCCCAGAAGGCTTCAGTGTGAAAGATACTACAGTACCAACTGCTCACGTAACAACAAGGACTTGTGGCCTTCCTGCTAGATCAATGCATTTTCATCAAGGATTCACTTTTTCCTGGAAAATCCTAGTAATTCAAGACTTCAGAGTACCCAAGTTAATATTAACAGCTGTGAAGTGCTTTCCCCAGCCAAACAGTCTAACGGTCTGTCAGGGCCATCAACCTCTTGCAGCTTTTCCGTTCCTTTTCCTGTCATACACCTGGTAGCACAGAATTGGTGTGGGGTTACAGGCAGTGGCCACTGAGGGCAGCTCTTGACTTAGAGGGACAGCTTGTTAACTGAAAAAGAAGTTGCACTGATATCAAAAGTCATCTTTATTTTGTCTCCAGAAAACATGAGAACAGCTGTCTAGCTCATGTTGTGAAATGTGTAAGGAAAGCCACTGGGGGACACTTCCAAGAAACCCAGTCCCACTTTCTCACTACCTCTAAATTAATAGAGACCCCAAGATGTCCCCATTGCTCATTTTGCAGCTGCTAGAAGGTTTTGTCACAAATATATTTTTCAGCCTCAGTCCCAGGTCTGTCTGATGGGTAGGGAAACATAAATTGGGAAATAAATATTTATGATGTATAGTCACTTGGAGTATTTTTATTTATAGATTGCTCAGTGCAGATGCCTATCACAACAGTAATACTAACACTGAGCTCGGTTTCAGCATTTATGATTCATCCACTATGGAGGGCTTAAATCATCTGTCCACTAAATGGAGTGGTTCTGAACTAAATCGGGAAGCCTTTATAAGTGTCAGTCTTTCAAAGAAAAGAAATTTATGTTACACAGTTTTTGCACTGACCGAAAAGGCTATCTTGAGTACAAGGGACTTACTAACCATCCCTTGAATACCAACAGCAAAGCTTAGAATAACTGACAGTAGAAGAGTAGTTACTGGACTTGACGTATTTCTAAGATGAGCGTGGGGTTCAGCCACGATCCCCACCTAGCTGTATACCAAAGGATTTCCAAAAGTCACTTGCACTTTGCAAAACACAGTGTCTGTCACAGATATAGTGAAAGTTGTTGTGATAGGCAGGAGGAGTTGACAGTCGATTAAAAATATCCTTTGCCTGACACTTCACGTTTTTGAAACCCCACACGCACATTTTTCGAGTAGTTTAACTTTGAAGAGACATAATCATATCTGACCATCAGAACCTAACCTTAGTAGTCTCTAGCTCTGCAAGTCTCCTCTTCATGGGCAATGATTGCAGGTAAAATACCTTCGGTTAAGAAGATGGCTTCTGTGTGTCAGTAACAAAGCATTTCAGCCTCTCCTCCAAGGTCAAAAGACTGCTACTTTGGATCTACTGACATGAACCAATCTTAAACAGACCAGAAATGTAGTGTCTTAGACACAATGTAAGAAAATGGTTGAAAATCATTTAGGTGCCACCCTACCAAGCTTACATGCTTTTAGTATAGTGTTACGAAAGCAAAACTTCTGTGTGAGGCTCAAGCATCCATTATCTTCTTTTATACACTAGCCTAAACAGCTGCTCAATCTCCCCCACCCCAGTATTTCCTACTAGTATTTGTATTTCAAGTGATCTTAGTCAACAATCAGACCTCAACTCTGCTCGTTAATGCTTGCACACAAAAAAACCCATGATCTTGCTCCAGAAAGCCTACAGCTTAGGCATATGACAAATAAAGTGATGTAAGAAACTACTTTCGGGCCTCTGGAGTGAAATGAATTGGACAAAAGAATAGAGGATACTATATAATAAAATAAATGGCACTCCATGTAACTACTGTACCATAACTGCATCTTTCTTCCACAGAAAGACCTGCCTGCTTCTGCCCATCCAGCTTTTGGGGATAAGGGTCCTTCCTACAGTTTCTGGAGTAATGAAATCCTATCACCGTTTTCCCTTAGTTGAACTGGTGCCTCTTGCTCTTAGTTGTCATTCACTCTTTGTCATTTTCCGTAATTGTTCAGCTTACTTTAACACACAGCACTCCTGCTGGTCCTCAGCCTGGTGCATCTTTTATCTAACTTAGCACCTTACATTCATTTGGTTACAAAGCCCTCTCACCAAGCTTTCTAGCATTGTGCTTTATAAGATACAAAATAGTAAAAATTATATCTCCAATGTCATGCCCCCCTCCTTGTGTATCCTCACTCACTTGTCCCGAGATGTGTTTTCCTCACTCTGAAACTGTGAACCATTTTTAGAATTTAGCATTTTCTTTATTTTTCAGTTCTGAAGAGGCTCTTCACCTTTCAAGATTTGGATTAGGCTTCAAAATCAGATTGATCTCAATAATTAATTTTATGAGGACCAGTTCCTCTGCTGTTCCCTTGCCACCTCTCCAAATGTCCCTTCTCTTACAGGTAGCAGCCTTCATTTTTAGGGACCAGAGCAGAATAGTTTTCCATCAAGAACATTATTACCTCTAAAGATGGATCTTTACTAAGCAAGGTAGAGCTTCCACTTTTGTATAATGCATATTTGATGAGTAGTTGAATGAATTGTGCTTCTTTGCATTGAACTGACATGACATCTCTTAACATTTCACCCAGGCACATTGCCTATGGCAGAATAATGGTTTGATCAGTGTAGTGTCTTTCACAGACAGTAGTGGTATGTTGTCAGTTTGCTTTTTGTGGTTTTTATCTCATGGCACTGATGTAGGAAAGCAGGAAAGTAATCACTCTGGCCTGAGGACGAAAAAATAACTCTGGTGCTTTCATTTCATCTTTGAGGGTATTATTCACTCTGACTATGATCAGACTGAAAATGTGCAGAATTAGCAACAGTATTTACTACAAAGATCATCTGAACAGAGGGTTAAAAAGCAGGACTTTATTGACTTGTTATCTCTTTATCAGTATTGACTTGTCTGGTTTGGTGTCAGCTCAATATAAAGAGGAAGAAGTGATTCTTGTCTTAAAGAATTTTTGCAAACTGAAACTTAAAATGGACCCCTGAGGATGGGCCCCTGCCTGAGCCTCTGTGCCATAGGAAAAGTCTGTTCCCATAGACTCCTCTGGCTTGAAGTGTAGTCAGGGCTGGTTAGAAATAAAACAAGACATCTGATAATACTGCTTACATGTCCTTATGATGATTCTTTGGGAAGTAGTCTTACTTCAGTTACTGTCTGGGTTTTGGTCCAAGTCAAACTGTTTGGACACTTCTCTCATTGTGATAAATCACATGCAATTTCCCTTTTCTTGATTTAATGAAGTTGAAATCACATCTCTGTTGTTGAATGTATATGCTTCCTGGGTAGCAAAGCTCTACTGAATTTTTATACATTTAGTTGGTCACTAACACTTACTTACCAGGCTGTTATATCATTTGCTTATCTTGCTGGTTTTGGCTTCAGAAGCAAATAGCACAAAAATAATTGGCTTGATGGAGGGAGATTGTTTTAGTGCCAGTCTAGAAATTAGCTTTGGCTGCTACTTCCCTAGAGATGTTTGTCTAGGTGATAGGCTTGAAGGTCTGTTTTTCTCCTGAGGGCCTCATAGGGAATTTTTGGCAGAGGGACCCAAATAAGTCAGTAGAAGTTTCACTGCTCAGTCTGCTTTCTTGCCATCCTGCAATTCTGAGCACCATGAGAGGTTGCCAGGTTCACAGGCAACAAGTTCGCTACCAAGCAGGAGTTGGTACAGATGGTCCTTCCACCTGCCCTGTTCAGCAAAGGAGGACCCACACTTTGTCCTACATTCCCTGCAGTGTGGCGTAGACACCTCAGCACAGCCATAAGTAACTATGAATCTGGCCAGCTATTTTAAAGGTCATTTTCATCCCTTCCTGATGACAGAGGTCAGTCTGTATAGCTAATTGCACAGAAAAGTCGCTCTCTGAGTTATGTGCTCTATAAGCAAGTCTCACTAACATGATGAATCACTGAAGGGGAAGAGGCAAGTCTAAAGTAGGGAAGTTTAACAATCTATTGCATCCTTCCCTTAATTAAAGGTTTGGAGTGAAGCATGTAGATGTGAAGAATAGATAATGAACTTCTCTCTTTAAAGACGGGGAGGAAAACCAGTTGTTGGTAGACTTGGCTTTAAACTTGACTGGCAGAATACCAACGTGGAACTCAAACCATCCTCCATGCTTCAGTAGTCCAGGGAGAGTACCTGGTTCTCACTAGGATGCTGGTACTTTATATCTCTTTATATGGAGGCCTATTTCTATTTTTTTGGAATTACATACAGTTGAATTTCAGGCCTTCCAGGATTTATATTAAACATTAGTCCAGCTGCAAGTAACAAAAGGGAAAATAGAAGTCCTGTAAAAAACCTTCATATGATTATGTAGAAAGGATACCAAATGTGTGATATGAATAAAGATGCAATCATAAGAAAGATCTCACAAGTAGCTAGAGGTTAATGGGACTAAAATCATCACTGAAAGTCAATCTGTCAGCTGCTGTGCCTATTGTGAAGAACTCGACCTGCTCTGTTCAGTCTGACAGTAATACTTTCATGTTTGCCATTGCTGTAGAGAGCACGCAGGCAGCCTTTCAGACCTACACTGCCTCAGTGACAATTCTTGCAGCGTTCAAAAGACTGAATAAAGAGACGAGTATGCATTGATACTCCTCATCTGAGCCTCTTAAAATGCTCATATCTTCATCTAAGCTTTTGCAGTCCTGTTCCACTCCTCTGCTTACTGGAAATCAGAACTTTCCACCTCACTGAAACTTTGTATGGCATTCCCTGCTCTCCAGGACAAACTGTGGAGGAATCTGTAATTTTTAAAGTCCAAAGGCAATGAAAGCTTCTTTTGTCAATGACAGTACTGGGATAAGAGCTGCAAGAAGACACTGATGCTGGGTACTGGAGAGAATTGGAGAAGATTCCTTCTGCCAAGCGCAAATGAACTTGCAGATCGAACTAGTTGCACAGAGCTGAGATGAAGCCAGCTCTTAAGCCATTCAGCATCAGGCAAAATAAAATATTTCCTTACTTCAGAATGCTTGGAAACAAGAGAGGGAGAAATCATACCCTGTAGAATAAAAGTGTTCTTCAGATCAGTTGCCTCACTTAGTGGCTGGGACAAAGACACAGCTCGAATATTTCATTCTCCTAATGACGACCCCATCCCTTCACACAGCCTACAGTCTTTACGGGTCTCCTGAAACCAGCGTTACTCACATTAACGATAACTGTGTCTATTGTGCTTTAAAAAGCAATTGGTTCACTTGAGAAACTTCAAACAACACACACATAGACACACACAAAAATAGTACAATAAAACATCTGCTGTACAAGCAAAGGAATATCAAATACGAGAAGTTAGGGGAAAGCAGGCTTCAACAACGAGGCGCAGCAATTCCGTTCCTGATGCCGCTACCCACCATGGCTTTTCTGTGGGACAGGCTTCCCTTTAAAATGGTTGATGCTTAACTGAAATTTCAGATCAACAAAACCCCAGCTCGCAACCACTTTTTGACTTTAATTTTCTCTCTCTTTGATACTTGAAAAGACCTTTTTATTTCTCTCTTGCATTTGACAAGATAAACTTGTTTTATAGAAATGCAGAATACAACAGTGGCAGACCTGCATGACATCAAACATTGTGGGAGAGCCCTTTGGATTTTTGTTCCAATGTTTTGTAAAAAATTTATATAATAGAAAGGTTTCGAGGGATGTTTTGTCCTGAAATGTTTTTATCTGAAAACAAATATGAAACAAAGCCCAGTAAGTTTGTGGGCTTTATTGGCAAAAGACTATCTCAGTGGAAAACATGAAATAAATTACTATTTTTAAAATTTTGATTTGATTCCACAGAAAATGCTCAATAAATTGTAACTGCCATCAGTATCTTCGCTGAAATGAAACATAAAAAATAATGTAATAATTAAGTACAGAAGTGAATGTTGGTCTCTGTTATTTTATACTTAAGACTCTTATTGCCTTGGAAGTTAATATACATTATGAAATCCTGATGAAACACTGCTGTCTTATAAAGAAAACCACAGTGCTAAATTTTCCAAACTACCATAAATGTAATTACTTCCTGCTGAGAATCTAAGTGCTTATTCATAGCATTATTACTTTTAGTAATTAAGTCTGTAATTTCCTTCAAAATATGATTCATTC
This sequence comes from Athene noctua, assembly GCF_965140245.1. Classification (NCBI taxonomy): domain Eukaryota; kingdom Metazoa; phylum Chordata; class Aves; order Strigiformes; family Strigidae; genus Athene; species Athene noctua. The sequence continues at coordinate 40,856,793 of NC_134043.1, read as the reverse complement.
CTTCCTAAATCATAAAAATTGGGCCAAAAAGTTATATTTGGTTAGTCAATGCACAGAAATTGCATTAAGTTTCCTCCATGCCAGAACATACATTAAATCTTCACCTTTTAAAGTGAATCAGAGAAATTTCTAAGTTCTGCCTGAGCTGGTAGGGAGCAATGCAGTCAAGGGAGAAGTGGGGGATGTGTCCCTCCATCTGCCTGAGCAGATTTTAACAGTGTACATGAAACCCACTGGCCAGCTAGAATGGGGAGCACAGCCGTGTCTCTGTGCTTTCTTCTGCAGCAGCCAAGTTTTCGATTCTGCAGAAGGCCCATGAACTTTTGTGGTTGTTCTTACTGAATACAGGGAGCAGAATTTTGCTCCCTATGAATTCCTCTGTCTGAGGTTGCTTTCCCTTCTCAGTGCGAGGGATGGTACTCACCTACAGAAACTTTAAGTCAACATAATATTTTTCCTATTATTGCCTCTCTCTACCTGTAATATGAAACAGAGAAATGGATATATAGTCATAACACAGTAGATAACACATCTTAATGGTAGGAAAATTTAAGTTAGATTGATCTTTGGTTTTAATAGCAGAAGCTGACTGAATGTTGTTGCAATAATTGCTGGTGCATACAGCAAAGACATGCCCATGTTAATCCCCACGTTATGCATGTTGAATGTTAATATGCCATTTGCTTTTTTTTTTTATTCAACTCAATTTGCTTCCAATTTTCTCTTCCTTTACATGATTTTTTTTAAAATTCTGTCAGGAAAGAAAAATCTTACCGGTTGCTAAGTAACCGTAGCAGTATTGCTGCAGATGTGCGATAAGCATATCTGATTACTATGGTAGTCTTTATTTTTTAAGTAAAATAATATCTTTGAGTAAAATAAACATGATATTGAAAGTAATGATGGCCTGATAAAAGATGCTTTGTGCTATCCTGAGTCTTTGCAGCCATGTGTACATTTTATCAGTTGACAGTAGAAATTTTCTGGGAGGAGTTGTGTATTCTTGAATGGGTTATTTTAGTAGCATCAACCACCATAGGACCACCTCTCCCCAGGTATTTATACACACATCAGATAGGACAAGGCAGTCTTGTCACTCCTGGCTGCAGCTGAGGTGGGAGAAACTTTCTTCACAGCATACTCACACTAAAACAGGGTAGGCCAGAAGTTGCAAGATCATGGACTCTGATTTTTATTAGTTCCTGTAAACATTTCTAGGTAGATTATGAGTCTTATCACTGGCCAAGTTCTAAGATTTCTGCCCATGGAGGCTGACAAGTCCCCCTTTTCTTTTGTCAGTACGGTACTCCATAGCTTTAGCCAAGGCTTTATGGGAACATAATGTGGGTGGCTGTCATGAAAAAATGAAATCTGTCAAATCATTTGCACAGCTGTTCACAGGTAGCATGCATCTTATTTGAATGTCACAGTTGTCCTTTCTCAATTCATTTCCCTGAGCACTGCAGACCCCCTTGGGCTCTTGGAAGTCAGAAATCCCCACACCAAGCATGATTTCACCTGTTCCACATCACCCCTTGGCAGACGGGGTGGCATGCAGATTGCTGAGTCGTTCAACATGAGGGCTAACAGCTATCTCTGTTATCAGTTGCTCCCTTCTGTGAGAGAACTGTGCTGTTGGGCGTGAAATGTAAGAGTTAAAATCCTAGTGATCGTTAATTTGGGAGGAAAATAGCAGAATGCATACGTAACGGTAAATGACTGCTACACTGATAGATTTCATTTTAGCATTTACTACTTTGGGTTTGTTTGTACCCGCAGCAGGATTTTAATGTAGATTTTTAGTAGTAATTATATATGTATATAGACTCGTCTTAGTGTGGGAAGAACAGAAGATTTGTAATTGTCGACATTATTCAAAACTAATACATGGCATTTTAAAAATGTGGATAATGTGTTAATATTTAATTTATTGTAGCTAGGTTAGGACATTTCCATTTATTTTGTTTTTTTGTACTCAGTTTAAACAAATGTGTCCATTAAGTGTAGGATGTGGCATTTGAATTCTTTTAGGGTATGCTTGAAGGAGATAGATTCTTGCCTGTGATTGCAGAGAGTGAAGGAGTTCACCCATGTAATCTCCAAAAAGGTCAAATCTTGGCTTAACAAATGTATGATTCAGGAACATAAAAATCATTCTTTAGGACATCACATTAATATTTATTGGGGTATGGATACTACAAAGACCTGCTAATTAGCTACAGAATCTTTTGTGTATTGGTTAAACTTGCTTAATTCCAGTTTTGCTCAAGAGGGATTAAAATTGTTCCCATTATAAATCTGCTAAACAGGGAACTCATGTTCCCATTAATTCCTATGGCTCAGATTAGCGTGTAGGTACATCTTTCTGCCACGACTAATAACTAGTCGTAGTCGACATTTTTAATGAATTCAGTGAAGAATATTTATCAGACAAAATTATCCCATATTGCTGACGGTAGAGTAAGAACCAGGCAGCAGCCAGGGAGACCAGCAGGTACTATGGAGCTGCATCGAGAAGAGGCACTGACTGTCCCACCCTGTGCAGCAGTCACCCTGTGTGAGAAGGGAGCAAAGACCAGAAACCTGGCCTGAAGGAAATGCTTCCAGATATAGAGCTAACAGCCAGTCCAGATTATAAAAGTACAGAAAAATGAAGATGGCTGTGCACTGAGACAACAGAAAAGCAACTATGAAAGTGGAGCAGGGAGCAGAGGCTACTGAGTCAAGGGCTAAGATGCACAGCTGTAGTTGCAGTGCTGCCTAGGTGAGGGAGGATATGTCTATGTATTGTGCAAGACAATATGGTACAAACATCACCAGGCTGAACTGAGCCTGTAAATCCACAAGACAGATCAGTCTGGATCTGGGCCAGAATGAGTGCAGATATATTTGCATAGTGCCAGCCTTAATCAAATATACCCTGCTTCTGGTCTCCATTCAGTTGTTTCTCAAACACCTTTGATTACAGAGTTAGTGGGTTGGAAAAGATAAGATTAGACAAAGCAACTGGTAATCTCAGTATTTTTGTAAAGTGGGAGAGAGAACGTATGCAGTTTAACAGCTGAAAAAAGACTTGGTGCACTGGTAGAAAATTCTTAGAATGAGTGGGCTTACGAAACACTTGCAATTAAAAGCTCATGCCTTATGTTGAGGGAAGAAGACACAGACTCAAAACTGGATTGAAAAAATAAGGGTGTAAAGGACCTAAAAAAGAATCATATGGCACAGAAGGACACTATGCCGAATCACCAGAATCACCTTTCTTTTGTTTTGTTTTGTTTTGTTTTTTTCCCAGAGAAATGGGAAGACTGCTGTTCACAGGCATGTCTCTAAAAGATGCAAAGCAGTAAGAGTATGTTTTGCTGGCCCAGGATGCCCCAGCTGATCCTGCTTCTTGGCATTGTAGGTGGTGATACAGATCAAGGTGGGGAGGATGCTGAGGAGGCAGGCTCATGTCTTGTGGGGATGCTGAAGCCAAGGAAGGAAAGTAAGCACGTATATATATTTGAGGAAATTGAAGAGAATGCACTCAAATGTAACTGTAGTAGATCATCTTAAATCTTGGAGGCACTTTCTGGACTAGTCAGTAAGAGATAAGTATGATGGAACTTGCCTGACCTCGAATCAACAGAAACTTCTTTGTTTTCACAGAGCGCATAGCATCTGATAACAGAGTGATTCAGCTGAAGAACTTTGCACCTCTGCACAGTATCATCAACATTGTGGTAAGTCTGGAGGAATAATGAGATTTTTAAAAATACTTGGATGCAGCTATGGGAATCTTAACTCCTGTAATTTTTTTTCTTTGTTTTTCCTTCTGACAAGTATTATTCTAAAATAGAAAAATATTATTTCATAAAACCTCATTTAAGCCCCATGCCCTGAATCTTCAGGATTCTCATCTCTTGGTGAACGGGAGAATAATGGGCAGAGAGCTAACCCATCTGCATAAACTGTTTACCCAGAACTCCTGATGGGGGTAAAGCCGCTGAGAATAAAGTGCTCTCTGTGTGCCAGTTATTGGCACACAGGGAAAAGTCAGTCCTTGTTGGAAAGCTTAATTTGCATCAACTTTCAGCTCAGCACTTCCCCACCGATGCTTTTGAGCCATCGTAACAGGAAGCAATTAAAAACTGGTTTGGATAGCAAAGCTCAACTTAATGTAGAGTTCAGTTTGGAGTCCTTCTCCAGAAGGACCCTCCAAACAAAGTGAGGGTTCTTCCTGAAGCTGAAGAGAGTGATAGCAATTTTGGATTGGCTCCATGAGGGGCCTCCTCTTTCATAGAGCTAAACAGAGCTGAAATGGTCACTGTTGGCTGAACCGAAGGACAGGGTCAGGCAGCATTCCCAAGGGGTTGAAGCCTCTCTGTGAGCCCTCTTGGATGGCACTACACGGATCAGCCAGAGAAATGGTGGATAAAAGCATATATGCATGGTGCATGGTCTGCCCAGCAAGTAAGGAATCCAAATAATTAACTATTTCTAACACTATCTTAAGGGAATATATTATGTATCATCATAAACATGTTGCTGGGGACACTGTTCAGGTTGAAGCTGTGTTTCTCTAATATGGTAAACTCTCTCTTCCCACCCCCGAGAATCCAGTGTTTGGAAGTAGGGAACAATTTTTAAGGGCTCTCAGGGAATGTATTAAGTGATTCCAGAAATTCTGGGTGAAGGCTTGAACAAATGTATATGAGAACCCCAAAATACATTGAACTGATTATTCCAATCAGCTAGGAGAGAGCTTATGCAATTTCAAGCTTTTCTTTCTTGCTAACACATGTTCACACACACAATGGCATTCTGTTGAATTGTATCCAGAAAATTAATTATTCTTCAGAAGGATTTTGGCTTTCTCTGAGGACAGTCTCTACTTTTTTGTATTAGACAAATCTTTTGTCTTTGTTTAACAAATAGGTGCACTGGGGAAATACTTGCCTGGGAAATTCCTGGAGGGAATAAGATGCACAAAGATCTTGATGCTGCAGTCCAAGATAAATAGGACATTGTAATACACTTAGCAAATGAAAATGCAAATCACAGAAAAGTAGAGGAGGAAAAAAATATATTCCCTGGCCTGAACATTCAGAGAAAGGGAGTGGGACTGGGAGGTGTCTGACAAGCACATTATTTGCAGTCTCCTGCTAATTGAGTGTTATCTGAATTGCTTGCTGCTGTCATTCCATGGGTGAATGTATTTGTAAAAATGCCAGTAGTTTCAGACAGATGATGCACCTACCAGGAAAAATGGTGAGTTCTGTAGGGAGACTACAAGCAAATGGTAACTGGTAAAAGGGATGTCCAGGAGGACTCCTTGTGCTTACCAGGAGTCCATCCTTAAAACCTAATCAATGTGGTGTTAATTTATCAGTTACCACTGAAGAATCTAATTGGAGTTTTATCTGTTTGTATGAGTTCAACTTATCAGTGTGCTTGGCCTCTCTACAACCTAACAATGAGTTACCATTTAGGCAATGGGATGTAGGTGAAGCTAACGCAGAAAAGTATCTAGCAGAGATGGAAATATTTTTAAAGGGACTCAAGAAGTAGGCACACAACTCTATGAGACTTAGGAAGCAGAAAAAAAAACCAAACAAACAAAGGATAAAAAAACGTAGGGTGAGGGAAGAAGAGATGTGGAAACAATAAAGGAAGAAATCTGAGAAAAAATGTAGAAAGAGGAACAGGAGAGAAGGAAAGAAGGATTGCACAACAGAGGAAATGTTTGGATCATAGAGGGACAGAAATAGTTACACAGAGGACAAATACAGAATGGTATGAGGAAAGAGAATAAAATAAGAGAAAATTGTGAAAATATAAAAATAAAAACAAATTAACAACTAGAATTATGGAATGAATAAAAGCCACACCTAATGTTCTCAGTGGTTGTTTCATACAATTTATCTTAGGTTTTCTGATGAAACTGCATTATCAGAAACCACGAAGCCCTGATGTGCCACTGATGCACAGCAATGTGGATCTTTGCAAGATGAGGCTGCATGTAACCAAACTGAAAAACGCCTTCCCTACAAGCAGATGTGTTGCCATGTTGTGATCTGATCCCCAAATGCAGCTCGAGGGTGCAAAGCTACCTTTCAGATTACCCCCAAAGCATTTCTCTCTCTCTTCTGTCTTTGGCTGCTACTAAATCCCAGATTTGTGACAAATGTATGAGTCTGAAGGACCCTTACAAAATAACTACATTTCTGTAATGCATACTTTTATTTAGCAGATACAGTTTAAACAAGTCTTCTGGCATGTATGATTTTACTCCTTGTATGCTGTAGGAAAATCTTACATTTATTTTTCATCCTTTTCATCCATATATTCATGTTTATTTTCAACTAGAGATCACTTCACTTCCACACTGGGAAAAACACAGTTTTATGGAGATGGAACAATACAAATGACTGCATCTAACAAATTCTCTTTCAGATTTCTACTGTGCAGATACTGAGTAGGTGCTTTGAAAAACAGAACTCCAAACATTCAGAATTCTCCAAAATTGGATTCGCGTTGAGGCATCCTGCTGCTAGCAATACCACTTGCCAGCTGTCAGACCCCACGATATATTGTATAGCTTGTGATGCCTTTGCCATGGATTATTGATTGGGCACTGCGGTCAGCAGAGCATTGGTGATTCTGCTCCTGTCTTCGATTAAAGCTGTCTGCAGACATGCGGGTGTGCGCACGCCTGCTCCAGCCATGCCAGTGCGAGTCTGTTTGCAAAAGCATTAATCATTGCAGAAGAGCAAGGAGGATAATTGAAGACCTGTGGGCATTTGAAATAGGTCAGCCCCACTCTATATTGTGAAGACTGCCAAGCTTTCTGTGTTACAAGACAAGTAGAAAATGTTGTTTGAATAGAGTGTGCAGGGAGAGAGAAATAGATTAAAAGCCACTCTCAGCACATAGCACCTCTTTCAAAAGTGCTGACTAGCAGATTGTGTTTAGACAGTAGTTTGGGGCTGAAATGATACTTTCAGATCTGCTCCAACCTAGCTGTGAGGAGTGTGAGCACATGGGGAAGAGGACTTTGTTACCGACTGCCTTGATAGCTGTCCTGCTTTCCAGCAGTGCTAATCCGGGAGGCTTGGAGACCTTCGGAGACACATGGATACCAGGTTTAAGATAACAGAGCTCCCAAAAGGGAGTGACTTGACTCAACAGGGTTATCTTTCCCTGAATTATGGGCCCATTCATTTCTATGCTCTTATAAATTGGGTTCACTTTAGGTATATTATCTCACCCTTGAAGCCTCTCAGCAGGTACTGCTGATTTGTTTCTTGGAAGATGACTTCTACCATGCATTTACACAGATAAATTCAATAATGTAAAAAACCTCATTAGAAACTGCTGCATGCACCTGTATGTGCTTTAGATGATCTCAGAAGAGCAGTGCCACTATGAATGTATAACATCTCCCAGACAATGGGTAATTGCTTCCATTCTAGAGATGTCATATCTTAAAAAAACAAAAACAAAAAAAAAAAAAACAACAAAAAACCCAAACAAAAAACATGCCATGATAAAAAACCCCAAACCCACAAGTGGGTCTGGTTTCTAAAGTGAAAAAGGGTAGCAGTTTTTTGAGTGTCAGTAAGAATGAGGGATATGTTCACAGTTCTGTGTGAGAAAAAGCAGAGAAGAACTTGACAAAAATATCTACCAGAGCTTTGAGGAACTTTGGGATATCTAACATACTTGTCCTCTTGAAATGAGGAGACATGGTATAATTGCCTTGGAAGCAGTGACAGATTACAGTTTGGTCAGTGCAGTGATTAAAAAAAAAACCCAAACAAAAACCACAAACAAGAAAAGGAAGGGTATGGTGCAGTTCAGATATATATGCCCTGACGCCTTGGATGTTCTAAATCACAGAGGAACACACACACAATTCAGCTTAAAAAGAATGTCCCTGTTCATATAAATGCAACAGAAAGTGTCCATTAAAAGAAATGAAATGTAATGATAAGCTCTGCCTACTATTATGACCAAACTGACTTCTTAATCTATACCACAATTTATGTTCACATTAAGGTTTCAGTCAAGCCATTTATTTTATCTTCTCTTTTGCTGTTTCAAGAAAGAACCAGGTAGATTGGCTACAATTTCCTCCCATTTTAGACAAATGCAATCCTGATGGGTGTGTCCTGAAGGGAAGAGCTGCCCTCCCAGCAGGAGACGAGGAGGACTGTTGACATCTGGTGGCAGGAGAGGAACAAAGGGTCGGCTCTGAAACACAGTTTGCTGCCAGTGTTATAGGTGAGATATTTATCTTTATAATAAGCAGACATAACATAAAGTGAGTGAAATTGTGTAGTTGCAACACTGAGCTTACATCTGAGCAAATCAGCTCATGTGATTTGGGGTGCAGATGATGTAGACTAACATGGCAGGATAGGAAGTCTATTTAATAAATCTTCTCTGAGTAGCAAAGACCCCTGTGCAGTCCGGCATGTTACAGGCACTCTTGCTGCAAAGCAGAGGGAACTGAGGAGCAGGCACTTTTAGCAGAGCTGCCAGTCATTACTCACATGAGTTCGGAGTTGCAAAGGCCTTTTGGAGCAGCGGGGCAGCTGAGGCAAGTGGCTAGAGGCACCAGCAGAGACAGCAAATGGTGATCAGCTTTGGACCTGTGGAGCTTCAGGAGCTGAAGGCCTTGCTCCCCAGCAGCATAGGCAACACATCCCCCCAGCCCAACAGTCATAACCTGCAAGACTGCGGTGTTATTATAAGATGAGAAAAACAACCACAGGAGCCAGCACAAGAGATGAAAGAGAAGGACTACATATTATAGACCGGCACTTCTGGAAAGGAGTGGTTATCTATTATATACTACCCTATCTCCCTGTTCACGTTTCTTTCTCCCCACTACGGTGAAATAGCGTTCTAATATTTGAGTCCATCTGTCATTTACAAGTGGCAATAATTAGCTTACTTAGTTTTATATTTATATTTTATATTAGTTTTATATTTATATTTCCACGTTTCAGGGTATATATTTAAGCTGGTGTTTATTAGACACTCATGATGAAGTCTGAACCCATCCCCTTTTGCTGTCAGTAAAAGCCTGTCAGCAGGGTTGTATTCTCCAATCTCCATAAATATAGTATTTCCTGAAATATTTTGCGTATGTTTGGATATTAAGCCTTAATCAATACTCAGAAAAGTGAGAGAAGTTCCATATGCTGCCATGTACTTCCATATCCTGCAAGGCATTGTTGAATCTTCAAATTTGTTCTTATTTAAATTATATGTGCTGATACCTCTCTTCTTAACACAGCTTGAATATGTGCTTTAGCTATTTCTAAGAAATATAAGGTCATCAATTACCTTGAAGTTGTTTACAGCACCCAGTGTTATGTTAAATGCCTCTGCCATACTCAAAAGAGTGGCTCATCTTTCATCTTTCAGTGAAGACTTTATAACATCTAGAATGGGTCGACAGAAAGACACCAAGTGACTGGCAACCTGAGATCAACTTGTGTGAGCAGGGTGCATTCCTCCCACCTCCCTCCCTGTGGGGTTGAGATGCCATTAGTACAGGTGTTCATAATACACCTTCCTCAATCTAAGTGTGGGTGGTTAGCAGGATATTCTTCACAGGATCCCTGACAGCTTTGAGATGATTTCTTGCTCTTGCTTTGAAAAGCTCTGGAGTTACTAATTTTGAGGCATAAGGCTCGGCTCATTTGTTCCAACTTTCCTTTAAAGAGGGGAAGAAAGCATGAAATAGAGGCTCATGTGTCTACCCTGGATACCAGCTATTGCTTGTGGGAGAAATTAAATAGATTGCATTTTCATTTTTTCAGTCTGAAATGGCTGATGGGACATTCAGATGCAGTAATTAAGTTCTTTATGTTAAATTTCAAAAGATAGGAAAAAACGATTGCAACCTAACAAATTACTGGTAGTTCAGGTATGATCTTACAAAGATACTGCACCCACTGTTGGCTTAACTTTTATTTTTTGCTTAAATATGCATGACTTACTGTATTAGTAATATGTGAAAATATACCTTATTCTTTCTAAGAAAGGCAAGGTTTCTCTTAATGCTCCTATCTGTAGACTCTGCCTATTTTACATTTGAACCCTGACATATAAACCTCACCTTGTGGTTTTCAGTGGTCATCAAGATACTGATTTGTAAAGCTGTATTTCTGTGAAAGCCTCTACCATGTGCTAATTTCAGAGCAGAGATTGCTTGTCTGTTATTGAGATCACCATACTTTTCTAGCCCATTTTCCATCATCGAAGTTTCTAAGTAATCATCTGTTACTTCAAATAATATAAAAATAGCATGTCATTACCATTAAGCACCAACTGTAAGGATTTAATTTTAAACCATTTCTCCTTCCCCCAACTGAAGAAATGCCTCTGCGATCGTTTTTAACCTTTCATCAGCATAATTGCTAAATAATTAACAATGGTTAAATGATGAGAACCTGAGAGATTTGAAAATTATTACCAAAGTATGTATTTCAGCAGAGCAACGACCTATATGAATCCGTTCCAAAATAAAAGCAGTGTATATTCACCAGCAGTAGCAACACAAATTTGTTATATGCACTAGATCTTTTGATGGTTGTGCTTATGCCTTAGTCACAGCTGCCTGTGGTCCTACGTCAAGGCATAAAGACCCATCTCACTGCAAAAAACTACTCATGTGCTGAGGCTGAGCTCTACTTCTCCAAGGTTACTTCATAATGCTTTGCAATGTCTTCATTTTCACTAATACAAATTACTTATTCCACAGAATAAGATTTGGAAAACAATGTAAAGGCTCTCTATATAATCCCTTTCTATTTTTGTAGCAGATACTGAGTATTTTCTTGCTTCTGTTAGCTGAGCTGATTAGCATGCTGAGTTTTTCTGTAGTTTCTCCACTCTTCTCAACGAGCCCCATGTGCCGATTTTGGATATGCCTTTTATACACCCCTTAGGAGCTGACAGTCCTCAGCCTCTCCCTCTTGTGCCATCTCTATGCATCGGGATTTACTCACTCTCCTTTGCTCCTAACTTGGGTATGCTTAGAACTGCGCACAGATCTGCTGGGATCCTGATGACCTGCTAATCTAAGTGCCATCAACACGTGGGCCCTTATGTCCTCTCCTGCCCTTTTTTTCTGGCACTCCCATTCACTCTCCGCTCACCCAAATTGACATTTCTACTACAAGGCTCTCCATGACAAGGGTAGGAATTGGGGAGGAACCGGAGGTATTTATTGGAGGGGGGACGAGAGTAAGGGTAGGAGAAACCATGGGAGCATGACATGCACGGCATAAATCTGTCAGAAGCCTGGCTGCTCCGTAAACGAATTATTACCCCCCACACACCCTTTTTTTTTTTTAAGTTCTGTCGGTTAATTAGTGTACACAGTGTTATGGTGACACTGTTAGGACTCCTAAATCACATCTCTCTCTGTGAACCTTCTTCAGGTCCTTCTTCAGTTCATCCTTTTTATAGATAAGTTTGTCTTCCCAATAGTTTTTGGTAAAATCATGGAAAGTTCTCTGGCTTTCACTCTCCATTTTGAGGGTGTGGATATATCTTATATCTAATCGCATACCTGCATCTCTTCTTTCTGCAATATTATTTTTTTCAGTTGCATCACGTACCTTTAGTGGTGGATGTGATTTAGTGGCTGATGCAACTACCCTTCGATTTGCAATTCCCTCTGGTTTCACCCAAACCCCTCAACAGCCACTTCTTTCTTGCTGCATGCTTTTATCTATTGCTGTGCCATTCATATTATGTCAAAGTTTATTTAATTTTTTTGGCTAAGGTTTTGGCGGAAGTAGCAGCAGAGAGCTTGTTTTGTCTTGTTTTTCTATTAGAGGTTCCAAGGTACATAGTTTGCTGAATTACCAGTAGTGTCTATACAATCCTAATGACCCTTCACTTCTGTCACTTTATTTGTGCCTTTGAGCTGTTTTAAATCAGGGGCACCTGGCTGGAAACAAAGGAAAGTGCCTGTCTGAGTGTTTTCACAAATAAAAGTAATGTGTCTATTGATTCAGCAATATGCCCAGCACTTCCTCATGGAGTATTTAGCACAAGGGTGTTCAGCAGGCTTTGGCTTTGTTAAACACCTGCTCAGAAAATCTGCTGACTACTGAAGGCCATGGGAGTACAGCAGCCTGTTAATGCTTGCTTTTGAAAACGCTGGTCTAACGCTATACAGCAGTTGTGATCTTCTGTGAGAAAGTGCCCTAAATGCAAATTTTAATCAATGTCATTTCCTCATAAATCAGTGCCTCTAGCTTCCTAATTATCAGCACCAGGCTCTGAATTGTCATTATACTTCTCATATTGAGGTCCAGATTGAAAGCACTATCTTCCTGTGGTGCACAGGAAAGGATTATCACTTTGCTGCCCTATCAGGGATCTGAGCGTACAACATGAAGCTGATCAGCATGCGTGCAAGGTTCCACCACTGCAGGTTCCTACTGTAAAGCTACTTAGTTTTTATTCTTCTTTAAAAGAACAACAAAAAACCCAAACAAAACCTACATGATGCTTCAGCAGTAGTCATTTATAGCTATTTTTAAGAAATGCCAAAATGAAAGTTGAGCCAACACCACTTATTTTATTATGCGGTTCATAAATAATGTGACCATAACTGTTTCCCTTTCCTCCTGTGCTAACATTTTTGCATCCTCCTGCTTCTTCTGAGCAACTGAAAACATCTAGATCAATAAAAAGAAAGTGAATTTTCACTGGAATGGTTTATAGACACCTAAGCTTTCAAACCACTGTGAAATATAAAATAGACGTGAAATATAAAATAGATGTGAAATATAAAATAGATGTGAAATTCATTGGCAAACAAGTGCATGTTCTGTTTTGTTATGTGTAAACAGAATAAAAAAAGAGGAAGTATGATTCCTATATTATAATTATTTGGAAAATAATTGCATGCAACCTGATTCCATTACCAATAAGCAGAGCTTATTTATTGATTTAATAATGTAAAAGTAATCATATGTTTATTAGGTTGTTTAGTTTTCTTATGATTGGATGTAACCTTGTTACACCTGCTATATATAAAAAATGTATTATTACTGATGTTTATTGTTAATAAAAAAATAAATAAGTATGAGAATATATCATATTAAAGAAGTACAATCCTTTTACTGCAACAAACAGTAAACATTTTGCACATTTTAGAATATTTATTTTTGATTCCTTAAATGGAGAATCTTAAAGAGATTTTTGCAAAGCAGAGAGAAAAATATTTCCTTTTGCATTTAAGCCTGAAATGAGAAATGCAGATTTTATTTTTACAATATTATATAGTGGCTCAGCACTCAGGATACTGTACCTTATTAATGACTTTTGAAGTCATGCTCTGCCAGGGAAGTCTAAAAAAGTAATTGAAAAAATGCACAACAGCCACCGATAAAAACAAAGATCTTAATGAATATGCAGAATACAAAAAGTTGAAATCTATTCAAGGGTGAAAATTTTGAGGCATAATCTGGATTAAACCCAAATACAATGTATTATTTACCAACTATAGCAACAGAAAGGCTTTAGGGTTCTGCTTGCTTTCTGTTTTGCTTTGCTGCTGATTAGCTGCTGCAAATGTTTAGAACTGTGTATCTGTGTCCTGCTCCCTGTGAGAAACAAAGAAATGCTGTGCATTTCCAGTCATGATCTGGGACGTAGACCAGTCCCAGGTAAACTGCCTTTGTTAAGAGCAACCTGGCTCTGGCCTTTAATGTCTGCTTTACGGAACAGAGTATCCAAAGAATCCAAAGACGGGTTTGTCAGTTTGGTGCACCTCTCCTGAAGCTCATTGTGCTCATAGCTCATTGTGCTATTCCAGAAGATTTCTGGTAATTAGAAACCTGATTTTATAACGCTCATATATTTACATGGTTTATAGGTGATCTAAAGTCCAGACCATGGTCCTGCCTGTGGAGCCACAGAAATGTTTGAAATGAATAGGGCTTCTTGTTGATAGTGGCTATGTATACAGATCCAAGTACAAGATTTGAACTCCAGCGCAAAAAATATGTCTAATTCTGCAGATATTTTACTGAAACAAAAACCATATACATGAGTAGTCACCCTGAATTATAAATACATGAGCACTAACTATACTGATGAGGCTCAGCAGGACTGGAACAAGAATTAATGAAAAGGCTTTTCTTCCCCTTCTATCAAAAATGTTTTAATTTCTTACATTGGGTTGAAAATTAAAAAGAATGCAGGAAGAAGTCATACATAACTGCCTGGGGAATCTTTGAGCAGCTTCCAAATTCTGGCTGATCTCAAAGGACTTCTGTATTGCTAAATATCACAGCGTATGTGTAACCTGCCAAAGGTGGACACACATTCAAAAACTAGAATATTGGAGGGCCTCTAAACTTTGCTTGTTGCATCCAAGTGGAAGCGACTTGAAGAACGACACAACAGCAACTTAGAAAACCCTGGGTAGTCAAATTTGTTGGACAACATCATAGTGTTTGAAGAGAGGACTAGTGAAGTCAAGGACTGATACACAGGAAAGGACAAAGGACTGACAGAGTACTCAGAGGGAAGGGCATGTGTGATTTAACAGGAGGGATTTAGTTTTTAACTCGAGGTAGAGTTTAACAAATACTTCAGTGGAAGTGCTGGCTGAATCAACTTTGCAGGGAAGGAAAGAAGCTTGTTTTGATCTTAGTCAGTTCTCCAGCCTGGCTCACTGTGTAGCTGCACAAATGAAAACACACAAATGAAAAGGCAGCGGTGAGAGTGGCAGGTGCAAATGAAGTTAGGGATTATCAAACTCGCCTGAGATGACCAGCCAGGGAGGACAGGCTGCCTGTAGGCGGGAGGATGAAGAGACCTGTGCCATTTTCCAGGCAACAGAAGCACGGGTAGACAGGCAACATGGGCTCAGTGAGAGAATTTTGAGCTAAACCCAAAACATGTTTAGAGCCAGGAAGAAACCAAAACAAAGAAATGCATAACAAAGTTTCTACTCTTAGCTGAAGGCAACACTGAGAAGGCTTTTCCCTTGTGGAATGACATGAAGTGATAAACTGTGGACGTAAACAGCAAGTTTGGAGTTCGGAAAAGGACTTCACCTGAGCTAGTGAGGACGTTGAGGAAGCTGTAGGGGAAGATTTGGCATTAGCACTAGTGACAACAACCGACAGGCATAAGGACATGTTTCTGTGAAGGGGTAATAGATGGCCTCTATGGTACAGAAGCCAATAAAAACAGATGGGGCTTGTTTAGCCTAAGGAAGGTTTAAAAGCATGCTGCTTCTGACTGCACGCGCTTAGCATACTCATGAATTTTAAGCAGGAAGGTTCATTAGGACAATTTGCTGCAATGTCGAGATATGGAAAACTCAAATGTCTCACGCCAGTCCTGAGAATTCTAACTTTTTATAGGGTTTTTTTCACCCTATTTTATTCCAGATTCTTATCATACAGGCATTCATAAACACAGGGCAACAATTTATAAGTAAAATATTTGCTTTTAGGATAAAAAGGCAAATAGTAGTCTGGTTCCGGTTGCTGATTATAACTAGAGTACACACATGTTTTACTTATGAATAAACTATGAAAGATAACCACAGTCGGTTATGAAAAAGAGTTTAAGAGAAGAATGAATGAAAACCAATTATTTCATAGAATCACGTGAAACTAGCAGAGTCTTTGCAAAATGCTTAAGCAAAACAATCTCACAGCTCTGCATTTATTGCCATGTTTCAAACACGTCAACATTCCAAAGAGACTTGTGATTCTGTTAAACCAAACGTTTTAAAAATCCTGAAATGCCAGCCTGTGTAGAAATAAGCAATAAAAGTAATAGTATCAAACTCTTAGCAAGCAATACATCCACTAAAAAACTTGAAGAACCCTAGCTCCAGATGGGCATTTCATTAGGTACAAATTCTGCTTCCTCCTCCAGCTCAAAACACAATTTTGCAAAACCTGAGAAGGAATAGAACCACCACAGTTTTGCTGAAAGATGCAAGTGTATGATGTTCCAAATAGCTGTCCCTTTTCTGAGAACAAACATAGCAGCTTGAATAGCTCACCGTAGATGGATCTACAAACCACACAGATTGACTGGCTGGATTTAATAGGTAGGTATAGACAGGCTTGATGATAGTTGTGAGTCAACTGCTGCATACCCTGCACCGGACTGCAGCAGAGTCCACCCAACATCTGCCTCTCTGAAGTTAAACCAGTTAAATATTAAGAAATAACTAAACTTTAGCTCTTAATGCTGAAAAATGAAGTAGATTTAAACACCTTTGTTACCATTAGAAGAAAGATACTATTGAAGCAATAGTCATCATTTGTTACAGTGTAAAAATCTGGCTTGTACACAATCAAAACGACTAATTTTAAATTTCTTGACTAATGCAAGTACAGAAATGTTCTTTCCTCCTGCCATGCGCTAAAATTGGAGCTGCACACATGTACTTGAGCTGCCTCTGACTGTGCTCCCTGAGATTCCTTTCCTTTTATTTGTGTGCATCTGATAAGTTTCCTCATAGTCTGAGTACTAAAAATTTAATTCATAGCACATTGGGTTTTCAACCTGTTCACTGGCTCATGGGGAGAATATGAGGAGTTTTAATGATCTGTTCTTTAGAGAGGATCATTTGCTGAAGTAAAATTTACTGAGTCTGTAAGAGAAGGGTTTTTATGTCTCTTTTTTTTACATACAGAAATGTAGATTTTTCATGTTTTGTAAAATTCTGTTACATAGAGTAACTCAGCACATGATAACATTCTTCAACAATATTTGTTTTTATGAACGTTTTTCAGTATTACCTTATTAAGTAAAAATTGTTGCGTGATTTCGTTCTTCTCTGCCCTATTTTTCCTATCGCTCAGTATGAGCTGTTCTGAAATTATGTTCATGTGCTAGAAGACAAAGTGCCAAATACCTAATTTAGTACTCAACAGTTACATCCAAATTTCAGTTGTTGTATAATACCAAATACTGTAAAGACGAAAAGCTCAAGAAATCCTTGCCTCAGACTAGAAAATTATCAGCACTGTGGATTAGACGGTATTATTCATATTCCATTTAAATAGTACTTTATTCTCAAAGTGGCCTGAATGACTTTAACAACCGATTTGTAGTGTGTGTGACCTCCGTGAATAAGATCAGTCTTGCAGCCTGATTGCTCATGACTTCTGAGGTATGCGTGCAGGAAAGTGATATAGGAAGAGGTTTACACACTACTGGTGAACTATGCGAAAGTTCAAATCAGCAACAAAACTGGACCAATGAGTGGGATTTTAAAACACCTCTGTGTATTAGAACCATGTCCCATGATTAGGCTCCTAGGGCTTTTGGATGTGTTTGAAAATCCTGGGCATTTTGACTAAGACTTCAGAAATCTTTTACGATAAGGATAAATGCAATTAATTATATTTGAGACTACTCTTTCAAAATGCACTGAAGTTTGTACACAACAGTTTTAATAAAGCAATGGGAAATTACCTCCACACATTCCAAAATGTTTTACTTTTTAATTATAAATACAGATGTGATTCCTTTCTTTGGTAAAATAGTTGGGGTTTTAGCCATGACATTCTCTCTTTTTTGAAAAGGATTTTTGACATGCAGAGTGAATACTGAATACTGGATAACTGAACACAGAGTAACACTAAAGTGTAAAATAAGCACTCTTCTACACCAAAGGTTACAATTTAAAGCCCCTAAATGCTTAATAAACATAATAAACTATAAAACCAGGAAGCTTTAAGGACATATATAGACTAGCAGACACAGTGATGAATTTTAACCAGCTCAGCCACTTACTCCTAAAAATGGCTTTTCTGTGAGAGTGAAGAGCTCTGGCTTATTGCCCCTAAAAATAGCTCATATTTCTTATCCTCTTTCAATTCACTGTTGCTAACAATGATAGTGATTAGCGTTAGCATATACCCTGGAAGCCAGATACTGTTTGTAAAGTTAGAACTCCAAGCCATAAAAAGAGGAATTTATAAAGAGACTGTATTTAAAATCCATTACTGACCAGTTCTTGTTAACATAGAAAGGTCTGCTATTTAGACATACAGAAAAAAGTGTTATTGGGAAACTCCTTTCAATTTATTCTCTTTCCAAACCAGCCTCCTCTTGATCCCCAGGAGAAAACTACAGAAGTGTTTACTCAGGAACATGCTCGTTCACACCTCCTGGTCAGAGCCGCAATAGAATCTGGAATCACCCAATATGGGCAATGCACACAAAAAGTGGAGAGCTGTCTTTGCCTTTCCCGTTTCTAAGACCACAGGAAGTCAGTACAGGACACCCATTTCTTGATCTCTGACATACACTACCACTTGACCTCCTTTACGCTGTTAAGATTTTGCTAATAGTTCATTCTGAAGCTGGAAATGAAACGTGAATCTAATGTAAGCAAAAATAGTGGTGGCTCCACATGTAGCTTCTAAAAGCTAACAAATCCCATGGCCAAAGAGTGAGCAAGTTGCAGGGAGACAGTAAATAACCAAGTCTCATTAGAAAAATCCCTGTTCTTTCTTTTTTTTGGTGCAAGCAGAAGAAAGCAGCATGGAGCTGCAAATATGGTTCCAGCAGAACACTAGGTGCTTTGTACTGGAGTCCTTCAAAATGTCACTGACTATCAGCACTCTCTCTGTTACTTCTATAGTTAGCATTTCAGAGTCATGTTTTTTTCAGAGCTGCTGTGCCTCATGTGATAACTAGTATGGCAAGTACAGTTGTTCCTTTTCTTCAGCAAGCACCACAGCAGTAATCCCTGATCAGATTGAGCCATCAGGTGACAGAGTATGCTGCAGACATCCCACCAAACCTGCTCAGGGGTATGGCACAAGAACCTAATATGACATGTAAGTTCATTCTCATCTCCTTCCCCTTGCAGCCACAAACGTGACCTGTGACATGTCCATCTCCATCCAGCTGTTGTGTACCTTCTGGCTGAAGCTACAGAGACGGGACCAAGATCCGTACCCTTGTTATTGGATGTAAGACTTGGGCCAGACCCCAAGGAATAATTTCCTGTGTAAAATGGAAGGCATTCCTCCTGTATTATAGAGGCTTGGGGCCTACTGCTAACCAGAAACCATTTCTCCTTCACAAGATGTAACGAATTTGTGAAGAGACCATGATGATGTTTAAGAAACCTGGGCAGCAAGACACTTAGCACAGTTAGCTTTACTTCCCATTAAACATTTCTCAGGCAGCTACTCAGACAATGCAGCCTTTAGGCTTCTATTTTATTTTTTACAAGAAAGCCTTTATTTCCTCAGTAGGAAAGAAAGGACAAGTTATGAAGATTGTATTTTATAGAAAATAAAAAGTAATTAAACAAAGTAATAAAAGTCACTGCAGAGTTTGCTGCAGGACATATAATCCAACAGCCTCCAGTACTTGGAAGGATATGATGAGATCAGGGTATGCTTTATTGTTTCTACCTGAACACTAAGAAATATATGAAAAAAAAAAAAAAAAGACAGAAAACTCCCCAGTTTCTTCAGAATCTTGCAAAGTTTCATACTGCTGTCTCTCATTACAGACATGTCAATCATGCAAAGACCTTTATAAAACAAAGACTTTCTCTTTTTTTTTTATAATTTAACTGAAGAACTTCAGAATTATTTGCAACATGAGATAGCTAGCTGAAAGATTGTTTTATACAACCTTTGATAAGTATGAATATAATAAAACATAGATCCTTCAAAACCTGCTAGGCCCTGCCTATGCAGAGTGCCAGACTTTCGGTTTGTGCTGATCAGTAAATGCAGTCTCATGGGTTTGGGCTATTTGGGACTCGAGTTTCAGATTCTAAGAGCACAAGTTAAGGCTTTGTTGTTAATTGTTTCAGAAGAAACAATCACTCCTCAGTTCAGGATTAAAAACTAGTATTTGTGTTTAAACAAACATTTCAAATTTTTGTGTTAATAGCAGGTGAATGTGCTACCTTCAGAAGCCAGTGAATGGTAGTTCACATACTGAGTACTGTAGCAGATCTTTTGTTTGTTTCTGTGATGTTTTGATTGTGCACTGAGTGCTTATATTTTTTGTTGCTTTCACTTTCCAAACCTCCTGATACTGTTTATCAACATAGAAGGGACTTTTCCCACTCTTTTGGCAACATGAATCTGGCTGTATGACAAATACATAAGGTTAAAAGTAGTAGATTTCTCTGCTGCTTACCCGTGAATATGATGACACCATCTCGTTATGATCATAAAGCTCCATATACAAAACATTCTCCAGTTTTTCTTTGCAATTTATCACTGCCAGCCTACGCTAATCCTACTACATATAGTTATTTGCTTATTTACTGTATATACCATTTAGGAATTGTAGTGGTCTGCAAGTTACATCTCTAGCCACTTACAGTGGATAGTGCTAGCTTACACTAATTTAACTACTCGCACTCATTTTGTGCTACAGGTAAAAACAATTGTCTACCTGTTGCAAAGAGATGTGGAAGCAAATAACAAGGAAGGCAGCAGAGTAAATCACTCCAGGTGGAGGGTTTCCAGCCTGCCTGGTGTAAAGCTGTGCCTAGCAGCACCTCCCTGCACCCAACGGCAAGCGGAGCAAGAGTGAAGGTGCTGCACAGGATGGCCACTGTCACACCTGGTGGCACCTCAGACCAGTGTCATGGTGATAAGCTGGTGCCCACTAGAAGTGTGTGTGGGGGGTTGGTTTGTTTTTCTTTGAAGACTGATTTTTCTGGAAGTGCAGGAACAGAAGCTGGAAGCAGTAACTCTATTGTGAGAGCACTGCTCTGCCTGTAACAAAGGCTCTGTTGTGTTGGCATGCGGCACAGCGCCTGAAGCTCAGGATGTTTCAGCCTATTTACTTTTATTTGTGTTTGAGTAAATCTGGCATAGCTGCTGGAGAATAATAGCATATATTGGGGCCCGTTTTAATCAAATGGGTCCTTGATACAAAAATGTACTGTTATTTCTTTCTACTGGTAGTTTGCGTGGCAAAGGCAATTAGTTACAACTCTGAACTCCCCATATGACCTTAAACAATGTTAATCACCTCAGATTCTGTCCCGGCAAATCACTCGGCAGGGTGTACACAGAAAAGGAAAGTCAGAAAACCTGTTACAACATCTCAGTACTCAAACTAGCACAGCCACAGCACAAATGAGAGTGACTTGTGGGTTGCTCTGTCTTAGAGCACTGGAAGCTGCTGCAAGAGTTCTGCTCCTCCTCTCTGCAGAAGGAGAAGCCTCAATTAGTCATTGAGAAGAGATTGCTGTTGGAAAACTGAGGCGAAGGTGGATCTATGTCCTTCTGGACTAAATTTGTCTTCTCTCAAAAGTAACTATGAGAAATTTATTAGGATTAATTAGTTTGTGTACTGAAAAGTTTGAGATCCACAAGCCAAACCGAAAGCAACAGAAATGCACAGTCTTGTCATAAATAGCTATGTGATAGGAATGGTACACAGAATGTAATGGCTGCAATATGGAGGCTTTTAGAAGTGTGGAATAACTAAGAAAAAAGTATGGCAGTCAGCAGTAGTTTTCCCTTTGTTGATTTCAGTTTTGCTCCTTTTAAAGAATAAAGATATATGTGCAGTGACTTCCACTGAGTTTTCACTTGTGCTAGACATTGGTGCTGGGCATCAGATCACTTATCTAGTGTTCTGACATACTATTTGTCCTACAGTCAGAGATTACAAAGATACACCCTGTGGGATCTTCAGTAAATGTTGATAAATAATGGAAGTTTCTTCCTGTTGTCTTACCATCTCACCACAAGTATGCAACAAATAAGCATAAATGTAGAAGAGTGACCTAAAAATTGCACCTGGCACTTTCTTAAACCATCAGTGTACATGCTTAAAATACTGTTTCCTCTTAATAAAGTACAAAATAACTTCTGTAGTTCTCTACAGCAATTACTTTTGGTGGGAAGCTAATGAAGATCACTTATCTCTGGTTATCTCTACAGGTTGTTTGGAAAGGTTTTTGTTGGGGTTTTTTTTGTTTGTTTGTTTGTTTGCCTCTTCTTTTGCTGCTGCTGTTTGTATTCTTCCATGAGAGAAAGACCCAACAGAGAAGGTATGTTTTCGAGGCTGACAGGCCTTGGATGATAGGCCTCCTCTGAAAATTTTAATGACAGTTCTTTATCTTTAGCTCTTGCATGTCCAGTGGGTTGTGTTGCTGAGAGCGGGACAGCTTTGTGAGTCAGCAGAGGCCAGGGATGAGGTCAGTACCACGGGTGTGCTCCGATGGCGACAGTGATGCTGAGGGCAACTGCTGCAGCAGATGTTGACCGACAGCCATCAGAAAAGGGGGCAAATAGTGGTTGTTTTGCAAACTGTGTTTTGAGGGGAGAAACCAAGCAGTTGCAGTCTGTGTGAGAGAGTTTTCATATTTGGAATGGGATATAGTAGATGATACTAAGTTGCTCTGCGAATAACAACAGCAGAATTACTGTGAAAGTAAGACTTTGCAGAAGGTGATTGAATTTTTTTTTAAGAGCCATTATGTAGCCTAAAAATGATGTGTGCAGCAGGAAATTTAAGACTGACAGTAACTTGACCTAGACTGAAAGCAAGAGAAGGGTCCTGGCTGGCTTTCCTCACTGCGTTTCTTTCCACGTTTTTGCTTGTGCTTTAATCTCGGAGGGACAGTTTCAGGATGTTTGTCCGGGAGCCTGGACAGACTGTGGGGTGTTAGCCGCAATCTAGGGGAAACAAAATACGCGCGGTGTTGTGATTACGGACAGGCTGAGGGCGCAGGGCCGCGGGCGGACGCCTGAGGCCCTCAACGAGCAGCGTTCACCTGGGACCAACCTGGCCGGGCTCAGCAGGCGCTCCTATCGCCAAAGAGCAAGGCACTGCCGTTACCCCACAGCGCTGCCGGTGCCGAAAGGCCTTCCGTCCGCCAGGCTGCAGCCTGCCCTAGGCCGGGTGGTTGCGGTGGCCCCGCAGCTGCCGGCGGGAAGGGAAGGGGCCGGGGCGGCGGGAAGGGGCCGGGGCGGCGGGACAGGGCCGGCCGGGCGGTGCCTGGCGGGGCCGAGGCCTGCGGGGCGCAGCGCGCGGCACCCCCTAGCGGGGCGGCGGCGGCGCATTGTCTCCCGGTGGGGTGGGGCTGCGCCTCGCCGACTCTCGGCCGGGCAGGACCCGCGCGGCTGCTCCGCGGGAAGGAGGGAGGGAGGGCGGGCGGTACGGCGGCTCCGCGCCCCGCAGGCGGGGGGAGCGGAGCGGAGCGGAGCGGGGCGGGGCGGGCCCGGCAGCGCCCGCTGCTCGCCGTCTCCTTGCCGACGGGGGAGGGGTCGGAGCCGCCCCCGTCCCCGTCCCCGGGGGCCGCCGCCGGGCCAGCGAGGCGGTACGAGGCGGCTGAGGGCAGCCGCTGCAGCCTGGCCGGAGCGGGCGGGTCCAGGCTCCGCCCCGCGGCCGCCCGCCCTGCCGCCGGCGTCCTCCCAGCCCGGGCAGCCGGAGCGCCGCAGCCGGGTGAGTAGCCGCGGCCGGAGGGGTTCTTCCCTCGCCGCAGCCCCGCGGAGGGGCGGCCCAGCGGGCGCCGCGCAGGCCCCGCGGCCTGGCCGCGCTTTGTTCCCTGGGCGGCGGCGGAGCCGTGGGGCGCTCCGCTCCGCCGGGCGGCGGCTGGCTCCCGGCCCTCCCGGGGGGCGGCGGCGGCGGCGGCCCGGCCTTGCCGCAGGGCGGCCTTCCCGCACCCGGCCTCGCTGGCCGGCGCCGCATCCCCGCGGCAGGCGGGAGGGCTGGCGGGGTACCCCCCGGCGGTGGCTGCGCAGTCCGCTTCCCCCCACCCCCGCCCCGTTTTCCTGCCCCTTTGTGGGTCCCGCCGGCTGCAGCCGGCCCGGGGGCACGGCAGGTCGGTAGGGCCCAGGGGAACCCGCGCAACAGGTTTGGGTATTGTTCGGGCCGCCGCTACGTACGTGGCCGCCGCGGCGGGGGGGCTCCCGGGTGGCCGCTGCCGGCCGGGCCTGCCTTTGTGCGGGCGGTGGGCGCGGGAGGGCGGCGTCCCCTCCCGCAGGGCCGCCCCGCGGCTCTCACGGCCGGCTCGGGGAGGAAGGAGAGGGCTTGGGCAAGGCAGCGCTCCCCGGAGGGAGCCGGCCCCCTCGCCCCCCCTCCCCGCCCCGGCTCGCCGGTCCGCCCGGCTTCTCGCGGGGATTTCCCCGGTGGTGGCCGCTGGTCAGTGCGGCGGCGGGCTGGTGGGGACGAGTCACGGCCGTGTCACAGCCGCGGCGGCCGGCGCTCCTGGAAGCGCTGCCTGCTCGGGAAGGTGATTCACTGCCGAAGCGGTGGTGGCTCAGAGCCGTGGGTGCCATTCCTTTGATTTTTGACAGGTCCATTGTCTAGCAGTTTTGCCTTTCCCCCCGGGTCTGCAGTATCCCTTGCTACCCCTTAACAGAGCTTTGTAGCCACTCAGTTGTAGGAACGAGATGCTCTGAAGCACCCTTTTTCTTAAAGAATTCGAACGAGTATATGGGAGCAAAAGCGGAGACAATTAGTGGAGAACGATTCTTTGGGTTTTTGAGTTTTTGTCATTTTTTTTTGATGAGCAAAATTAGTAAGGCTTACATGGATGGATATTAGTAGATGCTTTTGTCAGTTGTTCGTTCATTTTTCTTCATCCCAAAGGAAGTACTGGTCCTCTGCATTTTTAGTATTGCACTGTCTGCATTGTCCGAACAATTGGATGTTGACTTTGTTCACGCATTAAAATTCACTGCGATGAGGAAGTACTGGGGTTTTTTACTTGCCCTTCTCCATTCTGTGACATTGTCTGCTAAGAGTCAATGTATAGTAAGTAATGAGCACTGTTATTACATTGTAGGAACAGTGATGGTGATGAACTTCCACACTAATAAGGGTTCTCATTGTTCTTGAACGAGTTGTTCTAGTCCTAGTCCTATTGTCTGTACCAAGGAGAAACTTGAGGAGGAGAAAAGGGGGAAGGTGGACCACAGTAACAGAACTGAAGCTTGGTCAGAGGGGTCTACTGCTTGCTGGTAAGGGTGCTGATCGTGCTTTGATCTGTCAGGGAGGGTATAAACCAAAACACAAAACCCCACTAAAACTAGCAGTAATTGCTAGTGATAGTGTTTAGGATTTTTCACAATTCTTTACATCATAGATTGCTGCTTGAAGAATCCTGTAAAATCACCTGTTTTTCCTAAAGTAGTATGCTAATAGATGATATTTTATTTGCAGTTTAGATGATCTGTAGCATCAGTTTTCCTAGAAACAAAAGTTAAGAGAAGAAAATATATGTGTATTTAAATTTCTTATAAGAAACAGTGCCATGTTGTCTCCTGGAGTTGTAGGCTATAATTCTAAATTGGCCGTGGTATCACATTTCTCAGTAAAGCTCACTTAAACACAAACAGGGGAAATGTACATAGTTTTGTTCTTTTCTAGCAACAATTAAAGGAGTTAGGTGAAGTTCAGTTTCAGCTGGCTGGTGCTTGGGAGTGGTAGTAGGGAGGAAAACTGGAGGTATTTCTGGAAGAGACTGGATGGTGATCTTTAATACACTGCTACATACCTGTCAAGAGTCCCTAGGAATAGAGTGTGAAGAGGAATTTCCCAGTGACTGAGTGGCTGGGGAAATATAGAACACCTTCAAGAGGTAGCTTCTAATAAAGTAGGCAAAGCCTACCCTGGGGTCATGTTGGGATAAGAAATGATGTTGCAGGATTTCTATGCATCTCTGTTCAAGCTGTCTTCAGCACTTGGTATTGATATTCTTGTTCCTGAGCTAGAGGTGTGTACTCTTGCCTTCTCTACATCTTTTTGAGGCTGCTAGTTTATTTGCCTGACTAGAAAACTTCTGGTAATACAAGGTTTTTCTAATTTAAAACTTGCCGTGAGAGAGATTACTGTAATGACTGCTGCATCTGAGTAACTGTAAAACCTATGAAATGTGTTTAGCATCTCGGCTTCGCCTGTAACACAGTATGCACTAGTTTTGAGTTTTTGGGTTTTGTTGGTGGGTGGAATTTGATCAGTTACAAGGTTTCATGCAAGTCTTAAAGCCTTTGCTGAGGTTTTATGTTTGATGCTTATCTCTTCTGCATTTTTGAGGGACTATTGCCTTTTTAAAATACAAATTATGATTTGCCTTTTTTAATTTTATAGAAGTGATTAACTTAGTTTTAGTGATACCTTCTTCCTCTCTTCACAAAAACCACTAACACTGTTCTGGTTTGGATTTTGCCTAAAACTGTGCGTATATTACCTCTGACTGAAAGCATACTACAAGCATTCTGGTTCTTGTTACTTTCCCACTGTTTCCGGTGCTGCCTCAGGAGCATTGCCTGCTAATTATAAACAATGTTGATGTCTACCATATGTTTTGGTAGAAAATATGGGATTCCTGCTGTCCCACTCAACTGGAATGTCTAGCTCACAAGTATTTGTAAATACATAATGGAAATGTTGACTCTCTTATCATGTAACTTTGTAATAAACCTTTGTTTTCAGCCTCCAAGGAAATAAAGTTTTAGATTATTAACACCTAAAAATATGGTCAAATACTTTGTTTCATTTAAGTTTGCAGAACCCTGGATCCAGAGCTCAAACTTGTTCCTAACAGACAGTGTTGCGTTCCAGTACCAATGGTAAGTAAGAGCAATCTCTTCCAAGAACAAGATTTTTAAAATTTTCATGCAATATATTTGGTTCTTAAGAAGTTTTGACACTGATGAATACACTGATTAGAACAATATCTTCGTGACTGATTTTGCACAAACTTATTTAGTCTGCAGGTTATGCCTTCTTTAACTTACCTGCTTTACTTTAGGTTTGTCTTGTGACTTTTAAAAATCTTTAAAAGGTGCTACAACATAACCAAAGCTTCTCATACTAAAGTTATCTAGTTTGACTTAGATAAAATAGTGCAGCTTGTGTTACAGCATCTCACTTAGTGTCTCAGAGTAGTCTGCAGATGTATTGGAGGGTGTTTTAAGTCTAAGACTGCAGATATGTGAATTCTAATTTAAAGAGGGAGCTGTGGTTGTGGGTGAGAGTAAGGAACGAAGCTTTAAAAGCATTGAGGTAGATTGTTGCTGCTCTGATGGAGTTGCCAAGCTTGTGCACAGAAGAGAAATGAGAGATGAGCACCGTGAGTGAACAAATAGAAAAATACACTAGCGAAGCTCTTTAGACTAAATGAGAGTGAGGGATTTTTGAAGTGAGGATAGCCTTATGGCAGACTCTAAACTCGACAAGGAAGCAAGTGAAAATCAATATGGAGTGTTGTTTTCCTGTTTCTAGGTGAGAAGATGAGCTGCTGCTGCATTTTGGACAAGCTGAAGTTTGGAATGCTGGGACATAAAGAACCCGTTAAGAAGGAAATTACAGTAGTTAAGAGGAGATGAAGGTATGACTTAGGGCTTTGCAGAATCAATGATTCAAGGGAGATAGATGTATTAGGCACGTGAGAATTCAGAGCCAAGCTAAACTCCTACTGTGGTGGCAGAGTTGAATTTGAGATGTGCTCTTAGAGAGATATCACGAAGAGTAACTGTTGACCAGACCAAGTAAGGCCAAAAAGCCCAAAGGTGTTGAAAGAATAAGATAAATGGATTTAATATTAACTTGATGTTTTGGTCACTAAATGATATGTGTGGCTGAACTTGAGAAAATAAATGGGCCTTCTTGAGGGAAGGGGTCAGGATGAACGCATAATATGTGGGTGGAAGGTGCCAAGGCTTATCTACTTTTCAGTGTTGGTAAAAGTAATGGTTTCTTTCTAATCAGTATACCCTCAATGCAGGTTGCCTGATTTCTCTCTGCAAGCATGGCGTTTGCTAATTCTTTCATGTTACATTCCAATTTGACCCTAGTAAATAGTATCAGTGGAAAATGTATGAGTTACATCTATGCAGGATGCTTCAGGTAGCAGGTTAGAGAGCTTGATTTTTGCATTCTCTGAAGCATGTGACTATTTCTTTAGGATAGTGGAATGCTACATGCTTTATTTTGAGGGGGTGGGAGAAAGGGAGAGGTGCTGTGGTTACTGCAGGTGGCTGCTGTGGCCAATTTAATTTGTGGTTTGCCGCTGAAATGCACAGATGTCTTCAGTTTTTCTACTCATGTTTAAAATTCAGAACAAGTTAAGGAAAGATTTATTTCTTTTGCGCACAGTAATCCAAGGGCAGCATAGATAATTTTTATGTTGTATAGCAATGAATTTTGTGTAATTCTGAAATATTTTGAAACTTAAATGTGAATGAACAAGATATTTATGTACCGGATCTGGCACTTTTCAATTGCCTCTACTTGCACGTTCAGATAAAATTAGAAAAGTTCTCAAATTACTTATTCCCTGTGAAGGGATTTTTACTGTTATCCTCATTGTGTCTACTTTGTGTGTTGTTCAGTGAATGTGGGAAAAGCCACTACCATATTTAAAAAGTAAAAAATACAGAGGAAATTGTTCAAGATATATCAAGGTCCACACAAAATCTTACTCTTGAGCTGGAACTTTTTGGTCAGGTATCAAACCCAAAGTTTTAGAGATTTGTAAACAGTCTTTTTGTAGGCCTCTCATTTGTTTTCTTGTTTTGGGTCAGTTTTCTCCATCTAAAAAAAGATGACTGCTTTTGTGCCTGCTACGCTTATGTATACACGCCTACTTTTCCTCTCAAACAATTCATTGGCCTACCTCCTGTACCTCCCACCACTAGATAGCTTTTGGTTTAGCATTTCTGTTTGCTTCTATTCAGCTGTAGTGTCACTATACTGAGCTGAGAACTGATTCCTGAGGGCCTGAGCCACAGCACTCATAAACAATGCCAAGTATGTGTATTGTTATGAAGTTGTAGATTGTTTTCTTATATAAATGTTGTAAAAGGAACAAGAAGTTCTAATCTTGCACCCCAGAGGAAAGTTTTTTGCTCCAGACTGCCAACAGTTACACTCATCGGTGCAGCTGTTTGTCTTTTGACTTGGCAGCTTATGGCCCAAATTGTCCAGTCTCATTCCTCCTACTGTCTTATTTAGTTATATGAAGTACTGAAGGCATAAGAGCTCTCTGCTCTTTCATCACAAACTGGTTTTGGACAGTTCCTTACAGAACCTGTGAGAAGGTACTAATTTCCTCCAGTTCATTCCTGCAGGATTTTGATTTTTTAATTTTTTCTTTTAGTAGCAGGAGCTAGAAGAAGACTGCTTAACTTTATTTTCCTATTCATTGATTATTTTTCTCTCCCCCAACCTGTGACTCAAAAAACTATTTATGTGGGAGAATTTACAATCTGTGTGATTTCTGTATTATTTCCTCAAGTTCTCTAAGTAAAAAGAGCTGAACCTGAGATTTGTCATTGTTTTTTTTTTGTTTTTGTTTTTTTTTTTGTTTTTTGTTTGTTTGTTTGTTTTTTTTATGGGTCTTATGGAAGTGTGACAAGGAAGAGGAAACATCTGTGCTATGCTTTGGACATAGCATTTCAATTGACCTATTGCTATATAGAAAGTGGTGGAAGAAGCAACCTCCCAAATTGCATCATGTTGCATATTCTGTGGTCACCTGATGCTGTGAAGTGAGTTGAGATGATACCAGATGACTGCAACTTCTGTGGTTTTGGCTGCTTGTTGCAAGGGAAGCTATAAGGTAGATCAGAGTCTTCTGTTGCCTGTAGTAACATTCCACAAGGTTGAGCTATAGGGTTCTTTAGAAAGATAAACATGGGGTCTCTCTCTGTAAATGTGGCAGAAAAGGAAATGTGGAGATGCATCAAAAACTTGTGACTTATCTCAGCATGACTGTGAAAAAACCTGTGATTTTTCTCTATTATTCTAGATTAAGGAGTCCTGAAAACTGTTGTCCTTTAACATACATGTGTTTGTCTTGACCTGAGGCTGGAAAGGGGAAAAAAACCTCTAGTGAGCTATCATTTTGTATGTCATGTGTTGTAGCATCATTTCAGACTTCTGCATGTATTCCTTTGGGTTGGAGCAAGACTGCAGTCTGTGGACGTGGCCTTTGAATCCAAAGAAGTGCTCTTCTTTGAGAGAGTGCTATTTGCTGCACAGTGTCCTGTGCTTGCCCTTCTTGTATGAAAAGACCAAGGTGTTGGTAGTGTGTTTCACAGCTGTATGTGCAGAGCCGTTATTGTGGATCCTTAGTTACATTGTTTCTGTGTGAAACTCTCCCTTGTTTTCTTTCCCTCTTGACACTTGCTCTAAGTGTGAGGGAAAGCTCTACCATTCTGTGAAATGAATACTTGACTGAGATCAAAGTGAAAACTTACGAAAACAATGTCTGTCGTCTTGGATGGCATAACCTCTCCTGTTCATTTGTTTTCCATTTGCTGGTTCACTTCATTATATTGCTCATAAATTTTTTTGCCACTCTTACTTTTGCTGGAATGCTGGGGAGGGGGGGAAGGGTGCGAAATGAATATGGAAGATGGGTTAAATAGAGGAAGTAGTTGACAGCTCTTCTAAATTCTGGTTTTGTCTATAGTTAGAACACAAAGTGTACAAGGTAAGACTTGAATCTCCAGGCGAAAATGGGGCAAAAGAAATGGATTTTTTCCAAGCTTAAATTTGGTATGGCAGTGACAATGTGCTTTTGGATCATGGCCTAGCAAACTGTTAACCCTAGCTTTAACCAAAAATAGAGCACATTTTCAATCTGTCCATTCATCTGCTGTCATAAGTTGCTGAGTTGGAGTACTAATTGTGTATGTAATTGAACTGACTTTGTATGGTTGCATTTTGCTTTAAAATTAAACAAGCTTACATACTGATGAAATCTACTGAGTGGTTTTTATTTTCTTAATTCTGTAGTGTGAATTAACAGGCCATGGAAGATCAGGAATATTTTCTCTGTGTACAACTTGAAAATCAGGCATAATATAAAACTTCAGTATGCCCTTTTTTAATGGATAGTTTTTACAGATAGTCAGAAATAAAATAAATGGTTGAGAAAACAAAAAACTTGCTTTGATCTTCATCTTCCCTCAATATGTGGAGATACCTTTTTCGTGCAGTCTTGAAGGGGCCTAATGTTAAAAATTTATTAGTGCTGCTTATAATATCTTAGAGAGTAAAAACCAAACACTGCATTTGAGTACCTAAGCTGATGTTCATCTGTCAGGTTTTATTGTTAATTGGAAACTGTCCAGCTGAGTAACCCAATTCCATGTGCTCTTTAATTGAAGACAGCATTAACTAATGAATGCTTACAGCCTTTTTCTAGGTTTTGGTCAGGTTTGATGTGCTGCTTAAATTACCCTGGGGTATCAGCCCTGGAAAAAACTTCATTTTTGTTCTTTGTGCCGCTTAGCTGCAGGATAGATGACATCCTTTAATGTAGCTTTAAAGGAAGGTGAAAGAATAATATACATAGATAATTGTGATATTCAGCTTTCTCTGTCTTTTGCACATGGATTTTATTTTTGTGTGGGACAGATGAACTTTTTATTAAGCTGATCCAGGGAAAGTGTGGGTTAAGGCTTTGTGGGTTGAAGTAATCTGGAAAAAAACTTGCATGCTGGCTTCAGTGAATGAAGCTGTTAATTTAAATGAAGGTCTGTAATTCGGAAGTTGATTTTAAAAGAAAAAAATAATTTCATCCTATATGAGGTTTTTCTCTTTTTTTTTTTTTTTTTTTATAGTACTACAGAATGTCTATTGTTATTTTGCTATTGTTTGTGCCTGGACTTGCAAGCTGCTGCAATTTTGAATGTAGCTGCCCATCTGCTGCTTGGTTATTTATAGGCAGATCTGTGGAGTTCCTTCTAATCTCCCAAGTCTTCAAAAACATTAATGAATTAAACATCACAGTACTATTGTAAAAAGGGAATTAGATGGAGGGACTGAATGGAGACTAAAAGGAATAAATGACTTGCTGAAAGCCATATGTATATTTCATAGCAGGACAAGGAATTGAAACCAGATTTTTTTTTTTTTTTTTCCCCTAACTTTTAGTCCTGTGCTTAACAGACCAGCTATGCTCGTTTGATACATGGTGAAGGAGTGAAGTACTCATTCTTTGAAACTTGTAATAGATGCTTGTGAACATACTAACCTGTTTAAAGACCTTGCACTGTGTGCTGAGAGTATTAAATGTTTCAGGTCTAAGAAATTTGAGTAAACATGTTTATATTCTTACTGAACCTGAATTTGTTTTGACTGTTAATGCTTTTGGCCAGTGTTTCCCACTGGGTTGCTTAGAAAACACCTGTTACTTGCAGGGCAGCTTCTCTCTAATATCTTTAGGTCATCTTGCTTCCAGTCATCTAGTCAGTGGAGTCTGATAAATTCTCCTTCTACTCTCTCTCTCTTTAGTAGACTTTTTAAATGGTTTTAAACAGCATCTGGACATTGGTCCTTTTTGTTTGTTTGTTAGAAGAGATCAAGGATGTATCGCAGAAAATGCAGGTGATACTCCTACTCTTCATCAGAAAATATGCACTTCTATGCTGAATTACATGTAGTTCTTATTGTGTGTGAGTTCTGTGGAGTTTTGCGTTGTTTTTTTTTTTTTTCTTTAAAGAACTTCTAGAATTTTAAACTGTGAGTGAAACAATGTGATTTTTTTCTTCCTGTAGCTTTCCAATGCCTTTCCATAGCCTAGAAATAACAGGGGATGCAGCCTACCAGGTCATGATTTGATTGAAATATTGTTTTTACTTTTATCTGTTCTGTAAATGTTGGTTGTTTTTATTATTTGTTTACTGTCTTCCCCAGCCTCTCATCCTACTCCTAATGTATACCTATTTTATTTAGTTTGTAGTTAAGAGAATTTTCTTCACAAGTGTTAGTTTCTGCTTAGTGGGGTGGGTTGGAAGAGTTTTCTATTTCACTAGAACACCTTTCAAATATTCAGATTTTTAATATAAATATTATGTGGGTTTAGTCTTGCCACTATTCTGTGGAAATCTTCAAAAGAATGGGTACATTGTTGGAGATTAACATTGCTTTAACATTAAAAAACCTGGAAGCCCAGATCATTCTAAGCAAGTTCAGTGAGGTTCTTCAATATAATTCTTTTATTTCATGTTTTCTGTATACACAAGTTTGCCAGCTAGAATACTATATGCCAAATTGTAAAAGTAGATTGCAGGTGGGCATACAACACACTGTTTCTGAAATTCAGCAAACAGATTTAACCTCTAACTTCTTTAATATCTGTAAATTTTGAGCATATAAAAGTTATGTCTTTTGTTTTGGAAGTGATAAAATTCAGCTTCCTGAAGTATTTCACTTTCCTGAAGTGAAAACTGTTCTCTTCAGTGCTCTTGTTTTTCTTCTGTAGCTTTTTTTCTATTTGAGTCCAAATGCCTTTTTATTGATTAATAGACACTGAATCTGTTTCTTTCAGCTAAATAGTGGTACGACATCAAGTAGCACATAATTCTTTCACCATTCTAAATTGAGAGCTTCATGGCCAGTTTAAGAGCCTGTCACTTTGTCTTCTCAACAAGTTAAAAAGACTTTACATGTTATTTGTAGGTTTAAGTGTACTTACATTTGCTTTTTAGCGGTGTACCTCTTTAAAACAACTTTGATATCTCCCAGTGGAAAGTGGATACCCGCTCTCTTGAAATTATTTCACTTTCCAATATTAAAAAAAGACGTTTATTTTAGTGCATCCTGAGATTCTTTGGAGTGTTAAAGACAAAGAAGGAGGTTAAAACCTTATTTTTAAACCTGAAGGTTTTTTTCTAGTATGTTCTAATGACTTACTCTGGTGAGATTTTTCTTATAGATGGAGCACATGAAAGCTCTCACAGAAGAGAGATAATTGAAAACTTCAGGAGTTTTTGGAACAAAGGTTAGGTGTTTGAAATTACTGGCGATTGTTCTAATTGTTCTGACTCAACCTCCCTTCACTCTGAATGAACAGAATGCTTCCATTTGTTCCAGGAAATGCTGAACAAAAGAACTATTTTGATCCATGGACAGTGCCACTACTGTGGCAGAAAGCCAGGCAGTGCTTTCATATTAAATAAACTGGTCTTTTCACAGCAGTAAAGAAACATGCTCCCTAGAGTCAATAAGTTGATGCAAGTTTTTGTTCATATGTGGAAGTATGAAGATAATGAAGTGTGTGTTTGTAGGTTTGGGCTTTCTTCATTGGTTATAATAGTCATTTGTAATAATTTTGAAATACAATTTGGGGAGGAGAGGGAAAAATCATTATTAGGTATGTGCACCACATCTGAAGAAAAAAAACCACTGCCAAACTTAAATAGCTTCCCCAGGGTGGCTTGAGTGTGGTGTATGAGACAAAAGTGACTGAGTCATTCTTGAGTTTTGTGTTTTGTGCAACAAATAACCTACATATTTTTGTCTGAAGCATACATGAAGCTTTAATAGGATGCTTATTTGAGTAATTGTTAGTGCAAGCTGTCTTGGGACTCAGTTTCCTGGAAGAACTGAAATTTGTTTGTTTCCTTCTGTATGAAAAAATGTCTTTTATGTAATTGACAAAAATTACACTTAAATATGGAGATTTTGGGAAAAGGGTTAGGAATGAACATTGTGAGCATTACACATTGGAATAGAGAGGGATAGTAAAAAGTTGTTGAAATATTTCTGTTTCATAATAAAAAAAAATTCTGATTTTCTTGGTTTGTAATAAAACTCATTGTTTTAACAACAAAAGGAATAACTTCTGTTTTACCTCAGGTTCTCTATTTGGCGTTTTCTGTTTTCTCCTTAGATCATTTGTAGTTTTGATTCGGTTAACTCCCTGCCCCCCACTCCTCTGGAAAAAAATGTTCTATTTGTGTGCATAAATGCTGAAGTATCTAGATGGAGAACTCCAGGTTGCAGTTTGAAGACCTGTGCCTGGAATTAAAGGAAAAAAAATTTTTTTTTTGATTGGTCTTTTATTCTGACTGGATATCTTGAATTGTGTATTTTTGTGTAGAATTAGGGGGGGGGTGTTACACGGATTGATTTGTGCAGATATGAACTCAGAAGAACTTACAATGATATGCTACTTTGTGTAGGCTGGAGGAGGAGGTTGCAGTTCAAGCATCCTGTTGATTTGTCAGTGAAACACAATGCTTAATCGTAGTGAATTGCAGCTCATAATGCAGTAAAAATGGGATGGGAGTAAGAAGGGATTTGGAGACAAAAGGAACAAAAGCATTTCCAGTTATAGGTTAGATGTTTTTCTTTAATTGAAGACCTACTAATGGCAGGGTAATGGCAGTGTCCTGACTTGACCTATAAATGCAGAATAATATATTTAAGAAATTATTATATTCCTGGTAATATGAGACAGACTATGCAAAAGTGCAACTTTATACTTATTTTACATCTGAATGACCAAGCAAACAGATGATATACCTGTAAATTAACTGTAGTTTCATGGGGTTGGGAAATAGGACTTTTACATAGATAATCTCCGTGTCCTTGTTTGAGATTCTGCTTTGATTTTTCTTTTTTTTATGATGCAGAAGAAATCTTTAATTAAAGATTTACATGGAAAAATGTATATGGTAATTTTTTTTCTTCAGTTTCTATAGTACTTCGGATTTTGGTTACGGTGTTCTGTGCTTCCTTCAGAAGAGCATGGAAGTGTTTTGCCCGGTGCTCATTCTAGTTAGATGTAATTGATTTCCTGTGCTTGACACCTTTTAACTTCTTGTGTTTCAGATCTGTGGAAATCATCTGAAGTAGAATGGAAGCTTCAGTAATATTACCCATTCTGAAGAAAAAGTTGGCTTTTCTTTCAGGTATGGTTTCTGTTTTCCTCAGCAGGTTCCTCCCTGCATAATTTGGATGGGATTTTTAGGTTGGTTACTTGTATTTTCTGGATGTATTTAACAGAAATTATTGTTGGTTAGTGCTTTGTCATATTTCAAAAGGATCTCTGAAACTTTTAATCAATGGCCGAGCTATTGCTGTTGGCATTTAATACTTGTTTTTGCTGTAGCCTGTAACTCAACCCACAGAGTTGATGTCATGAAGTTTCATAAAAGAATGATGATTTAGCAGACAGTCAAGAATAAGCCTTTCTGGGTTTTTTAATGTGGTTTTAGAAATACAGAGAGTATTTTCAGGATTCAGAATTCAGGCAAGGCTGGAATTATTGTGTTTATTAAAACTTCTTGAATCTTGGGTTGAAGGTAACTTTCTCTCCTCTCTATGCCAGAAAAAAAAAAAGGAATACTTAAAATGATGAATGACATTCTCTTGCTGATTTCACTGCTGTCATACATAGCTGTGTTAGTTCTTGGTGTTTGATTGCCTGCTGTAGGGTAGGTGGATAATTTACAGAATGCTTCTCAACTTCACAAATGGACAGGTGTTGCCATAAATAAATACTGTTCTGGTTTAGTTTATTTCAGCTAGTCTAGTTTAGCCTGCTCCAGTTGCTTGAAGTGAAACCTGCTTCTTTTGTTGAAATAATTTGTGTTGCTTTGAATTTGCCCGCTGTCCCCAGCAACTGCGAATCAAACAATTCCTGTTTAAAAGTAAACAAAAAACCCCCAAAACTCGACTTATGTTAAAGCCTGGGCCAAGGGGCAATTTCTTCCATAGTAATAGCAGATCCATAGTATGTTTGTTCAGCATTATACTGCAAGGGGAAGTTCTCATTAACTAGAGTGTGTTTTCAATTTGCTATGAAAGCTGCCCCATCCATTACGAAATATGGATGTTCTTAGTGGAAAGTAATTTATTGAGTGGCAGTTTAAATGCTAGGAACCTTTTTGAACCTATGTATTTCTAAGCAGGGTTGACCTTTTTTTGAATTGTGTAGTATTAATGGATGCTTTAATTTAATGAATAGTAAAGATTCATGTGGTAGTTCTTTTAAGCATTCTTAGATGTAAGTAAAGGACCCTGACAGAGAAATCTGTTCACGTCTCTTTAAAACAATTTTTTCCATATAGTTTCATAAATGAAAACATATTAACGCTTAAAAACAATCAGAAAATTAATTTTTTAGGATAATGTTCTCCAGTGGTTAAACGTTGAATTCTCTTGTTAGAGTATTGTTGGTACAAAGAATGTTGGCCCTGCCTTCTTTTTCTGGAAGCAAAACATAGTGGTTTCTAATGGAGCAGTGTCTCCTCAGATTTGAAATCCGTGGCGGTATAGCTTCCATGTTGGTAAGTTATTACAATTAGCAGGGATAAAAAAGCAAGTTGCTGACTCAGCAAAAAACCTGAACAACCACTTTGGTGCAAAGTTAATTAAGTTTATTTTTTTGTGATGCTCTTAGTTGCTTTCCTTAACTTAAGTATGTTTTCAGTTTATAAACTACACCGCTTCTTCTGAGTTACAACACACAAGTTATGATTTTATTTTTCAGGTTTAATTCTAAGCCTAAAGACTCTGGTAGTCTGAGTGTAGCGATTTTTTTTGTAAGACAAAGAGGTGTTGTTTGTCGCACCTAAAATCGCAATATGATTGGGTTTATCTCGCTAAATATTGCATTCTGGTGGTGGTGGTAAATATTTATACAATCTTGAATTTTTAGAAAGGAGTTACAAACAAGATCAAAGAACAACTTATTTTACTGTTTAATTCATATGGTTTAGTGTGCTAGTATTGGGAAATGTTAGACGACATCTGTGGTAGCCATCACTTCTTAACTGGTAACTAGGTAACATTCCTTTAAAGCCCCATTCATTTTTTTTTTTCAGTATTTCCTTTAAAAATACAGTTTTGAGTTAAAATTATTCTTAGATGGATAAATATACACTTTAAAGTTTTATCTTTTACATAAATGGCTGGCCATCATTTTTCACTGAGGAAAAGAATCAGTGATAACTTCTACCTTGTACTCTTCTTGTGCTGTGGCAGGTTTACAGAATATTTACATGATCTGTATATACTTCAGTGCAAGGAAGCTGCACAAAATTCACAGTGCAGGCAGAATACATACGTTTGAATCTTTTCTAGAAGTGTTTACAAGCTGGGGAAAAAACCTGTCTGTTCTTAGACAAGATGACTTGTCATGAAACTGCATGATTTAGTTAATTATTGCAGTCTTCCTGTGTAATGTCAAGAGATTATAGTTTTTGAGGTTTGGTTTGTATTTTTTCAGTCAATTCAGCAAATGCTCCTTAAATCCAAGTATAAAAGCAAGATTGTCTTGTCTGGTATCTTGAATGAGCGGGCTTCAAGTGCCAGTTTTAAACTTACATTGGTTAGACCCTGTTCAACACTGGAGTCTTTCAATTTTGTGTAAACAAAACACTTAACTACTATTAGTAGTTAACTACTTTGGGGGGGGGGGGGGGGCTGGTGTTTGTCTTGTGAATCCAGAAGTAACTTTGAACAGGACAAATCTCTTCCAGTTACAAATCAGCTATATTAAGACTAAACTTGCTATAAATGCAAGAAGAAAATGTGTTTTTCTTCCCCAGCCATGTATGTATACATTAAAATGAACAAGTTTAACATTCCACTCACAAGTTCATGGGTAGGGGAGGAGAGGGAGTGTTAGATACAATTCTTAAAGTATATTATCCCATAGATTCCTGAGCTGCTGCCATGGCTCATGGAGTTCTGGACCATGGAAATTGGTTCAAGGTGACTCTTCTGACTCTTCTACTGTTCCCTGTAGAAATACCTTCATAACCTCTTGTGTTCTTAATTTTCCTATTTGAGGCTCACTCAGCTTGATCACCAAATTCTGTCCAGCCTGTGTTTTTGATTTTTATTAATACTTGTGACTGTTTCATTGCTTCTCTGCTCCAGTAATTTTTCATAGTTCCTCCATTTTATGTGTAACCCATTTTTGAACTTGGCTGTTGCAAATTTTAGTTTCAATGGATTTATTTTCTATATTCCTAAAAACTGCTACTCTCCCTTCTCTGAGGATATCCTTATGGATAAAGAAAGACCAAGCAATGCCTGAATGCTTAAAAAAAGGCTTCTTTATTAATTTTAATGTTTTATTCTTGTTGAGAGATGGTAGCTAACAAGCTACCATTGAATCAGTGAGGCTTTTGAGGTAGTATTTTTACATCCACAAACTTACAGTTTTCCTCCTACTTGTTGGATTTAATGTGCTCTTGCTAAGCAGCGTAGCAAGTGGAGAGAAATTCTTTTTTCACTCCAGATGTACAGATGAGAACAAATGTAGTTTTTAAAGCATTGAGGTATTCTTCCTTCCTTTTTCTCCTGCTTTCCTACTTTAATTTTCAAGCTTTCTGTCATTCAGAAACAGAAGGGTGGACAATCTGTAAAATGCTGTTGCTTTAAACTGTGACTCCCTCTTAGTTTCTGCAGAAAGGATCTATCTATTTGTCCTTTCTCATGTAGCACCACTCTTCAAGTCTTCTCTTTAGAAATACAGTTATTAAGAAGTGCATTGCTGTTTTCCAGCAGTAGTTCTCCCCCAAAGAAGAGAAAGGGAGGAGAACACAACTATTGCAGTGGACCACTTAAAGCAGTAGGTCCTTTATGAAGATGTGGATGATACGTGTGTATCAGTGGATCTTTAATGCTCTTTGGGGAGTTTGCATAGCTTTGGAAACAAGGAAAAAAACCTAGTACAACTAAGATGCCAACATATGTTGTGTAAATGAGCAGGTTTGGTTTTTTTTTTCATTATCTTGCCTGCATCTCTAACGGATGGGGGGAATTCTTACCAAATTATGTCAGTATATATGTATGCATCTGCAAGCATTACTGTACTGTGCTTGTGTGCTTTGTCTTATTTCTGCACAGCTGTTACTATTCTGTAAAAAACTGTTTTTACTGATTAGATAGAACTTCAGTTCTACCAACGTTAAGTAATGCTTAATTTTTATGAACCAAAGCATGATTTAATGGCTTTAACCATGTGAGTAGCACACTTAATTTGAGCATAAAGGTGTTTTTTTTCTCAGGTTATAGAAATTTACTTTGCTTCTTTTTCACCCCAAATAAAGCTGAAATTATCATTATCTTTTTAGAGTTTTTTCAAAATATGGAGGAAATTGTTCAGTCGCTGCTTCCTACATGTACTTAAATGTCTCTGGTATTTTTTAATAAAATAGCTAATATATTAAAACCTGTTCACATAAATAATATTGAATAAAATGGAAAAGGCTTTCAGCTACGTAACATGGTGGAAAACTTATTTTGAAACTGGTTTAATGTAGAGATCGGTGTTAGTTTAGAAAAATATTAAAAAAAAACAACCCCCAGACCTTAAGATAACTGAAGTTGTGGTTTAATAAGATATAAACTCAAGTGCTGTATCCTTCTGGAGTATGTTTGGGTTCATTAATGTTCTTTAGGTCATGTGCAATTTCCTGTTCCTTCTCATAATTCCCTACCTGTTCCCCCCACCAAAAAAAAAAGCCAAAATATTTGATTGGGTTTTCAATTAAGATCTCTTTTCTTTTTGCTGGTTATAGACATTAAAAGATTCAAGGGCAGAAAGAAAAGAAAAAACATAAGGTGGTTTGCTCAAAATGGTGAATATATGAACTAGATGAGTTACACCAAATTAAGTGGAAAGATGAGTCACAGCTACCTTTGCCAGTTTTACTTAATGTGCTGATGAGTTAAACAGCCCTTTAGGGGCAAATGTTTTGGTCTCAAGGCCACCTGCCTTCAGATCACCAGTGATGCCCTTGTACTTAGAGATGTGGTAGATAATAGAAGAGCCAGCTTCACACTTGATTTCTTTGACTCTATGGCACTTGCTGATTGACCTTTTCAAGGAGCTGTGTCAGTATTTATTTCTCATGTGGTGATGTATTCAGTGGATTTGGCTTCAGTTTCAATTCAGGCTATGAGTAAGAACCTAGTACAAATCTGTTTTGCATACTGGTTCATATATGTGTGACTCAAAAGTCAATCTTTTAGAAGAAAGACCAGAAGAGAAAATTTCAGCTTCCTTTAAAGACCCTTTTTCTTTTTAAGGTGTACCTTTCCAGAGACTTTCTTGAGAATCTATGTAGTCAAAACAAACCCGTGTGACAGTTGTAAAACTGTCTACCTAAATGCAGCATATCAGCATCACCTAACACGTGATCTTACTGGATCTCATAATGGACATATAAATATGAGGCCAGTTCTTTCAGTTTTTGTTGCTGATATTGTTTGTATAGCTTTTACTAGAGGTTTTGAAAATGCATATGAAGATTAAAGCAACCGGTTAGAAATATCTATCTTAACTGTGAGGTGATTATTATGTGTTTGTAAGTAGGTCTGGAAACACTATGCATTTGGTAAATGAACTACTTATTTAGAGCAGCCTGTGTGGTACAAGATCCTCCTTTGTGTAGTTTGTGTGTCTGGGAGATGGTGTGTTCCAGTTGGAGCTGCTGAGTACATGCTCATCTTGGAAGCTTACCAGGTTTGACAGGCTGGTAGTATAGAAGGTCTAGGAGATATTCTTTAACAACATAATCTAGATAAGCAAAAATAATGCTTCTGGAAAAATTTTTTGTTGTTCATGTAGAAAGTACTAGATGGAAGACTGACAGCTACAGATGTGCTTTATGCTTTGAAGCCTTGGTGGTGCCTTAAGTATCAAATGTGGTAAATGAATCGTCACACCTGAGAGGTGAAATGTCAGTTGTGATTTTCACAGCAACTTTTAAGATTACTTTTATGATGTATTTTGAGACCACATAACTAAAAAGTATTTCTTTTACCTTAAAGCCCTCACATTACCTTTCTAATGACTTTTCCCCCCCAAAATAGGAGGGAAGGACAGAAGAAGTGGCCTGATTCTGACAATTCCATTATGCCTTGAACAGACGAGTATGGACGAGCTGAGTGTCACGCTAGACTACCTGCTAAGTATCCCAAGGTGATTTCAAAGGCATTCTGTTCACGGCTGCCTTCTTTTCCAGTGGTGGAAGGGAACATTGTATTGGTGTTTCCTCTTATTTGCCTTTCAATACCAAATGAGTTTTACATAAATCTGTGTTTAAAATGTGATACTGACTGAACTAGAAACATCCCAGTAAACTAAAGGATATCTGCTAAGGCTTGCATACGTCCTTTTATTCTGTGTGGCTGGCTTTAGGGCTTTTTTGTCTTGTGTATTTTCTCACTCCTTTCTTGGGATATGTTTAGTAATTTCTTTTAATAACAGTGCACTTAAGTTATATGTAAATTAATGAGCCATTGTGGTGAAACTCCTAAGCTTGCAAAGGTAGCACTGCCAAAAGTAAAAAAGCTTCTTACTCTTTCTTTGCTATATGCCTAGTCTCTGTAGCTTGTAGTGTTTAAGTGTACACCGAGTCTAAAAACATATGAAGTCTTACTGAAGTTAGTGAGCATTTCAAATGTTTACAGTTGTGGCTCAGCACCTTTAAGCAGTGTCTTAACTTGAGTATCCTGTCATCCAGACCTTTCTCTGAAATTGTTAAGTTCTGCGTATGTAACCCTGCAAGCTTATAGTGACAGTTCTTGGCCCTAACTTAGTTAACTGCATTTTTTTTTCCTTAAGATTCAGAGATTGAGCTTTATTATGGCTTTGTTTTGTCTGTTGTGCCAATGATTTAAAAAGGAAAAAAGCCTCTCAGATAAATGCTTGCTTTTGTATCCCTTTAAATTCCCCTTCTGGAAACAGGAACAATGGTATAACTAAAGCCTGTTTAGTGTACTTTGTTTTATTGCAATCTATAAATGTTTTTAAACCACAGTTAAATGATCTGCGTTTTTTTGTAGATAAGACTGTTTAAAAAAATTCTGATTGGGGAAGAAGCAGAAAATAAATTTAGGTTGCGTACAAGTAAAACATCAGTAGGTATATGAGTATATTGCACATCTATTTAGTCATGGAAGTTTTAGGGTTTTTCCAACAGCATGTCTTTTGTAAAGTCATGAAAATCTTGAATGGTCATCCGTGCAAGTCATCTTATTGACTTAGGGACATGGCTGTATTTATGGAACAGATGCAGATTTTTTTTTTTTTTTTCCTAGCAAACATTAATTATTATGCAGTCTCATCCTGATGTATGTTTTTACAT
Organism: Athene noctua; assembly: GCF_965140245.1. Classification (NCBI taxonomy): domain Eukaryota; kingdom Metazoa; phylum Chordata; class Aves; order Strigiformes; family Strigidae; genus Athene; species Athene noctua. The sequence continues at coordinate 40,813,933 of NC_134043.1, read as the reverse complement.
ATATTAGCATAAAAATAATTCTGAAAATTCAACCACAGTACTCATTGTACTCTGTACAAACTGGGAAATCTGTTTGAAAGCAAAGTTCAGTGCTCCCACATCTAATGTTCTGTTTGTCAGTTGTGGAAAAACTGACCTCTCTTTTATGGTGACAGTATGGAAAAATCCATTGTCGTTTTTATTTGCATGTTGTTTTTAGTGGGAAATGCAAACTTTTTGGCTTAAGTGCTTGCCTTTTTTGTTCTGGAAAGACTTGCTGAATAGCATTTGAAAAAAGGAGGAGTGTAGGGAGGGATGTTGTCCCAAACCCAGATAGCTGTCCAAGAAACGTTAATGTTGTTTTTTTCCTCTAGTTCTATGTGTAAGGTAACCTAATATGTTTAACTTTTAGTCCAGTTGTGCATGACATAGGTTGTAACTAGTGAAATTGTGCATTCTAGTGTTGATGGATAGCTCTGGCCAAAATTTGAGGCATAACTGTTTATAGTGTCTTAAGTAAATTTCTTTTGGGGGGTGTGTGGGGTGAGTGTGTGTGTGTAAAGCCTTCTAAAACTTCAGACAACTTATTTCTAGTGTTTAAGTCTACTGTTATGCCTTTCTTTGATGCTATTTAAAATTCTCAAATTCTGAAGAGGCCTTTTCAGAATCCAAGAAAAATAAAAGTGGTAATGTTATGCTATTGTGTGTGCATACTAAAGTGGGCTTCCTTTGTTGTATTCTCTGTGTTGTGGCTCAAATCACCAAGTGTTTTTGTTTTTTATTTTAACTTGCATACAAACATTTATGTTTGTGTTGGCTGAACTTTTCAGAAGTGGTAGTTCACTTCTGAATTTGGTTGTTTTGTTGGGTGTTCTGGGGTTTTTTAATAGGTTTAGTAGTAGACAAGAGCAGATCCTGATACTGCTAAATTACGTTGAGTTTAAGGAAGCCACATCTCAAGATGCTATAGTAATGCTATTCATCTTAAAAGTTGCAATAGTGTGCCTTTTGAGTTAATTCTGATTAAACATTGTATGCATAAAGCCTGAATGTTCAGAGTGCTTCCAGAAGAGTTATGTGTGTGATCTTAGAGGTTCCTTAAAACCAAAAGCATGTATGGATTGGCAGCCAACTTTGTAATTATTTTTTCCTAAATAGACTAGTAAGGTGCCTTTTTCCTTTTTTTAAAAAAAAATCCGAGATAAATTTGTCTACCACCCATACCTCATGAAGCTCAGCTTAAATATGAAATAACAGTTAAATTTCTCGGTGGGAAACATAATGCTTACTGTTACATGTTGCTTTGTTTTTTGTAAGCTAAAGAGATCACAGAAGTGGCTTTGTTTTTGTAATTGCAGATTTGGGTGCTAAAGATTACATAATGCTTTTGTACCTCATGTGAATGTCATGTGTTTTAGTCGCTTATAACTTTGCTGGACGCAAAAATTTCAACCTGAGACATGGTATCTAATGTGGTAGTTAATCTAACATGGACTCGATTCCGTGTTCTCTTCTGATTGCTGCTGTTCTGGTTGTAAGAAGGTAGCACCTCCCAGAGGTCGCTGCCACCCCTGAACACTGCCCAGGTGTTGTGAGCACCTTGTTGCCAGCTTCAGTTAGAAATGAGCCAGAGAGGTCTTTGTGGGAGTGCGTAGAGAGTGAGGAAAGTTTTCAGTCTTTTCTCCCATTTGGTACTTGAGCAGAAGTATCTCTGAATTTTTAGCTTTGCAGTAACTGTTTTCAGCAGAGTTTTTTTGTTTGTTTGTAGTATACGCAGACTCAGACATTATTAGGAAGAAAAAGATACGTCAGTCTCATACTCGATCCATATGCAAAGCCTCTGCCCTTGTAGAGGCTTTTTGTGCTCTGCAGTTTGATCCATTTGTTCAGGAAAGAAATTGAAGCATGTTCAGATTGTTTCCTGCTTGGACATGCAACAAGTGTAGCTCTATCCTTAAATCTGTGCCAGTTCACAAGTAGCCTTGTGAAAACTGGCATCCTTTTGTCTTCCTTATGAAACTGTAAATTGACCTCTTCTTTCTGAGGATTTTGTGAAGTTTATGCTTATGAAACCTCTTCTGAGTTGCTAAAGTTTAAATAAATGGTTGTGTTATGAAATATACTTCAGTGCTACTGAAAAATTGTAATTTGGAATGTCTATTAATATCTTTGCGCATTAAAATTGAAAGATATTTCTAAATGAGTAAACAAGGTTTATAACAGTATTTTTATAAGTAAACCTCTGTAGTTGTGTTCTTTGGTAGAGTTGAAATCCAAAGTCATTGTGATATGACACTTGTTCGTGCATTTTATTTTTTTCTAAGTGTTTTTCTTCTTTTAGTGAGAAGTGTAAAGCTAGAGGATTTACTGTGATAGTGGATGGCAGAAAATCTCAATGGAACGTGGTAAAGACGGTTGTGTTAATGCTGCAGGTAAATAAATTTTTATATATTCATAGTGGATTTATTAGTTTTTATAGATGTGAACCCAATAGCTATGTTATTCTAGAAACAATGATTTTTTTTTTATTCAGAAATATACAGTTTATGGCCTCTTAAAATCACAGAATGTGGTTGTGTGACAGGTCTGTGTAGGAAGAAACAATCTGAAAAGCAGATAATACACCTCAATCAAGTGTGGGACAAATTCATTACATGCTGAGAACACACGATTCTAGAACTTTTTCTAAACCAGAGTTTTAGTTAAATACAGAAATATGCTCTTGGCATCATCAGCTGTGAGTGGTAGGAATGTCTGCAGCAAACAGTTCACACTGATACTGCAGCTGAGCAGGTTCTCATGCAATACACCGTACTACTTGGTTTCCATTGGAACTGTCTATAGTTGATTTTCTTGTGCATGATGGTCCCAATGACAAATTATATTCTGGATTCTGTATGAAGTAGGAGAAGGGGAAAAAGTGCCAATTCCCAGTTAAAAAAAATCATAACAATTTATTATTTTAGTTTTTCAGAACTGTGGGATTATAATTAAGTCTTATTTCTGCTAAACAAGATAGGTTATTTTCTGCTCTCAATGGTCAAAGGAGATGCAGGATACAGCACTGAATAGGTTAGAGTCCATGGACTACTGCCTTTCTTACTGCACAGATGATTTCTCTTTATCAGAGCAGTTTTTCTCTCAGACTTGGATGAAGCCTCAGAAAGTGTGTCAAATATGAATAATTTCATTTTGTTGACCTGCTGACTCATTGTTGCTCCTGGGTTTTTAAGTCTGTTTCAAGGTGTCTTTCACCTGTTTTTGACTAAGATGGCATTCCTATTAATAGTTACAGTAATTGGATCTGCTGTATTCCTATTATGATCTTGACTGAGCTTTCACTTCAGCTAATGTGCAGTTGTGACATTTAGTGGGAAGGTAGCTATTTGCCCATGCCCAGATTTCGCTGGCTTCCTGTCAGCACTCTTCCTGCCACTGTGAAGCCTGCAGAAACATAAGTTGCGTGTCTGTATCCTTAATTTGAGAAGGAAACAACAAAGATTTTCCTATGTAAAGTAATAACTTGTGTACACTGTTTGAGATTTCTCCCTGCTTGGACATGCATAGTTCTCAAAGGTGTTGATTGGTCATCTAAACAGACACTTCCGTGTTAAAAATACTGCCTACTTTCAAATAGTTTTTGCATATTCATTAAAATGGTGCAAGAATGAAATATCTTTTTTTCAGTGGTGTGATTTCTGAGTTGGACTTATTTACCTTTTTCAGAATTATATTTTTATATTTAAAATGAGGTATTTGAAGAGAAATCCCATGGGTTGTCACCTTTATGTCAGTACTGTGATTATCTAACTGTTGCTTATAGCTATAGCTGTTGACTTGGGAGTAATCAACAGTCTCTGTTCCTCAATCTGCATTCAGTGTAAGCACATGAAATCAACTTGGCAGATGAAATTACTGTTAGGCTGAGGAATGTTTTCCTGGTAATACTTTTATGAGTTAGTATGTGGAAATGTTAATGTTAAGCCCTTTCATTCTAGTCTAAGCAATATGTACTAGAGAACTATAGGATGTAATCTTGATGTGATTTAATAACAAAGTATAAAATTATTTTCTAACTTCATGGTTACTGTTTCATTCTACATAGCAAATGACATTGGTAGAAAGCTTTGTCCTGAACTTTTTTTAAAAACAGAATGTCAAAAATAATGTTTTTCTATACTGATGTAGCATAGATTAATGGTTAGGCCTCAGAACTGGGAGGAAAGAGGTTAGGTTTTCTTTTCAGTTCTGACACTTTTTTGTGATGAAATTTAGTGTAGTATACTACAAAACAAGATGGAGCCAACGTGCGACGAATATGCAGCGGACAGTTTAATTTCTGTCTGTAAATTTTAAGTTTCTGAATAGCTGATGAATTAATTTCTGTGGTAAATAAAGGTTTAATCTTGAAAGTTTTTTTTTGTTTGTTTTTGTTTGTTTTACAGAACGTTGTTCCAGCTGAGGTATCACTTGTTTGTGTAGTGAAGCCAGATGAATTTTGGGATAAGAAGGTTACCCATTTCTGTTTTTGGAAAGAGAAAGATAGACTTGGCTTTGAGGTATGTAGAACTTTTTTCTGCTTCAGTCAAAAATATTATTTCTGGAATACTAGAATAATTGCATGAAAATTAATGTTTCTTTAAAAATAGTTATATTCCAGATGCTTTGTAGATATTCTTAGCAAACAACTGTGGCCTTCTAACTTTTCTTTTTTAATAAGAATATTAAATGAAGTAGGTCTCAAATTAGAAATGAGTGGCATTTATTTCTTTGCTCAGCAAGAGGATAAAGCTATTTGATTACATATTGTGGATGTTTTGGGTAAGAACTGTTGTGTACAGGGTTTAGTGTGAATTTTTTTTTCATGACTTCTGTAATAGCCTGTAGATATGCATGTTGTATGGTGTCACTAAATCAGCAGTAACCATTTTGAAGAAAATCTTGTGGCTGTTGCATCCATCTTCTCTTATTTTGAGAGTTCTCTGACATTAGTAACAAAGGTTATAGATCCCTTCAGTTTGCCAAATATAAGCTGATAATTGTTCTTAGCTTGTGAGCCTGAGCGTGTACAAGAGATTACACACTAATGTTAGCGGTTCCATTCTTTAATCTTTTGGGGAGGTTAATGGAAACCTCAATTTTCCCTCTTTTTGAAAATTGTCTGTATGATCAGTCTTTCCAGGCATTTTTGAAGTTAGTCTTGTTTGAACTACGAAAGGCTTGCTGTGCTCACCAAATACTAAAATGTCTGCTCGCTTTGTGCAAAGCTCTTAGAGACCATCTTTTTTGTGAAAGAGATTGGATAGAAAAGTGTTTTTCAGCCTTGTTCAGTGCTGTGTAATTCTTTCTGTTAAGATTATAACTTTCTTAAATGCTTCTGTAGAAAACTTAGTTCGGGGAAAATGGTAATTGGAAGGTGGCTGCTGAAAGGTTATGTAACTGCCAAATAATATAAACCTAAAGACTCTATCATCCAGGTACCACACTTAATAAGACAAAATTCATATGAATAAACAGAATTGCATCGGACTTTACTAGAATAGGTGGCTTCGTTTCTGGAGACAATTACTGCATGTGAAAGTGCTCTGAATGAGTGTGGAGGTAAGGAGTAAGATTCCTATTTTCAGTCAGATGACCAAACCTTTTTCTTTTAAAAATCTGCTTTAAGATTCCTTTTATTACATTATTTTTTTGTAATCTGCTTTAGAGCCTTGTAAGTAAGGAAATTCTGCATATTTGCCTTCAGGTTGTTTATATTACAGATGAAGATCATATTTTCTTTTTGAATAGTTCTTTAAAGATAGATTTGAAAAGTAGCCCAGGCGCAACAGAGCAATTCACAGAACCTCTGAACAGCCACTTGTGTGTTTGAAAATCTGCAGCCAGCAAGATATTCAATAATAAAGGTAGTGAAGTGCCTGAAATTTTGCTACTAGAAGTGGTTCCTACTATGATAATCTTAACGACTTTCATTACAGTTAAACTCTCTTGGGTTTCACAGATGTCTGTCTGTCCCTTCACCGGAATCCCTTGAGGGGACTGGCAAGGAGGTGTGGTCAGAGTATATTTCTATCTTGAAGTTCAGCATGTAGCAGCTCAGTTATAGCTTCTTTAATCAAAAACGTGAGTATGGTTGTGTCCACCTTTTATAAACTAGCCTATTATTTGGAGCACATCCAAGGAGAGATGGAACCAATCACCTGTACTCAAAAGGATGGTTTAAGAGCTTGTATTTAGAAAGTGACTCAAGTTTGCAATATTCAGTTTCACACAGATGCTTTCAGGACATAAGGTAAACACTGAAGTCCAGAGTGGCAGTAATAAAGGTGAACCGCCCTCTTTAGCAGTCCCTACAATTGATTCAGGCTCTCTTTTTCCCATCTGCACACCTGTAAATACGGTCTTTGGACAAGTTCAGGAAGCCTTTGAAGTTGTAGTATAAAAGAAGTCTGTATGGTGGCTGTTACTATATACATCATGGTATTGCCAGTTTGGAAATAAATCCTCTAGAAGATTCTTCTTGAATATTTCTTTAATGACTCAGAATCTATTTCTAGACAAATAAGCAGAAAGCCTACAGAAAGTATGTTAATGAAGCAGGGATAATTTTACATGGCCACGATAATAAAAGGATTTTTTTTGTTTGGCTTTAAGGATTAGCTAACAGTCATTAAATGATAATTCTGTAATGAAATTTAGTAAGCTTAGTAATTTTATGAAGCATATTCTGTGCCAATGATGATGTTGGCATTGTTGGCATAGACTATTGGAGTTGTGTAACTAAAGTTTTTGGTTTCTTGAACCTTAAATGTTTCTTCCTGACCTGAAATTTTGACCTAAGATTCTCTTAAATTAATAGTTCTGAGGTTTTAGGAAGAAGAAAGTAATTAAAGTTTTAGAGATGCATTTCATGTAAACATGCTTGGAAATGTGTCAATTGTAAGAAAGTAGTCAGTGATGTATCATTTTACAAGAAAAATAGTCACAGTATTAAAACATAGTAGCTGTTTCCTAGGCAAGAGGAAAACTTCACACTTGTTCCTTAATGCCTCCTTGTATCTTGGCTTGATGCATGGGTAGATAGAAGTTTTTATGCGTAGAAGTTAATAATGGGTAGTTGCTGAATTCTCACTTTGGTTGGTAGGTGTTTGCTCTTGAGTTTCCCTTTCACCTAATTCAGAAGCACTGAAGCAGGGTGAGACCGCTTGCTTGCATGAAGGGCTTTGGGGCAGTTGTCATCTAACTGAGGTTGGATAGTGAACAGTTGTTGGTACAGAATTGCTTTGGATGTTTCTAAAGAGACTCTTGACACCATCCTAACTCGTGGCTTCCCTTGTATCTTGTGCTTTCTTATATCTTGTGCTTTCTTAGGTTTTGTGGGGCGTTTTTTGTTTGGTTTTGTGTGTTGTTTTTTTTTTTTTTTTTTTTTTCTGTGCAGTAACTCATATTCTTAAATGCATTCTTCATTAAAGGACAGGGAAAGCTGAGAGAACTGTAGAAAAAAATCTTGTGCTTTCCCAGATAACGAAGAACCACCCTTGGTATTAGGCAAGCCTCTGTTCTTCACCATTCATTAACTCTTGGTTATCTGTTACTTGGTTGTGATTAGGAAAACTGGCTCAGTAGAAATGACCTACCTTCTCTGTGCCCCAAGAACTGTTTGTGTTAGAGAGTAGTATGTGTCTGCTCTAATCCTGATACAAGTGCAGAGCACTGATAAGGCTGTGGAAGCCTCTAACTCATGCACAAATCTACAGCTGCATAATTGTATGTTACTGGCAGTAAAAACAAAGCAGAGCCACACGTGTTTTGGATCACTGCTTAGATTTGCATGACTATTAGAAAAATCCAGGATGGCTTTTGCACCAATGAAATAAATATAATCTAAAAATGTAAATGAAAATATGAAATATTTTTATTTACCTGACAGTGTAATCTCATTTTCTTTAAAGTAAATGCAATGTAACTGTGATTTCTGATTTCTAATGGGGCATCACATCTACCTCCTGTTTCCTGCTACCTGATCCGTTTTTAATACCTTGCTTAATATTGCCATACAAAGCTATTAATCACTATGCCTTCCTTTCCTGTTCAAAGGCAGAGATTCTCTGCTTCAGAGTGAGATGTGATGAGTTGAAAAGCAGTGGAAGTCATTGTGGGAAATGAGATCAAAAGGGTGGATAAGTATAAAGAGGTGGGCTGATTCAGCTGGGTAAAAGTGCATCCTTATTCCTGGTTAGTATTAGTGTTGGGTTTGGACCTGTTTTAGGTCAGTTCCTGTTCATCATCCAGCAGAGGAGCTGGATATACCATTCATACACCATTGATTTAAGGGACTGGGAGGAAAAATAATCTCTCACCCTGGTTTAGATATTAGATTAGTGCTTTGAAGATCAGTTTGTTGAAAGCAGGGAAGAAGAAAGTGTGCTTGCAGTTCATGTGGAAATTATGGAGCAAAATTTAAAAGTTAATTTAGGATTGTAATCAAGGGCTTTAAGAAAGAGAGGAAAAAAAAGTTGGTAAACTACTGGGAATGTAATTGGGAAAATGAGAGTATATAACAAAAGAATCCTGATAGTCCTTGAAGTCCAAAGTCAGAGTAGTTCTAAATGTTTCATGCTTGAACTGTAGCAGCTAACAACTCTGTTTCTAGCAATAGTGTCAGAAATTTCTTAAGATGGTGTATCAGCAGAATCTGCTCTGGAAAGTCTCACATCTCTAATGTCAAGTCATCAGAGGAATACAGAAACGTAAAAATCCCATTTCTCCATGAAAATTTTCTGCCTGTCAGCCTGCTTATGGTCTCTATATTTGCATATCAGAATTGCTCTGAGAGAAATATTAGCTAGCTGACTTATTTTTTTCCATGTTATATAGCTGAAAAATAGCTAGTAAGATCTTGTCGTTTGTTTAAAAGTATAGGAACTGTTTAAGAATACAATGGGAAAGGCTGAATACAATGGGAAAGGCTAAATCCAATGTCATTAGACCAGTTTTTCACATCAGTCTCCAATTCAAATAAAGTAACTTCTCTGTCTGCCTAAGTCAGTGCTACATACCTAAGTAGATACTTAGCTTTTGTAGAAGCTTTTTCTGTCTTTATTCTCAAAGCGATTAAATGCCTGTTCTGTTGTTATAGCAATCCTTAATGTTCCAAAATACAAAAATCCTCACCCTGAACACCTTTGTATGTGCTTTTTTGGTGCCATTGAAAACACACTGTAATCCAGAGCTTTCTACTGTGTTACTACAGGAGGTTTTTATACTGTTGTATTTTGAAGTTAACTGTTATGACATGTATCTTTATATCTTAGCTTTCAGTATTCTACTTGGAAATTAGATGTGGCACAATCATCCCCAATTTACCTTTTAAGAATAATGCTAATAAGCAGAGTATTGCTCCACAAAATGAAGAATGAATAACACTTTGTAGGAAATCTTTTTTTATCAGATCTTCCAGTCCAGTGTTTTTTTAATACTGAGGCACCAAAATTTGTAGCTTTCATGGACTTTTTCAAAAATGCATATAGGAGTTGCAATATTTTAATCAAAATTATGCTTATTTAAATGCATCTCTTTTCATCCGCATGTATCTTTGTTGCTGCTGTTTTAACACCAGAGGCAATGGGTCCTTTCTTTTAAGAACCTGAGCCAAATAAGGGAATTATCCCTGTGGAGCTGGAGTATGTAAGCCTGTGTTTACATCACGTTCTAAATTCAGTCCTTAAGAAAGGTGCATTAGAAAATACCGGATTGTGTGTGTTATTGGTCTCTTCTCTAGGATGGAAAAAAAGATAGTGTGCTAATTATTACCATGAGCCCTGGAGGGAAAGGTGAATGAGTGGGCAAAAACATGAGTGCTTGGAAGTGAAGGAGGCAGGTTTTGGGAGTTGACAGTCTAGTGTATATCTAGATTCTGCTAGCTGCTCTTGGGTTTCTGGTATGCCGGATTGCTGTGTGATACTGGCCAGATAAATATTTAACTTGTGTTTCTTGGTGTAATGTTAAAGCAAATGATCATTGTATAGATTAAGTGTTCCATATTAACAAATAACGCTGTCCCACACGGTGTTTCACAAAATGGATTGGAATAATATTTATCATCAAACAATAGCATTCTTCTCGGGAAGAGGAAGTCTTTGCTTTACAGTTCTGTGGCAATCAATCACTGCCAGACCAGATATATGGGCAGCTATGTTTGGTCTGCTGAAAGTGCCATAGTTATTCTTTAAAACTCACCAGGAGAATAGTTGAGGTCATATTTAAGTTTTTCCAGCAGCTGAGTTTGCTGGAGAATAAGCACAGCTAACTTTTGAAAAAACAAATGTTGAAGATGAATCGGAGTTTTAGAAAACAATCAGAATTCACAGTTAATTTTAAAAAAGTAAAATTAAGTTACTGGTTTTTGTACAAAAGCTGCCTTTAGTGTAGTGTGAAAATGAACATAGTCATTCTTCAGTTTGGATTTCTGCACAGGCTGCAGTGCAAACTTATACTTGCAAAATGTTTGCCTTGTTCATCAAAGCTTTTCCTGTATTTTTCCAAAGCTGTTTGGATATGTAAGCTGCTGGCATAACAAATCATCAGGAATCAGTCCACTGAGAAAACAGCTTTAATATTGAGCCCAAAGGACTTTTTTACAATTCAGCTTTTTATACCTGTCAGCCAGGCTGTGAGAGAGGAAGAGCTATCTGGGCTTCCCAGTGTAGCTTGGCAGAATTTTGGGGAAATTAACAAAAACCCCTCTACTTATGTCTGTTTGAATGATATTTGTCTAATCTTACCTATCAGCAACCAGATAGGTATGCATACATGTTCTTGCCATCAGTTGCATTTCTATCACTTTAATAGAACATCAAACAGCTAATACTGTGTATAATACATACATTCTATTATTCTTAGAATATTTTTGTTTTCTAAAGATGCATCTAACTTCATGACTAGCATCACTTAGTACACACATGATCAACATGATCATGAAGGTTACTTAAGTGAGGAACTGTGGCATATGTTGGTAATGCACTTTTTTCAGCCCATATAAATGTCTTGGTAGTTGGGGACACCTGATAAGAATTTTTTACAAAGAATTGTGAACTTGGTCAGACTTGCAGGTTGTTAAATATTATCTTGTTTGAAGTGTGAAAACCAAAACAAAAAACCCAACACCCCCCCCCCCCCCCCCCCCGACTAACAAATTATAAGCTCTATAAATATGTTTATGTAACAAGTTGTTATCTCTGTTTTCATAAATTATTTTGTCAGGATTGACTTTGTTCTGTGAAATTCAGTGTATTTTTAGGTTTACAGTGTTGTGTAAATGTCAATTAATAATAAATATTTTTTCTAAGAGATGATAACACCAGTTATTTTAAACTAAATCTTAAGACGTTTACTCCTGAGATTAAAAATAGAATTTAGTCCCCTTACAGATGCTTCTGTACCTATTTCCCAGTATAAAGTTTTTTCTCTCATAACAGATGTAGAATATTACCATTCAATTTGTTTAGATTATTTTCTTAATTTATCCCAGAACTGGAATGTATTACTCACTGATACAAGCTGTGAAGATGAATACAGATACTTACAGATACTTCCTTCTCTCAGAAGATCATATGCTTAGATTTCACTTGTTTAAATTTTGTATTCTCAGGGGACATGTGTGTTGTGTTCTTTTGGAAGGTGACTGTTCCTTTTTACATTCAGTAGTGTGGCTGCTGTGATATTACACACTTAAGGAAAAAACACTTTGTTACTGATATTTTACAACATCCTGTGTTCCAGTAGCTCCTGGATTTGACTCTGATGTTTGTATTAAAGAGCTTTTTCATTTCTTCTCTCAAGAAAGAAAGTTCAGATGGATGTTTCTAACACTTTGGGGGTACTTTTATGTGTCCTACTGAATGTCCAGAATTCCCCTCTGATTTTGACATCTGCATCTATATCATTGCAGATGAGCAAAGAAAATAATTACAGAAACCAGCAAATAATGTCAAAAGAGAGGTCAGCTTTGTACAAACAGTATTCAAACCTCTTTCATAATAAAAGATAAGTCTTAATGGCACTGTTGATGGGTCAAAATCATGTTACTAGAAAAAATAACTATAGTCTCCCTCCTGAGAAATAAAGAAATTTTGCAGTTGAAGCATAAGACTTTGCAGTACATGTATTTTGGGGGTTTTGGCAGTTCTTAAAAAGGTGGTTGTGATTTTATGCAGAAATACAGCTCTTTTACTTCTCCCAAAGCACCGTCCTGAGTTATTTCTGCAAAGGCTTTTACAATGTTTTAGCAGGCCAGTATTGTACAAAGCAAGTTTACTGATTACAGTAGAGCAATGATAAGAGCTGCTGCCACTCTTCTAGATTTGAAAAAGAACTGAGTAGAGGTGATGATGATAGGGACTGTGGTCCTTAGCAAACAAGACAATTTGAAACCTAGTACCACTGTCACCTTATTAGCTGTCACTGTTGTTGGAAGTGGGAGGATCCAGTGGAAAGGGAAGCAAAGATTTAAGGATTCAATAATTTATACTTTTTTTTTCTGCTTTACCATCTGTCGAGATTTTTTTAATTTATTCCTTAGGAAATCTAAGCTGTTCACTTTAACATCCAACTGCAATCTGCTGTCCAAAGGCTTTTACTTGGGATTAAGAAAGCATTTTTTTTTTTCATGGAGTCAACACAATAAGATGACTTAGGAAAAAAAAGAATCAGTTCAGTTGCCAGCAAACAGTGGGATATTTCTCTTTTTATAACTGTAAATGGCCTTCATCTGTACCTGTGTGTTTTATCTAGGAGTATTGAGAGCTGGTCAAGCAATAGAAAGCCATCATCATTCTCTTCCCAGAGGGAGGAGAAACTAAGCTGTTCTATGTGGTTAGTGGTCTGGTGCAGTTTGGTAATGATAATTGTAATAATGACGACAAATGATTCTAAGTGTGCCATTATCCAAGTATTAAACTATTGAGGATTTTAAAGAGCCTGTGTGACTAAAAGCTAGGTGAAGCACAACAGACAATATGTTGAAGTGTGGAATTCAAGTGCAAAGGTGGAATGCTAACTCATAGAGGAAAGCTTTTTTCAGGATGTGCTAGTTTGACTTTCATTTTCACAAAAGGTTAGAGACAATTATTGTGATTGGATTTTGAAAAGTTTTAGGAATCTGACACAAAAGTTTGCATGCTATAGGTGTTGAATTTAAAGTAGAATTCATATCTTTAAGAGAGAACTGTCTTACCTTCTCCCTGTGCAAAATCACACCTACTGTTTTTCAACATCTTTTTCATTTGGCTCTTGGTCTGTGTTCTTACAGCCTATTAATCTGTAGTAGCTGATTAAAACAGTATTTCAGAATCTTCAGAGAGGCAAACTGAACTTTTGACACCTAGAAATATCAAAGTTACTAATTTAAACCATATGGAATATGTTACATTAGTACTGTCACTAGTCTAGTTCTAGAACAAGCTAAATTCTCTCCAGGAACCTACCTCCCTTCTGCCACTTTCTTGTCAAAAATTCAAACATTTGCTTACTTTTTGTAGTCTTCAGACAGGATTTTTGTAGTTATTCCAGTGAACAGTCAATAGTGTAAGAAATAAAGGTTTTTTAAAAAGGGAAACATAGAGAAGGAATGTTTTTTGAAATGTCTTAAGTTACAAAAAGGCTTACTATTGAAGTGGAAGTTTTAAAAAAATTTTCAAATAAGGTGCACAAGAAGTTTCTTGTTCCAAAGAAACTCAAAGTTCTTTGTCCACATCTCACCTGTAGGGGTATGGTTTTTTTTTGTCAGAGGATTATTTTCTCATATAGTTAATATATTTGTTACAGACAGCTTTTGCTTTGCAGGAGAAAAAACTTTTAAAAAATGCTTCCCTGTACATGTTTGTAAAGCATATCTATTGTCTGCCCTTCTTCCTGAGGTGGTCTGAGTGCAGTCCATCATTTTTTTCAGGCTGTATGGTGGTTTTTTTTTTTTTTTATAGAACTGATATTTCAGTGATGTGAACCAGCTGCCCTATTTACTTCAGTTTCCATACCAAAATGTTCTGATTAAATTAACTTTTTCCTTTTTTAATGAACTCAGATGAAAAGAGGATGTAAAAATTACTTAAAATATAAATGTGTGCCTAAGGAAGGAAAACAAAGGCTTTATTTTTCTTGGACCTAGTATCATCTGGGGTTTGGGCTGGTTAGTGGCATTACTTAAAGAAACTACAAGCTAATTCCATTTATGGCAGCTACATACCATTAAGAATACAGGACAGTAGCCTATATTTGCTGAATGTTGCTGGAAGATGTTCCTGTACATTAAACATTAGACTATTTACTTGGAACTGTTCTGGATCCTTCAGAATTGGAAAATCGGTTATTCCAGTTGGAAGGGACTTCAGGAGGTCTCTAGTCCGACTTCCTGCTAAAAACAGGATAATCTGTGAGATTAGAGCAGATTACTCAGGGCTTTATCTGTTTGGGTCTTGAAAAACTTCCAAGGATGGAGACTGAGCAACCTCTATTTTCAGATTTTGAAGATGACCAGTGGTTGTTGGCTTGAATGGCTTTTGATCTCGAAACCCATGTCATAAACATAGTATTTTCATCAATGATTTGGTATATCAAGCTGGTTTAGTGACCTAAACTGAACTATCCTGAAGTGGTGGAAGACAAAACCCTTGAGGTAATTTTAAGAAGGAAACCTGAAAGTTTTGGATTTTTCTGTCTTCCAGTGACTGTGGGAACACAGAGCTGGACTAGAAGAAGTCTCTTCCCAGTTGGTTCTTTCAATGTATTCTTGTCTCTTGCAAGAATATGTGCATGATCTGATGGGTTCTCAAAATTCTCTCTTTTTTTTTTTTTTTTTCTTTCTGGATATATATTGCCAATATGTCTGCTTCCACAGAGTCCTCTTTCTACAGGAGTTATTCTAGGTTTAGCATATCATGCATCAAAGCAACCTGTGCTGCTGACTTTTGGTTTAGGTTTATATGAATAGGGCTCAGCCAGGAACGTCTAGAATGCAGAAACGAAGGGAAGAATTTAGTCTCCTGACTAGCAGTGGACCTGTGTTTTCCTTAATTTCCTGAACTAGTTGATGAACTGGATTTGTCTCCTGGGCAAATGACTTGTTTTAAGCATATTAAGATTTGAATTTGCCTACTCGTGGAAAGGGTATGGTTGATCCAATTCTTGCTGCGCATATTTGCACAGCAATTGCAGGCACTTAACTTTCATGGTGCAAACTCACCTCTGGCACTGGAAGTATTGCGAGAGAGTGATAAAAATACCAAATGCTTTTTAGTATGATATTCTGCTGCTATATTCGCTAAAATTAGATCACATGTTGTATGACTTAATCTAAGAAGCATCAGTTAACCACCAAGAAAACAGGTATTCAAGAAATGTATTTCTTTTTCCTGTTGTAAATAGACAAGGTGGTACAGATGACACTCTAACAGGATTATGCATGAGATACACACTACAAATCAAAATTTCCTGTCTGTTTTAGGTCCATGCTAATTGCAACCAGCCATACTTTATTTAAATGTTTAGCAAAAGGGTCACTTTCTCTGAAGTGCACAGAAAGATCTGCTCCAGTACCTCTGGACACACTTCTCGGGTACTTAAGGAAAAATGTTACATACAAGTGAACCTAAAATTTCTTTTATTGTTGCAGGTTATTTTAGTATCTGCTAACAAGCTTACTCGATATATAGAACCATGCCAACTAACGGAAGATTTTGGAGGAACTCTTACCTATGATCACATGGATTGGTTGAATAAGAGGCTGGTTAGTTTCCCCCTTTTTTCTTTTTTTCTTTCAAATGTCTCATTCTTGAGCCAGGAATTTTTATTTGCTTAGTAATTGTTAAGTGTGTAGAAATTGTCGTGTGTGTAGCAGTGCAGTTCAAATGTATGAATGGTCTTACGATAACTAACACTGAATTTGCTCAAGGGATGATACAGCTAATGTACTCAATTTGTTGAACCAACAACTTTCTCAATGTAGAACCTTATTCTAGAAGAGCCTGAACGTATGGTATAGTTGTTGCTGCTGATAGGAGAAATCCAAACCAAGGAGGGAATACTTGGATTCTGCACATCTTTGAAGTTACCTCTTGGCCCTTGGTTTCTGTGGACTGAGACAGGTTTTAAGCTGTACTGCAATAAAACCTCTTGTCGGTTCAGTTTCCCCAGTAAATACAGAGATTCAGTAAACATCTAGGAGCAAATACACCCCTAAATCATTAATAAACACAAATTGTTTAAGCAACTGTTGGTGCACATAGCACGTTAGAATGTTTAAAATCTGTTCTTCGTTGATACCTGTTTTTCAGTTACTTAAACTGAATTTTAAAAACATTATTTAAACTTCAGTTTAATGGTGTGTTACTTTCCCATGCACTCTATTCTTAAAATGTGCATCTCCATCTAGGATCTCCAGGTGGGATCCTGGACGAGGAATACTCCACAGTGTGTCCCAACAGTAGCTGCCCAAAGCCTTCAAACATACCCTGCAGCCAATCTTGCAGCAGGACTTTGCAGGAAATTTGTGGGTTTACACCCTGTGTACCGTGTTTCTTTTTGCTGGATCTCAGAAAATTGTATGTTCAGACCCAAGAACAGAGAAACCATAATCTGCTGTGCAGCTTTTTTTCTACTGGTCTTTGGCCTTTATGTGTGTGTGTTTAGGGCAAGGCACCTTGTTTCTTCTCTGCCTGAAACTGAGAGCGCCTTGACACATGGGAGGGAAATCTTAACACTTTAATTGTCCTTCATTTTTGTCTGGTGTATACAAATCTGGTTTGTACTCCCTTATTCCTGCATCCATAAAATTCATAAGGATGGTACTTTCACTCTGGTTGGGACTTTTGCTTTATATTTGGTTCAGATGACAACTGGAAATTTCTTTCTCCTGTGTCTCCTCTCTTGCCTTATTTCACTTGTTTTGTATGTTAATGAAGAACCTCTTCTGTTGCAACTCCTAAATTCTGAAGCTAGACAAGAGGGCAGAAAGGTTGTTTAAGGTAGTAGCTGATAAAGGAAGGTTCATCTGCAGGCTATTGATTAATAATTATTAACACCAAAAAGACCTGAAAATTGTTGTGCATGTCACTTATGACACCCAATCATGCTCAGTTCTGTTAAAAAACCAAAACCAAAACCCCGCCCAGAAACCTCAGAAGTCAGGTGCAGAGCAATCGTCTGTATGGTACCCAGTGTCTGACTATACAGGCCTTGTTATCTCAGATCAAGGCCTCTGTATTCCAAGAAACTGATGAGAGTATTTCTTTGTATGTAACACATCTTTCTTTTACCTTAGTTTTTTGTTACAATACAGTCCATATTTGTAGTGGTTAAAAGCTAGAATCTTCACAAAATTGGTTATTTTAAGCCATTCAGGTATTGTCAGATGCTTGTGTAACATGCCTTGATTCTCTAGCATTATTCTTAAGATCTACTTAAAGACTTAAATGAAGATGTAGAATAAGTATGTCCAGAAGAACTTCCAGGTTTTGCAGAAATCTCAGAATTTTTCAGTATTTCAGAATTCAGTCCATCTTCTTCATATTCAGTGTAATATTTACTATCTCCCTAAGGAGTCTTAGTGCTCTTAAGTGTTTCCTGAATAAAACTTTGTATTTTTTACTCTTTTGACTCTAACCATCTGTATGTTGGGAAATAATTACACTGTGTAAGGATTGAAGTATACTAACAGAACTAGTGGATAAATTTGCACTGATTACTTCAGTACTGTCACATATAATTTTTTTTTTTCTTAAATTAAAACCTGGCTCTTATTTAGGTGTTCGAAAAGTTCACAAAAGAATCAACATCCCTACTGGATGAACTTGCTCTAATTAACAATGGAAGTGATAAAGGAACTCAACAAGAAAAAGAAAGGTATGTGATGTGCATTTTGAAATTGATGCTTTTGGATTATAAAATTTCATTGAAAATCCAAACTATTGAAAATATTGTATGTCTTAAGTATTTTGAAATGTATAAAGAAATTCTGAAAGCTTAACAGACTAGAAAATTCATCACTGTGTGTGGATGCTCTTTTGGCTAATGACTACATGCATCTGCAGTTCTGTTTTGATACAATGAGTTAATGAGGAATTTCCTGAGTGAGGAGAGAAACATGGAGTCCCATAAGAGCATCAGGTAGCTCTGGCCTTTAAGTTTCCAGTGCTACTGTAACACAAATTATTAATAATCTACTTGTCACTTCATGTTTATTATTATTAATAATGTGTTTGTTACTTTATTCAAGATCAATAGATTTGAACTTCCTTCCATCGGTTGATCCTGAGACGGTATTGCAGACAGGTATAGTAAGTCAAAAAATAATGTTGGTCAATAAAGTAACATTCATATTTAGGCCCCAAGTGAAAGCACAGAGGGCACAATAATTATCTTGACTGTCATCACAATGTAACAAGCTTACCAATTAATGTTGTCTTTGGGCTAAAAAAAAGGTGACATAAACAAATTGAAGAACTCCAAATGTGTCATTTTAAACACAGTTTTTAATAACCCTGATAACATCTTTACAGTATTACCACAATTACTATGTTTAATTTTGAGAATACATAGTTTCTAGAGGACATCAGTATGTGAGCCTTATAGAATGAATTTGTCTCAGTAGCCACCAAATGGTTACAATACAGATAGCATTTTCCTCACAGTTCTGATAATTTGTGGCAGTCTAGTTCTGAGCTAACCATCTATAGAAGTGAAGCATATAGTCTTCTGACTCTTCGCTGCTTAAACTCTCCCTTCAGCATTAAACAATTTGGGGTTCTTGGAAATGTTTTTTGGTTTTTTTTAGGGTGAATTTCCTAGTGACAATAAAGTATAATAGACTTGATCTGGACTAGAAAATTGCTTAAAGATTTGTGCCTTTGTAGAATAGGAAATAATGCATAGTGTTAAGGTGGTGATCTGAGTCTGAGTGCTCAGAATCCTTATCTCCTGTGATCTAATGTGTGGATCACATCTAATATTTGCCACAGAGTACTGGTTTTACATGCCCTCTGTGTAAAATTTTAGCTTATTTAGATGTTGGATAATATTGTTTGAGTTAAAAGGTGAAACAATAGTGCTGTGGCCTTTAAAATTTTTAAAATATGAAGTGTCTGTAGACCCTGTCACTAGATTTTAGTCTTAATTGTGTATCCTCCTTCAATGGTAAGAGTTCTGGACAAAACAGCGCTTGGATTTTATGTAAAGAGATAGATCCAAGAACATTAGCTTATATTGTCCTGGTTTTGGCTGGGGTAGAGTTAATTTTCTTCAGTTGGGAGGGAGCGCAGCTGGAGTGCTGGGCCTGGATTGGCCATTGGAGTATTCCATATCATGGGATGTTGTGCTCAGTATGTACTGAGGTGAGGCAGGTTCTCTCTTGCTTCCACTTTTGTAACAGTGGGATCTTTGTTCTGTCAGGATCATGGGCCAGGAGTGGGCTGGGTATCGATCAGTCAGCGGCTGGTACGCCATCGCATTTTGCATTAACTGTTTGTACTTTTCGTGATTGTTACTGTTTTTATTACAATCATGAAACTGGGTTTTTTTGGTTTTTTTTGTTAGTGTGTTTTTTTTTGTTTTTTTTTTAATCTCAACCTACGAGTTTTCCTTATGTCCCTGCATCTCTTCTACTCTCTTCTCCCTTTCACTGGGCAGGGGGGGAGGGTCAGCGACTGGCTGCATAGTGTTTGGCTGCTGGCTGAGTTCAAACCACAACAATATGCATTCTCTGTTTTCTTAATTATGGCATAATGAATTTTTCTTGAACTATGAAATTTAATAACTTTCATGAAATCATGGCAGTTCCTAAGAGGCAACCTTTCTCTTCATTAGATTCACTGTCTTGAAAGTTTGAGAATAAAAATTAATCTCTCCTTGATTAAACTTTGCTGTCTCTTAAGGGTAAACACGAACAAACGGAGGTTTTAGATGAAGGGCTTCTGTCTTCCATAGTTATAAGTACTGTTGCTTTCAGAAGCTCCAAATCCATGTATAAAGTATAGTTCTTAGAATTTGATAAGAATCTAGCTTAATATTTTCAGTATAAAACCTTTTTTTAATGTTTTACTGCTGAAACAATATAGTAAAAATTCAAAATTATCCCAATAGAATTATGACTTGTAAAAGCTTTTAAGGCTGTTTGCAGCTATCTGTATCTATCTGTATAGTATTATAAAAGATGAAATCCAAGATGTTTATTTCCATAGTGTGGCAATATATAAATTAAGATGTTCATTTCACAGTAATACATGCTGAGTAATTTAAAGTTACTTGTTGCAGTCTCCAAAGCTGTTGTCATTTTGATCATTTTGATTATCTAGATAATGCTAGTTGAATTTAGAGCCTATATTTCTGCATTTTCCTTGAGGTATTAGTTACTACTCTAGTGGTGTGTTGTTTTTTTTTTTTGCTTTTTTCCTTGAGTGAACTGGCATGTTACCATTTTAAGACCTGCAGAACGCGATGTGAAATTGGCAGATTTTCACTTTTACACCAACGTTTTGTTAGTGACAAAACACTGCTTTATTTGCGAACTTGTTCACTGAGCTTTTGGAGAATAAACTGATGATCTGAGTTTACTGGTAGTGCAGTGTTTACATCTTGAAAACTGTACCACAACTTAACAATAATTCTTCAGACAGTTTAACGGAGGATTAAGTAGTCAAAACATACTATTTTTGCATGTATGTGTAGCACTGTGATACGGTGCTTAAGAGGACAAAGGGAAAAGGTGAGATAAGTGAGAAAAAAATATTGATCAAAATACTTACTATTCAGCCCCACACTATCTGTGACAGTTTTGTACTTTTTGTAAGTGTCCTGAAAGATAACAGGGAAATTATATGATCAGTTTGTTAGTGCTTCTAGACCATTCATTTAATCTAAGAATATGTATTGTTTGAGAGAAGTACTTTGGATGCTACACAGTACTTTGAAGTAAACCAGAATAGTTACAGTTGTTTCAGACTCAGGGTTGTACTTTGAAATTGTTTCTTTACAGTAATCAATACTATTATCAATGTGAATGTTAGTCACGGTATCTCTTCAATATATCTAAAATATATGACATGATTTCAACCCTGTTTTTTGACGGATACATCCACACAAACTGTGGCCAGTGCTCTGCATGAAATGGTATCATTAAATATGCCCAATGCATGAAAGATCATTACCTGCAAAAATGTACCACTGGATGGTCTAAAAGCAGGCATGCTTACTAATAATTTCTGTGCTTGTTTTTTGAACCTAAATTAACCACATCATTATATGTATTCCTAAAGGTCATGAGTTGCTATCTGAGTTACAACAGCGTCGATTCAATGGTTCAGATGGAGGAGTTTCCTGGTCTCCAATGGATGATGAATTACTTGCTCAACCACAGGTCATGAAGCTACTAGACTCACTTAGAGAGCAATATACCCGCTACCAGGAAGTTTGCAGACAACGTAGCAAACGTACACAACTAGAGGAGATTCAGCAGAAGGTAATGCAGGTAAGCTTGGGGTTGTTCTTCAATACTGCGAGGTGGATGTTTGAAGTCAGGTCCCAGACTGTGTTTCCTTAAAAATGAAGAATCAGATGTGAGAGCTTCAGGCCTTCTTGCGCTCCTCAAGCCGCAATGTGCTAGTTTCACTTGATGTTTTACATTGCAAATACCACAGTGACTTTCTAAAGGCTGTTCTGATAGAATTGTGCTTTCTTACCATCATGCTGAAGAGCCTTCATGTTGTCCCTTTGTTGTGTACTGTTATGGAGTACCACTACATTGCCAGAGGGGCAAATGCCTGACCTGTTAGCAACGAGAGGAACATCCACAAATGAGACACGTTTGACTGTCAGTTTGCTTGAGAGTTGGAAACCTTCCCCTGCCCACGTTAGTTTCTTATTACTGAAGATAGTCCCCTGTTTATTTCTTTATTTATCTAATGCTTGATGTTTTAGTTAAGTTAAAGTGATTAAACTCTCTGTATTTCAAGGATGCCCTGACAAGAATGAATATAAACCTTCCTAATCAATCGTGTCTTAAAGATCATAATGAATTGGCTTGGTCCTTTGAAAACGGGCATGTAATTAGCACTTTCAGCATTTTCTCAGCAATCTCAGGAGAGGAATCAAGGAAATAGAATTAATTTATTTCTGTTGTTTATTATTTGAAATTAGATTTATATGTTTTTAAGCTTCTGTGTAGTTTGAATATGTAGAAAATGTAATGGGTATTGCTATTAACCTTTCAATGTTGACATTTCTAATGCATGAGGAGTGCAAATCAAGTACTTGCACTTCAGTGTTCCAGTATGGGTAAAGATAAAAACTAATCAATCTTATTATTTCTAGCAGTGAAAATATAAATCTACTGGGGAAATAATTTTCAATTATCTAGTAATTCAGATTATTATAAAAAAATGTAAAAAGCAAATGTCATCTTTTGATATGTGGAGTTAGAAATAATAAAAATATGTAAAAGATGAAAATAGTACTGTATAGAACATATTAACATGGCTATGGGTATAATCAGGTGAGATGATTTTTTCCTGTGGTTAAGTTACATTGGTTGAACAAGATGTGTTGGTTGAAATTAAATTTATAGTGTACTTCAGCAAATTGACATTGTTAATGCATTTAAATACATTTGTTTACTGGGTCATCAGCCTCAGTTTGCAATATTTATACTAGAAATAGTTACTCATTTGCTCTGTATGCACTATGGATGCTACACAGTAAGTGAATGAGTCTCAGCACACAGGAAAAATGTGTTTTGCTATTTTTATCAAGCTAATCAGTTCTATAAAGTGCATTCAAAAGCTAAGTGGCATACAAATGGAAGACTTACTAAGTTTAGAAATTGATTAGTTTCCTTTTGGTTTATGGGAGAAAAATAGGCTAACCAAGAAAAGTAAGAAGATAATGATGGATTGGAAAAACCCAATAGAGGCAAAGTGCCATGGAATTTATTTTGCTAAAACAAACAGAAGTTGCAGTATTTTCAGTTGGAATGGGTGTGTACATAGAAAGTTCATTCTCTTGTGTTGCTGATTTTTTTTTTTTTTTTTTTTTAGTGTTTTGATTTCCTGTTAACTTTCATTACAATTACATTCCTGTTTCATCCTTTGTATAGCTGCTTATATTGCTAACCACTCCTGGCTTGCTTTTGTTTTCCTGTTTCATTTTCACTATTTGCTGCTTCTGCTTACTGTGAACTGCTTAGTTCTTACTCCTGTCTCAAAGCCCTCTTATCCATAACCATCTCTTTTCCCTTGTGCCTTCCGTATCCTACCCTCTCTTTTTGTTTCCCTTTCCTTCCTCTTTCATTCTGCAGTGTAAAGATGCCAGTGATTTCCGGATGTTTTCTGATGAGCAGTTCTACTAAGCAGACTGCTGATGAGCAACTCTATATATACTACTGATAAATTCTAGCTTTGTCCCTCCTTAGGCAGAGGTGTTAATTACTATTTTTCTAATGGTAATTCACAAAAATTAATGCCAGGCCTTGCAGTAGTCTAGTCATTAACCATAGATATAACTTAGGAAAATAATATTGCTTCTTTCTGCACATCCCCTAGTGACTCCTGTCTCCACAGTTCAAGTATCTGTCACACAAGAATGGCCATGTGCTAAGCTAAGCAGTTTCAGAGGCAATCCAGTAGTTGCTGGAAATGTGTAAAGGGGAGGTGGTCTTGGTCAGAGAGGGCACGGCTAAGCAGGGGTCTTGCACACTGTTTCAGATTAGCACGAGATCTGTTGTTTACCTATGTGAGTTTTCCAGGCCACGCTGCGGTTGACAGGGGGAGCTCTGGGTGCCTTCACTTCTAGGTGCATTCCATATGCACAGCAGCGGATGTGCAGAGGTGCTGAGCACAACAGAAAGGTCTTCTTTAAACTAAAAGTACCTAGAACTGTAGTCTTATTTTGCCCTAGAAATGATAAAAAGTAAAGAAGGCTCAGGATGCTTTTGGAGCAAAGAAAATATGCTCTGAAACAGTGCTGCTTTGGGGGCACACAAAAATGGGGGGTGGGAAGATGCAGATATGATGACTAAAAGGTGTGGGGTGAACTGAGTAACCTTCTGTAATAGTGATGGTCATTCTTGACTACTGTTTCAGTGTAGCCTAGTAGCACTAGGAAAATGGTCCAATTAATCCCTTTTTCATTTGTCTTCATGGTTATGTTATGTATTGTATTATATTTCCTGAAAAACTGTGTGAAGCTGTTCTGTCATCTTTGTTTAAACAAAAGTCACATTAAAGAGAGGAAGCTGGCTTCTATGCTTTTTCATTAAGGTTCGGAATGTGATAGTATTCCTGCATTTCCTTACTTCAGGACTCCAGTAGTAAGTGACTTTTGCACTAGGTTTCATCACTGCTCTCTGTTTTCTAGATATTTAAAAATCTGTCATAAAATTTTGCCATAGATACCATCTGATAATTCAAATGTATATAAGAAAACCAAAATTTCAGATACTCTGCTTTGCTTTGAATAATGTTAACATCAGATGAAATAGTTTCAAAATAAGAATATTAATAAAGAAATCCAGTACTGTAGTCAAATTGTAGTGCCATGAACTTCCAAAGATTTCTGCAAAGACAGATCCCATGAGATGTGGCCATTAAGACTCTGTAAGAGACTTCTGTTATTTGAACAAGTTGTAAGACATAAATATATAAAATACGAAGGTGGTATGTAAATTTAGTTTTGGAATAAGTACTTATCTGGTACTAGAGTGTTCATATATACAGCAAAATAAGGAGAAAAATCTCAGGTGTGAGGTTGAATACAGCTGTGCATTGTAAATAACTCTGAAAAGAAAAATTCCTGTTAGAACATGAGAGGTCAAATATCAAGAAAATTGTGGTTTAAGCTCTTATTGACATACATATGAAATGACAGGTATGTATGTGACAAAACTTTTGGTGGTTTCCACCTGCTTTCATGGAGCTGACAGGCTGAGGTTAATAAAAAGTAGTTTCTATGTAAAACTTTTAAACATGTGAATGATTCAGCAACAAGACTCCTGATTTTTTTTTTTTTTTTTTTACATAACCATATATTTACTCTGAAATATTTCTGCTTACATTACAAAATTCTTATACCAGTTTTTGTGTAATTGATTTGCTACTTTATTTTTGTCATCTTTATCTTATTGACAGGTTGTCAATTGGCTTGAAGGACCTGGATCTGAACAGCTAAGAACCCAGTGGGGAATAGGTGATTCAATTAGAGCTTCACAAGCTTTGCAACAGAAACATGAAGAGATTGAGAGTCAGCACAGTGTGAGATTTCCCATACTCTTTTCAAGTAGCAAAATAATTCTAAGTACATGCAGTTATGAGCAATGTATTTTAGTTATGAGTATCTAGGAATTTTGCGTAGTACATGATTTTATGGGTTAGAGGAAAATGAGCAGTTCAAGAACTTAATATGGTCATTGTATGTACATGTTACTTTGTTTTCCAGTGGGGGAAAAAAAACCCCAAAACTGATATCTGTCTATGATTTTTCTTGATTTGTTACGTTACAGAAGTTCTTAAATTTTCATGTTGACTGGAAGGAGTAAATTTCCTTTTTCTTCCCTGCCAAAATGGCCGAGAAGTCATGTACTTCTCAGATGAATGTTAGTATTGTTTTCTTTATTAAACTACACTTACCAGTAGCTGGAACTGGCTTAACAGTTTCATTGGTCAAGACTTAAGATGTAGTTTGTGTTCATAACGAAATCTTGAAAAGACTGTTTTGTAACTGTGCTGACTTGATGCCTTTGCTTTATTTTGAAGACATTCTAAGGTTCAGTAGAATTTTATTTCCATCAGATGATTAACTATAATTGGGATATGAATACTTGATATTCCCAATGCAAGTGTTGCTCACAGTGCCTTTCCTCTTTTCTGACTTTCCTTGATGTAGACATTGACAATTCTGTCCACTTTTCCTAAGTTCCCTTGCCATGGCTATAAAGTCACGACAAAGAAAATAGTCACTGGGTTACAATTTTGCTGATGTAATTTAGAAAAAAAAAAAAAACAAACCCCAAACCTTTAGTCTGAGAAACACTGTGCACTAGACTACACCTGTTCTGTTGACTACATCTCTACTGAGTACAGTTTCTCTGCTCAGATGTAGAAGTGTGTTGTAGGTGTCTGTTGGGTCAAGTGAATCCAATCTTTTCTGCCTTCTCATTGCTTTAAGCTCTTCAAACAATGTCTGCTCTGAAAACCAATACCTCCTGAAGTGTAAGATGTCTTACAGGTAAAATCCTAATTGGAAAGAAAAAAAAAACCCCTCATCTGCCTACTTCATTGGAAAAAAAAAAAATTAGTATCTTTCAGTGATATTAGCATGTCAGATGAAAAGAGAAAACAAGATTGAATATACTTTGTTCTCACTTAGATAACTGTAACTGAGAACTTTGCTTTAGCTGGGGCCATATTCAAACCTTGAAGTCACTTAGATCCCACTGAATTTTGCAGGCTCTTCTACAGTTTGCTCATCACTAAAGCACTGACAAGATGGAATGCTGCTTGTTCTCAGCTGCTGGCAGGAGTTTGTTGAAACAACAGTCAGAAAAATTAATCTTATACTGAAAAAAGTACTTGGGAGACCACTGGCCTTTCTTAAATTTAGATGCCTGCTTATAAACTAAAACTGTTTTTCGATGATAACACTGGAAAAATGTGCTTTTCCTTTGATTTTTGAACATCTCATAAAAGCTGAGTGTACTCTTTCAGTATTTTTCCACTTTTTTTCTCCTTATAATTGGATTGACAGCTGTGCTTGCCTTCTTTCATCATCTGTTTATTGTTGATTATTACCTATTTTGAAGGTACCTGCAAAAAATGTTTGATTAGTTTTAAAGATATACTTTTAAACTTCAGTTTACTCTGAAGTGAAAAAATAATTTTCTTAGGGTGTTGTTTTGGTTTGTTTCTTGTTTGTTTTTTGGGGGGGATTGTTTTGGGGGTATGTGTTTGGGTTTTCATTTTCTGTTTTATTCATGAGAAATAGACTAGAACTGCTATTTTTGAGCAAATGTTGGCCTTTTCTCCATGTTTTTGAGCTGTTATGTGCAGCTGTGCCTAACTTTCCCCTATGGAAAGGGTCAGAAACACACTTCTTATATCTGGTTTGCCAGTCTTAATTTCATTGCTAGCTTGACCAAAATAAATTATGGCAACTGTTTTACTTCAATGGTAAAAATAAAAACTAGAAATTATTAGTCTAGCTTTTTTTTTTTTTATTTTGACATCTCATATTCTAGTTCACTTGTCACACTCAGTAAACTAGATTTATATAGTGTCTAAAGGTAGAAACTAGAGTTATGTTGTGTAGAGAATTTACTGAAACTATATCTATAGTACATGTGTGACAGTGGAAGATGTTTCCATATTAGTTGCCTCTTTTGGGGTGGATGAGAGATTTATTCTGCTCTTAAAGTTTTGACTGATTGCTAATGACTTTTTCGTTACTTTTTTTTCCCCTTTTGCATCTTTTCATACTCTGTTTCTTGTGAGTAGATGGTAGAGTTGGCTTTGGGTAAAAAGAAAAAAATTATTAGAATATGGATATTTATACTCTATTTACATGCTTTGTAAATAAATGATGCAAAAGCTGAAGGCATAATTTTAAAAAGTTGCAAACATCCCAATAGGAGTGTGACAAGGATACTAATTAAATCATCTATTGTAGGCCAATAGATGGTGCTGTTCCATAGCATTAGAAATGCATAGGGTATTTAAAGGTCGCTACTGTAGGCCAAAATAAAAGCTGTTGAGCAAACATGTTTTGCTTTACAGGCATCTCAGTCACGCAAGATGTGAATGTGATCAAGTTACTTTTAAGTCTTCCAGAATTGTTAAATATTTTAAATATTTTCTCCTGCAAATACACCACCATGACAACATAACGAACTCCTATGTATGTATTCAGTAATAGAAGCATTTGAGAAACAAATCTGCACATTTTGAATTGAGTTTCAGTTTTTACTGAAATTAAAGCTCTCCATAAATAAGAAACAATGATCACTTAGAGCTTCTCTCCATGGATATTCTGTTTGATTTAGAAGATAGAGATTACTTCTACTTTGTCAACACTAGTATTTTTTTCTAAATATTTTATGAAAATTATTGCTTCTTTCAATCATGTCCGTGAAAGTAACACCTAAATAGTCTTGTGAACAGCTTTCTGTAATTGCACTTGGCAAAAGGTCTCTTATTTCAGTAGAGCACTGTAGACATGTAAGCATTAGAAATTTGTTTAAAAATGCTAGAATTCCTCTGTTAGTTCAGTAAAATAGTTTGAGTGGGAGTTTGTGCTGGGAGCTAGTAGCCTTGCCTTGTAATCTTCCCATCTTTCTGCATTTTTTTTTTTTATATACAGTGCTTAGTACATGTACTAAGCACTTTTTGAGTTGATTTGAAATTAGGAATCTTTTTACCTCCTGTGTGAGATTTCCTAATTATAGTGTAAGCTGTAATAAGTTATTTAAAAAATTTGATTATTTATTAGTCTGCAGTTAGATCTATGCTATTTTAAGAGAAATAGAATTATGTTTGGTATTAATGCTTAATTTTCTTGTGTTTGTAGGAGTGGTTTGCTGTTTATGTTGAACTTAATCAGCAGATAGCAGCTCTTTTAAATGCAGGGGATGAGGAGGACCTCGTAGAATTGAAAGCATTGCAGCAACAGCTGAGTGATGTGTGTTACCGGCAGGCCAGTCAGCTGGAATTCAGGCAGAATCTATTACAAGCAGCACTTGAATTCCACAGTGTTGCCCAGGATGTAAGTTTTTCTTTTTAAACTTTTCACAGGCTCACCTGTCAATATATTATTGCCTTATTATTAAAAATGTTGAATACGTTGGAAAAAATGTAGGGGAGTGGGTGGAAATATAATGATACTTGGAAGATGCCGTAAGTCTTCATTTACTGTAACCGAAGCACTGAGATTCAGTTTTAGTTTCCCTCCCTTTTTTAAGAGGGAAGTGCTTTGTAATCTGTCTTACGTTTCAGAAGCATAAAATGGTTACTAGTTAAAGTTGTGCGCTTTTCCCCTCTTTTTTTTTTTTTTTTTTTTTTTTTAAATTAGAGGCATATGTATTAACCGAACCACAATTTGGTATACTTTCCATAATTTCTTTTTTAAATTGGCATTTATTCCTTTCCTATACTTGTCAAAAACAACAAAAAATATTGGTTACCCCCCCATCTAGGGATGTATGCTCTTGGAATTTTGTATGCAGATGTTTTTTTATTTTCCATCTTGACTTTAATTTTCTATAGATGCAAAGAGAAACTTTTAAAATGACAGATTTCCAAACTTTTAGAAGATTGCAGACCCAACTGTCTGAAGCTCAACATAAATGTTGATATTTAAAAAGAAGTTTGTTTTTCGTTTTAGTTGTCTCAGCAATTGGATGGCTTACTAGGAATGTTGTGTGTAGATGTAGCACCAGCAGATGGAGCATCAATTCAGCAAACTTTAAAACTACTGGAAGAGAAATTGAAAAGTGTTGGTAAGCAAAAGATTTCTGCATTTCAGATAAACACATTCTGATATTAATGCATTACAGGAAAATACCCAGTAATCCCACCACCCCCTTTAAAAAAGACAGCAGAAAAAATATCTTTCTTCTGATTCCTAGCTAAGTAATTGACTTGCTTATGCAATCTACTGCATAGTATTTCTGTCTGGAAATGTTTTCTTTTAAATGTTTTACATGTAATATATATTGGTTATATTCCATTAATATGCATTTCATCTGTTAACAAACCTTTCCCTCACTAATCATCCTTATTATCTTGGGAATATAGTGCTTAGATGATCTTTTTGTCTCCAGAACTGACCCCTTGATGATTAAAGTTGTTATCCACTCAGTTTTTAGAATGTTTATACTGAGTATTTTGCAGAAGCTTGAATGTATGTGTTGTTAAATGGCATATTTAAGGTTGTTACACTGTCAAGCATATAGAATAGAATATTTCAGTTCAGGGACCTCCAGTCATCTAGTCCAGTATGTCGTAGGAGAAAGAGCTTTAAAAGCAAAGTCATTTATGGTAGAGGTAGTTACTGGAGTATAACAGTTCAATGCACAAGTTAGATATTCCCTTGAGAAAACAGATAGTAGAGCTGCCAAATAATAGATGTAACAGCGGATTCTAAGGATTGGCATATTTCGGTATAGAAGAATGTATCGGCCGTATCAAAAGCATTATAAAGTATTAACTTCTGCCAGCCATGGAAGAACACTTAGGCTACAACTGCTTAGCCGTGATGAATATTTTAGGTATTGTGCAACTGTGTGGATTAAAGACATTAATTAGCTATTTATATGCTGAAAAGTTAATACTCGCTGTCAGCTTTTATTCCTTTCCTTGTTATCTGCTAGGTCATAAAGTAGCAAAGCCTTACTTCTTTGTTAATATAGAGAAGTGCTCACTCGAACTTAAAAGTTGAAAAGGGCAGTGAAAGACAGATAGTAATACCCTTTTCACTTTCCAGCCTTCCATCTCATTCTGTTGCATTTCCTATCTGTCCTTTGGGGAAAAAATAACAAATTCATAAGAGTGACCGTTTACTTTTTTTTTCTTTCTTTTTTCTTTTTGTTCTTTAGACTTAGGCTTGCAAGGCTTACGTGAGAAAGGTCAAAGTCTTCTTGATCAGATATCTAATCAGGCATCCTGGGCCTATGGAAAAGATGTGACCATTGAAAACAAAGAAAATGTGGACCATATCCAAGGAGTAATGGAAGATATGCAGCTTAGAAAACAAAGGTAATAACAGTTCTAGTCATGAAGATTTTCATGTGTTGATAGGTCACTTTATATGTTTATTTAAAAAAAATTTTTTTAAAGACCGTTTTCCTTTATCTTCAGCTGAGGGATGTGGTACCACTGTAATTTATATTTGTGGTATATTTAA